>NC_043707.1:103605085-103740636 GCF_006229205.1 Suricata suricatta | reverse complement strand
ACCCACACTCATCCAAGCTGGAGAGCTGGAGTCTTCTTTTCGTGCTATTTTTACTTTTCAATTTTTTTCTTCTCCTATTATTTTTACTTTTTACTTTTTATAATTTTTTCCTTGTTTCCTCTTTTCTCTTTTCCTATATCCTCCTTCTCTCCCTTTCTGCCCTAGAGTCTGGGAAAAACCAACATTTATGCACTGCTGTGATTAAGATCAACTCCTACCATCAAGATATTTTTCCTTTATCTCATTCTTATCTCTCCACTCTGCAGGTTTTATGCTCTAAGACTGTCTTTAACTTTGGCTGTCTCTTTCCCCCTGTCTTTTTTTTTTTTTTCTCCTTTCCTCTCTTTTCTTTCCCACTCCTTTTTTACCTTTCCCATTTTGTTTGCTTGTTTACTTGATTTGTCAGTGAGTTTGTGTGCTTGTGTACCCTGTGTGTCTCTGTGTCTGTCTGTTCTCCTTTTCAGGGCTATTTCAAGAAACAAGCCAAAGCACAAACAGTGGAAAGTCCCAAATATCACTGAGGAAGGAAATATATTAATTACAGGCACAACAAGAGAAACCGAGAGACACCATTAAAAGGACATCTCCTGAAATGACAGGCTCTGGACAGTCAAAGAACCTCCTTTAATAGAGCAATACTAACAGGTGCACATAAAAGATTGCATAATAATCTTTTAAAACTGACAAGAGACAGAAAACTAGCCAAAATGATGAAACAAAAAAACTCTCTTCTAAAGAAACTATAGAAAGAAATAGCAGCCAAACTACTATTCAAAACAGACTTAAAACAGCATAACTCAATAAGAATTTAGAACATTTGTCATAAAATTAATCACTGGGCTTGAAAAAACTATCAGAGAAACTATTGATACACAGACTAGGGACCTTCAAAAGGCTATAAATGAAGTGAATAATAAAATAGAGGCTGCCGATGCACGGATTGAAGAGGCAGAGAGGAGAATAGGTGAATTAGAAGACACAGTTATAGCAAAAAAGGAAGCCAAGAAAAAGAGACAGAAATTGATACAGGAGCATGAAAGGAGAAATCAAGAGCTGAGTGATAAAATCAAAGGGAACAATATCCATATCATAGGAGTTCCTGAAGAGGAAGAAAAAGAAAAGGATCCTGAAGGGGTGTTTAATCAAATTATTGATGACAATTTCTCCAATCTGGGGAAAGAGAAAGACATTGAAATTCAACAGACATATCGAATTCCTCTAGGACATAACCTGAACTGACCTTCGGCACGACATATCTTAGTGAAACTGGCAAAATATAAAGATAAAGAGAGAATACTGAAAGTAGCTAGGGATAAAAGGGCCCTAACATACAAAGGGAAATCTAACAGAGTGGTTACAGAACTATCTAATGAAACTTGGCAGGTCAGAGAGGAATGGCGGGAAATTATGGGGAATTAACAGGAAAAATAGGCAACCAAGAATCCTTTATCCAGCGAGCCTGTCATTCAAAATAGGAGAGATAAAGGTGTTCCCAAATAAACAAAAATTAAGAGAATTCATCACCACTGAACCAGCCTTACAAGAAATCCTAAGAGGGACTCTTTGAGGGAAATGTAGGAAGAAATATAAGGTACCCAGAGGCATCAATACAAACATGAACTCTACAGAGGACACAATGAATCTAAATACACATTTTTCAATAATAAAACTGAATGTAAATGGACTCAATGCACCAATAAAATGACACAGAGTAGCAAAATGGATTAAAAAAAAAACCAAAATCCATCTATTTGCTGTCTATAAGAAACTCACATTAGACCTGAGACACCTTCAGATTGAAAGTAAGGGGATGGAAAAATATCTAACATGCGACTAGATGCCAAAACAAAGCTGGAGTAGCCATACTTATATCACATACACTGGACTTTAAAGTAAAGGCAGTAACAAAAGATGAAGAGGGACATTATATAATAATTACAGGGTCTCTCCATCAGGAAGAGCTAACAATTATAAACATCTATGCAACAAATTCAGGAGTACCCAAATACATGAAACAATTAACGACAAATAGAAACAATCAATAAGAATGTGCTAATTGCAGGGGACTTTAATACTCCACTTACAGCAATGGATAGATCAACCAGACAGAAAATCACTAAAGAAACAATGGACCTGAACAACACACTGGAACAGATGGAATTAATATATATATTTATAACTCTGCATCCTGAAGTTAGGGAATTCACTTTTTTGTCGAGTGCACATGGCACATTCTCCAAGACAGATCACATACTGGGTCATAAAACAGCCCTCTGTAAATACAAACAAATTGAGATCATACCAATCACACTTTCAGATCACAATGCGAAATCAACCACAGGAAAAATTCAGAAAATCCTCCAAAAATATGCAGGTTAAAAACCACCCTACTGAAGAATGATTGGGCGAATCACGTAATTAGAGAGGAAATTTAAAAATATATGGAAACAAATGAAAATGAAAATACAACAATCCAAACTCTGGGATGCAGCAGGGCAGTCCTAAGAGGAAAATCTATTGCAATCCAGGCCTATTTTAACAAACCAGAAAAAGTGCAAACTCAAAATCTAACAGAGCACCTGAGGAAACTAGAAATGAAGCAGCAAGAGGACCTCAAACCCAGCAGAAGAAGAGAAATAATAAAGATCAGGGCAGAAATAAACAATATAGAACCCAAAAAAGCTGTTGGAAAAATCAATGAAACCAAGAGTTGGTTTTTCGAAAAAATAAACAAAATTGATAAACCTCTAGCTATGCTCCTCAGAAAGAAAAGAGAGAACACCCAAATAGTCAAAATCATGAATGAAAATGGACCTATTACAACCGATCCCTCAGAAATACAAGCAATAATCAGAGATTACTATGAAAAATTATATGCCAACAAACTGGACAACCTAGAAAAAATGGACAAATTCCTAAACACACATGCACTACCAAAATTCAAACAAGAAAAGATAGAAAATCTGAAGAGATCCATAACCAGTGAATAAATCGAATCCGTTATCAATAATCTCCCAACGAATAAAAGCCCAGGGTCGGATGGATTCCCACGGGAGTCCTACAAGACATTTAAAGCAGAGTTAACACCCATCTTTCTCAAGTTATTCCAAAAAATTAAAATGGAATGAAGACTACTGGACTTATTCTACAAAGCAAATATCACCTTGATTCATAAACCAGACAGAGACCCAACAACAACAAAAAAGAGAACTACAGGCCAATATCTTTAATGAATATGGATACAAAAATACTCAACAAGATACTAGCACATTGAATTCAGCAACACATTAAAAGAATTATCCATCATGATCAAGTGGGATTCATTCCGGGGTTACAGGGCTGGTTTAATACTCACAAATCCATCAATGGGATACATTACAATAACAAAAGAAAAGAAAAAAAATATGATCCTGTCAATAGATGCAGAAAAAGCATTTGACAAAATACAACATCCCTTCTTAATAAAAACCCTCAAGAAAATCAGGATAGAATGAACTTACTTAAACATCATAAAAGCCATTTATAGGAAGCCCACAGCTAATATCTTCCTCAATGGGGAAAAACTGAGAGCTTTCCCCCTGAAATCAGGGATATGACAGGGATGTGCACTCTCACACTGTTGTTTAACATAGTCAGGAAGTCCTAGCATCAGCAATCAGACAACAAAAGGAAATGAAAGGCATCAGAATTGGCAAAGATGAAATCAAACTTTCACTTTTTGCAGACGCCATGCTACTATGCATGGAAAACCCGACAGACTCCACCAAAAGTCTACTAGAACTGATCCATGAATTCAGCAAAGTCGCAGGGTACAAAATCAATGTACAGAAATCAGTTGCATTCCTATACACCAATAATGGAGCAGCAGAAAGAAAATCAAGAAACTGATCCCATTCACAATTGCAAGAAAAACCATAAAATACCTAGGAATAAACCTAACCAAAATGTAAAAGACCTATATGATGAAAATTATAGAAAGCTTTTGAAAGAAATTGAAGAAGACACAAAGAAGTGGAAAAACATTCCATGCTCATGGATCGGAAGAATAAACATTGTTAAAATGTCATTATTATCCAAAGCAATCTACACATTCAATGCAATCCCCATCAAAACTGCACCAGCATTCTTCTCAAAGCTAGAAAAAAATATCTTAAAATTTGTAGGGAACCACAAAAAACCTCGAATAGCCAAAGTAATATTGAAGAAGAAAACCAAAATGGAAGGCATCACAATCCCAGACTTTAGCCTCTACTACAAAGCTGTCATCATCAAGATAGTATGGTATTGGCACAAAAACAGACACAGAGACCAATGGAATAGAATAGAGAGCCCAGAATTGGGCCCACAAGTGTATGGCCAATTAATTTTTGACAAAGCAGGAAAGAGTATGCGATGAAAAAAAGACTACCTCTTTAGCAGATGGTGCTGGGAGAGCTGGACAGCAACATGCAGAAGAATGAAAGTAGAACACTTTCTTACACCATACACAAAAATAAACTCCAAATGGCTGAAGGACCTGAATGTGAGACAAGAAACCATCAAAACCCTAGAGGAGAAAGCAGGAAACAGCCTCTTTGACCTCAACCACAGCAATTTCCTACTTGACACATCCCCAAAGGCAAGGGAATCAAGAACAAAAATGGACTATTGGGACCTCATCAAGATAAAAAGCTTCTGCACTGCAAAGGAAACAATCAAAAAACCTAATAGGCAACTGACAGAATGGGAAAAGATAGTGGCAAATGGCATATCAGATAAGAGCTAGTATCCAAAACCTACAAGAAACTCACCAAACTCCACACCCGAAAAATGAGTAATCTAGTGAAGAAATGGGCAGAAGACATGAACAGACACTTCTCCAAAGAGTACATCCAGATGGCTAACAGGCACATGAAACAATGTTTAACATCACTCGGCATCACAGAAATATAAATCAAAACCACACTGAGATACCACCCCACACCAGTCAGAGTGGCTAAAATGTAGAAATCAAGAGACTATAGATGCTGGCGAGGATGTGGAGAAATGGGTACCTTTCTACGCTGTTGGTGGGAATGTAAACTGGTACAGCCGTTCTGGAAAACAGTGTGGAGGTTCCTCCAAAAACTATCAATAGAACTCCCCTATGACCCAGCAACAGCACTGCTGGGTATCTACCCAAGGGATACAGAATTGCTGATCCATAGGGGCACATGTACCCCAATGTTCATAGCAGCACTTTCAACTATAGCCAAATCATGGAAAGAGCCTAAATGTCATCACCTGATGAATGGATCAAGAAGATGTGGTATACACACACACACACACACACACACACACACACACACACACACACACACAATGGAATACTACATGGCAATGAGAAAGAATGAAATATGGCCATTTGTAGCAAAATGGATAGACCTGGAGGGAGTCATGCTAAGCGAAATAAGTCAGGCAGAGAAGGACAGATACCATATGTTGTCACTTATAGGTCTAGCAGGACAAACCTCATAGGGACAATGGGAATGGGAAAGGTGGGGGAAAGAGTTGGGGAGAGGGAGTGAGGCAAATCATGAGAGACTTTTGAATGCTGAGAACAAAGTGAGGGCTGAAGAGGGAGGGGGGAAGGGGAAGGGGAGGTGATAGTCATGGAGAGGGCACTTGTGGGGAAGAGCACTGGGTGTTATATGGAAACCAACTTGTTAATAAACTATATAAAAAATTTAAAAATTTTTCTTAAAAAAGGAAAGAAACTTCCTTTTTCCAAAGCACCTGGAAATTATGGGATGACTGCTCTATAGAATAGCTTTATGGTACTTCTTTCCAAGGCAGAGACCAAGCCACTTGCTAATATCAGATCAGGTGCTTGCCTTTGTTTGCCAGCAGGAGGAAAGATTGTACTAAGCCAAGCAATTTCCCTCATCTAGTTCCCCTAAAGCCAAGGACAACCGCTTATGAGTTACTAATGAAAGAGAGATATAGGCTCAGTATCCAGCCAATCTCAGGGCCATACTCAGGCCTATGTTTCATTGTAAGGTTGGTGTCAGGGCTAGACTCAACATACAGGTTCATTCTGAAGCCAGGGTTAAGATTCAGTCCATTTAGGAGGAAGGAATCAGTGAGCCTCTATAATTAAGGGGTATTCAATAAACAGATCAAAATATTTCATAATTTGTAACATGAAATAAACATGTTTTCAAAAGTTGATTCAACATTATCCTAATTATATTGACACCATTACCTGGCTGTATTTACCTGACGCATTTTTCAGCACTCATGCAAGGCTCAGGCTGAGCTTTTACAAACTTCACATTATTAGAATCCACATCATGAAGCTTCAGCTTATAGCAGTTTTGGAAACCTTAGAATTGGAAGAGATCAATTTTAAATGGAAAAAGTAGGAGTATCTTGTGGATTGCAAACAGCAGATAAAATGTTTCTTTATTAAAGGCTGCTCTCTCCAATGAATTTCAGAGAACACTAAAATCTCTCCTTTGTTTAAAGATAATCACATTTTTCCCAAAGTGGTTCACTACGGCTTTACCTTGGGCATGAATTTTTCATGACTGATTGATTGAAAAGACAATGCCAACAGAGAATAATACAAGTGTAGGGACCTGTCTTACAAGGTAGAGTTAAATTACTCCAAGGGTTAGAATGACAAACCCATGCACTGCCTTTGAGTTGGCAAGTAAATTGACAATTACAATTCTGTTGAAAAATGAGAAAAATCAATTAGGAAAAGGTTGATTTCTACTAAAAAGTAGTGTTTGTTTTATTGAACATGATTCAATGGATTTTGGAAACAAACAAAGAAAGCCCTGTGAGAGAATGCCCATCTTTGGGTGAGTGAAATGAGGAGCTGGAATGGGAAGCAGGTTGGCCTGGGAGAAGGTAGACCTGTCTTCTCTTCCTGGCTTATGTCACTTATTCGTTATTTGACTTTAGGAGAATTAATTTCTATTATCTCTGATCCTCTATTTACCCATTTCTGAAATGGAGATAACTGACTGAAGTCCAGAGTCATGGACTGAGGAGTTTGGACAAAGTAAGACAGTTATGTGAGGTCAAGGTAAGAAAAGGAAACTCTAGGTTTTATACATACCCGATTGATTAATTCCTTTATTCTTTCAAGAAACATTCACTGGACTCTGCCTATGTGCCCCAAACTGTTTTACATGTTGGTGATACTCAGATAAACAAGCAACACACAAGGAAATAAATAAATGTATAGTGCAATGTGAGGTAGTTAAAAGAACTATGAAAAAAATTAATAAAGGGCCAGAGGATAGAATGGACGATAGTTTATGGTCTGTTTGACATAAAATTATTATTGTATATATATTTGTTGAACACCTATTAAATTCCAAAAAAAAAAATGACTCGGTACTTTTGTATTGTATACTATTTCTAACACTTAGAATAATCTTACAGGTAAATCTTACTTTTTATTTTACAGCTTAGGAAAGTAATATGAATAAAAAGAGATTGAACAACTTTGTATTTGGTCATCCTTCAGAGAGGAGAGGGACTCTGCCACACAAATTTGTTTAGAACATTGAGAAGGATGATGCCACACATGCATGAAGAGGATATAAAAAGGCTTATTACTCACTGAATGAGGATTTCTGCAAGGACAGAATGGTCTCCTAAACTGGTGTGAAACTGGTTTGAGATAACAAAAAAGGGGGCTTTCTTGAAGTTTTACGGTGGGTAGGGACTGGATCAGGGTGAAGATCCTCAAGTACACCACTAGGCCTTGTGTGGTTTGAACTTCCTGCCAGTGTTAAGGATGGTCCACCTGTGTTTCCTTATCAGTTTGCCCAGATGTGGGGCAGAAGGGAAAGTGGGCGGGGGGGGGGGTTGAAAGATGTTAGCAGTCAAATATCAAAAATAAAGCCAGACTCTTTAATACATATGCTTTCCAAAGATGATATATCTTTTGTAGTGGAGACAGGATGAATGGAACCCACATTTTGTCTAACTTCAAAGTCCATGTTTTCTTTTCTATTTTACATTACTATAATTCAAATAAAAATATTCTGTCAACGGGCTTAGGGATATGTATATAAAAAATGAAATATGTACTATGCAAAAGACTCTAGAGAGGTGATAAGATGGTACGTGTCTAACTGACCATACTATATGAAATATCTTTAAATGCTTTTTAAGAGAGCTTTTGCTGAATCTGGTGAAAATGAGCTTGGCAAAATAAAGACCACCTTTCAGCGCTGCCAAGGGAGTTGGGATCAAAATTCTGTATTTAATTCCCCTTCATTTGCAAAATTTTAAGCTGCACATAAACAGGGTGAGATGCTAATAAACCAGCTAAAAATTAGTATCAAGGAGGTTAAAATGCTAACTGAAGATTTTAACAGTCTCACAGTACTGCAGAAAAACATTTTGGAGTTCAGAATCCACAAAGTTGGAAAACCTTAGTAAATGCTCCACACTATTTGAGTTACCAGAAGGGCTATGCTCTTGGAGTAAGGGCAAGCCAAACATATACCTGAATTTAAGTATCTGAAATTCAGGATTGACTAGAGATAATCTTTCCAAAAGCTTATCTGCCTGACAGAAGAAAACAATCCTTTCAGAAGAAAATACCAATAAAACCATCAGCATTTTAAAATACAATATCATGCATCAACCAAATTTACCAAGCATATCAAGAAACAGAAACAAATGAGGGCAAGAAAAAGAAAGAGAGTGGAGAAAGAAAGAACAAAAGAAAGAAAGAAAAGGGAACTGAAGAAGAAAAAGGAAAGAAGGAAGGAAGAAACTTGACCCACTGATTATAGTAGTCACCCCCTTATACATAGGGAATATGTTCCAAGACTTTAGTGGGCGTCTAAAGCCACTGATAGTACTAAACTCTATACATACTATGTTTTTTCTGTACATACATATCTATAATACAGTTTATAAATTGGCACAGTAAGAGGTTAACAACAATAAATTTTAACAAAATAGAATAATTAAAACAATATACTATAATAAAAGATATGTGAATGTGGTATCTCTCTCTCTGTTTCAAAATATCTTGAACTATACTCACCCTTCCTCTGATGATGTGAGATGAAAAACTACCTAGGCGATGAGATGAAGTTAAATGAAAAACATAGGTATTGTGATATAGTATTTATCTACTATTAACTTTCTGACATTATGTCAGGAGCATCATCTGCTTCCAACTACAATGTGATTGACCATGGGTAACTGAAAACATGGAAAGCAAAACCATGGATAAGGGGGTGGAGGGTAACTACTATATCTACATATTTCAAGTATCAACAGAGACTTTAAAATAGTAAACAACTAATATTTTTTGAGAAAATAAAAATTACCAGAGAACTGGAATGTAGATAAACACTCAAGTCGAAATCCAGAAATTAAAAAAAAAAAAAACCTGAAATTAAGAATCTCATAGAGGGGTTTTAAGAACACATTAGACCCAGAAAAAGAAAGGAACAGTGAAATGGAAGATTTGCCAAGAGAAAATATCCACATCAAACTACTGAAAGGAGAAGAGATGGAAACTACAAAAAGAGGATAAGACTTATATAAGGTATAGTAAAAAGAACTAAATCTGTGTCACTGGGATCCCAGAAAAATATGAAAGAAAATGAACAAAAGCAATATTTGAAGAAATACTAACCAAGAATTTCCCCAAACTTACAAAAGACATTAAAGCCACAGGTTCAAGAGTTTCTCTGCACCCCAACAGGTTACATACAAAGAATGCTAAACATAGGCACATCATAGTACAGCTGTTAGAAACCAAAGACAAAGACAAAAATTTTATAAGAACATGGAAAAAAATACATATAATTTAAAAAGGCCAACAATAAAATTCAGAGTTTACCTTCCAATAAAAACAGAAACTGAAGACAATGGAAAGGCACCTTTCAAGTGTTGAATGAAAAATAAAACTGACAACTTATACCTCTATACTCAAAGATATCCTTCAAAAATTAAGTTAAACACATTTTCAGGAAGAAAGAAGCATTCACTGTCTGAAGATCTAGACTATAAGAAATAATAACGGGAGCTTCTTCATATAAAAGAAGAGTGATCCTAGAAGGAAACATATCGATGTAGGAAGAGATTAAGAGTACTAACATAAGGGATATATATGTGGATAATTCTACATATTAAGTGTTTAAACACACACACATTCACATGTGTATGCATATATATATATATAAAATACATATCCATATGAATACAATACACAATATATGTACATATACACATATATACCTGTATATATAAGAATATATATATACACATATATATAGGTATATTTATATAATATATGTGCTTAAAATGAAAAGGGGGGAGTGAATAGATTTAAAATATTATAAAAATTTGTATTACTCCGAAAATGGTAAAATATTCATTTAAACTATAATGTAATTTCTAGGGTAATTACTAAAAGAACAATAAATGAAATAAGAAGCTAATAGGATAAAAACTAATAATAAAAGATACAAGCCCATTTATAAGATAAAAAATCTGTGGGAATGTAATGTACAGCATGGTGACTATAGTTAACAATAGTGTATTGTATACCTGGAAGTTTCTAAAAGAGTAGATCTTAAAAGTTTTCATCACACACAGACATAGACACAGACACACACACACACAAATTTATAATTCTCTATGGTGTTGGGTGTTAACTAAAGTTATTATGGTAATAATTTAATAATATATATATATATCATTACATTGTACACTTGAAATGAATACAATGGTATATATTTATATCTCAATGAAAAAAAAGTAGGATAAGGATAGATGTATAATCTAAACAGAAGCTAAAGAAGATTGAGGAGATAGTAAAAGAATATTTAATATTGAGCTACAGAAACAATTCTAATAAGGCTACTGAAAAAAGTTGTAGTAGGGCTGTAAAAGCATTAAGAATAAGAGAAACATTTGATTGATTTAATATTTGAAAATCATGGCATGATCTCACTGTTCATGGGACTGAGCACTGTATGGGGCTCTCAGGCTTTGCACTGGGTGTGGAGTCTGCTTGAGATTCTCTCTCTCCCTCTGCTTTTCCCTCTGCCTCTCCCCCACTTGCTCATGCTCTCTCTCTGTCTCTTTCTCTCTCAAAACAAATAAGTAAACTTAAAAAATTGGGAACCAAAAATTGTACATTACTTACAAGAAACTATTTTAAATTTAAGAATACAGAAAGGTTGAAAATAAAAAGGATACAAAGTACTAAATAAAAGAAAGTGATATAGCTATATTAATATCAAATAGACTAGACTTTAAGGTAAGAAATACAATGAGAGATAAAGAGACCCATTTAAAATTTATAAAAAGGGCAATTAAAGAAGTAGATATACATAGCAACCCTAAATGCACCTAAAATCATAGCCTCACAATACATATACAAAAATTACAGAATTAAAAGGAGAATTAAATCCACAATCATAGCTGGATATTTAACTTACCATTCAGTAACTAATAAACAGACAAAAGTATCAATAAGGATATAGAAAATATGAAAATATTCATTAACAAACTGGATCTAATTGATGTTTATGAAACATAACATCACCAACTGTGAAGTACATTATTTTTTCTAGCATATGTGGAACATTTATCAAAATAGTACTACACCATAAGTAAGTTTCAAAAAACTGCAAAGGACTATAATCATACAGAGTATATTTTCTGAATACAATGGGATTAAGCAAGAACTCAATAAGAGAAAGACAACTACAAAATCTCCAAGTATTTAGAAAATAACCAATGTACCAAAAATATCATAATGAAAATAAAATATTTTCAACATCAGTACTCTCATGCACTGCTGGTGAGACAGTCACTCTAGAACACTGATAGTGTCTAATAAAGGTGAAACTACAAATGTTCTGGGGGTCAGAAATTCTACTTTTAGTGACTTAATTACATGTATAAGTGCATCGGAGAATATGTGTAAGAATGTATAGAACACCATATTCTTAATGGCTAAAATCTAGAAAAAATACGAATGCCCACTAAAAATGAATGGATACTGGGTGCCTGACTGGCTCAGTCAGTAGAGCACAGGACACTTAACCTCAGTCATTAGTTTGAGCTCTACCTCGGGCATGGAGCCTACTTAAAATAAAAATAAATAAATAAATAAACAAACAAATAAATAAATAAATAAATAAAAGAACGGATAAGAAAAATCTAGCACATACAAACTATACCATACAGTAGTAAAAATAAATTAATTACATGACAAATACAATTCTCAGAAACACAATATTGAGCATAAGAAACTTGGTAAGGCAGACATAAAAGAAATTCTGTTATATTTATATGGAGTTTAAATACTAGCAAGTCTAATCTATACTGTTTGAAGCCAGGATGAAAAAGGTACTGATTTGTAGGGTAGAGAGGCACAAGTAGTGATGACATATATGTGTTCTCCTGTACAAGTTTGTTGAACTTTATGCTATAATTTATACATTTTTCTGTACATACATACAATATAATACTTATTGAATGACTAAGTGAAGTCACTTGTACTAATTGAATAATAATAAAAATACAACATTTTAAAACATATGTGATAGAGCTAAAGTAGTGCTTAAAGGGAAATTTGTAGCCTTAAAATGCATATATTAGGATAGAATAAAGGTTTAAATCAAGGATCTAGGCTTATTTCATGAAACCAAAGAGTTAAAAACAAAGCAAAAAATACAACATAAAGTAAGTAGAAAGGTATAGTAAACAGAATATCAAAAAGGAATGAAACAGAAAATTAACAGAGTAGAAAAAATCCAACAAAGCCAAAAATTTTTCTATAGCTTAGACTCTAACTCTGTTTAGGTTGGCTGATATTGGCTAGGCTCACCTCCCAGACTTCTGGGTGGGTTTAGTTTGCCATATATTTTCTCAATCTGGGACCAGCACCTATCTGAGGGTAAGTTTTCATAGTAAATGACAGAAGAGATCAAACAAAATCACTCAAATATAAAGCCTCTGCTTCAGTCGCATATTCTAATATTCCACTGGTTAAAGCAAGTCATATGTCTTAACCCAGTGTGAATAGTCAGAGAAATATACTCTGCTTACTCTACAAGGAAGAACTGCATTAGAGCATGGTTTATAAGTTTATTGGAAATGGGGAGAAAATATTTGAGGGGAAAAAAACCCAAATATACCAAAGTACTATATTTATTTTAAAAATTAAATCCAGAATTAAAAACCTTTATTTAAAGACATTCTAGACCCAGATAGCTTCACTAGTGAATTCACTTAATCATTTTAGGGACTCTGACACAAAATCTTTCAGAGAATGTTAAAAGAGGGAACTCTCTCCAAATCATTATGAGGCTAGCATAACCTTGATACCAAAACCTTTTTTAAGGAAATTACAAGAAAGGAAATTAATAGGCCAATCTCTTTCAGGAACATAGACGCAGAAGCACTAAACCAAATACTATCACATCAAATCAAACTGATTGTGATACAACAGAATATTATACATTGATGAGAAAGAACATGTGATTGCTACATAAAATAACATGGACAACATACTGTTGAATGAAAAGACATATTAAAAAGGGTATATACAGTATGATTCCATTTATAGAAATTCTAGAATAAGCAAACTAATCTTATTTGATAGACTATCTATTAAATTTGGGGGTGCTGACTGGGAGGAGGCACTATGGAGAAAGTCTTCTAGGTAACTGGCAATGTTCTTTTTTTTTGACCAGGGGAGTGGTTACCTGATTGTTATTTATTTGTAAAAGTTCACTGAACTATATACTTGACATTTGAGCATTGTACTGTATATATGTTAATCTTCAATTAAAAAGAAACTTTCCAAAATTTTTTTCACTAATATTTATGACTCCCTGAAGAGATTCTGAATATAGAGCTGTTAATATCTCTTCCAACTCTGAAATTTGTGATTCTACTGCCAACTTCTGCTAATTGATTAAAATCTTTACTGTGTCTCCTTAACAACAGATCAACACTAAAAACAGCACTAAAAGATCTATATAATATAGAATACATCTAAAAATAGTAATAAGCTTAAGTGAGAATAACATTTGAACAACCATAAATTATTTCGAATGGTTGGAAGTTTTCTTGAAAATCTCTGTTGTGAGAGGTAAGCCAGTAGTTTAATTAGGACAATAGCGTATTTTTATACCAGGGGCCAATATAAAACTAAAACTGAAATATTACAAAGCCAAATTGGTAGGCAAAAATATGATATTTCAGATCTGAAAAAAAGCTAAATCTAAATGTCAAATTATGTAACTGAATGTTTTACCCTCTACAGTTTCAAAGGAATAGAAATGCCAAAAGCAGAGTTCCTGAAATTTTGAGACATACAATTTATGACATAGTAGAAAAAGCACAGAATTGAGAGTGTGAAAAACTGTGTACTACTTCTGGTTATGTCACTTATTGTTGCATGATTTTGAGAAAATAATTTAAAGTTTCTGAGTTTTATCCCTTTGTGTATAAAATTGGCATTACTAATATGTACCTCTTGATATTATGAGGAGACTACAGTATATGTGTAATCTACCAATTATTATCATTGCTATTTATTTACCCAGACGATTTTTGAAGCACTTATCTATAGTTTGATCTTTGAAGGCTCTTGTCCCAACAACCTAAACTATTCAGAAAGTCCCAAAATCCACATGGATCATCCCTGAGCAAATGGACTGTATGCAAGTGTTACATTCTAAGCTTATACTTTAAGAATTCATCACAGGAGATAACCTGAGGTACTTCTCTTCCTAAAACAGACCAATTCTCCCTAAAGAAAATATTTCCTCTAAATATATCCTTACAGAAAAGTGAGGGACTACTACAGAATCAGACCAATATAAATCAGCTAACATCTTGCCAAAATGATTCCCTCGGCCAACTGTGGCATGCCTACAAGAGTTCCGTAATTTTGAGTTTAATTGTGTTTTCGCATATCTAAATATGGTTTGAATCCCAAAGCACTAAGTCAATCTCTTCAATCTAATGTCCCCAGCTTCTCCAGACTAAGCTCTCTATTTCTGCCAGATCTGGCTCACCAACAGCCCCAAACATAGCTCTAGAATGCTTCTCCTCCTGTCAGCCTTGTTCACTCCTACTCATGTTCCGAGACTCAGCTGAGGTGTCATTTCCTCCAGGAAGCTTTATTTAACCCTCAAACTCACATAGGTACTTCATCTGTACTCTCTTTGCAACCTGTGTGTCTTTCACAGCAATCATGATGCTATATTGTTGAATGTTTATTGTCTGTATCCCTCCTCCCCACAAATGGAAAATTCTTAAGAATAACCTTCTTTCTATTCTTTGTATCCTAGCATTCAGTAGGTTCCTGTTGTACCTTTGTGCTAAACAAGTGAATAAATGGATGAATGCATAAGTAAATCCATGAGTTTATTGAAATGTATGATTCTCATTCATTCCAGCCTCCATGTCTTTGTTCTCATGTCTTAGGTCTTCCTGAATTACTCCCTTCTGCCTACTCAAATCTTACCCTTCATTCAGTTCCTGCTGGAGGTTGCACATACTAAGTATAAGCATTGAGAAGATAATAAAAAAATAAGTTGTACCCCCCACGCTTTATAGTGCATTAGGGAAGAGGCAGATGTAAATAGCTGTTTACAGTGCACAGGCCGAGTGAAGCAATGGAGTTTGTGAAATCATAAGAAAGGACCAACCCCAGTCTGATAGATCGGAGATGACTTTGTAAAGAAGGCACTTCCTGAACAATGACTTTAAGGACAGTAGAGGTTTCCAGGTAAAGGTTAAGGCTTGGGAGGATGTAAAACATTTCAGACAGAAAAAAATATGGACATGGGAGTAGAGATGTGAAATGGTAGAGTATAGGGAAGGATCTTAGAATCAAATTAATTAGTAAAGTTACATAAGTGTCCAGGACTGGAGTCTGGTCAGTAAAAACGTGAGACTGGAGCCCAGGCTTCCTAATTCTAAGTCCAGACTACTTTCATTACCCCTGAAACATTAATGTTAGATTGCACATGACTAGCTTCTATTACTTTCCAATGGAAAATACCCAGGTGTGGCCCTTTGTCTCTTTAGATGGTGGTTTTCACACCTCAGAACTCCTTTCTCAGTAATTGTGGCAGATCTCAAGTAAATTTTAGCAGTTCACTCAATTGCTCAAAGGCTGTCATATAGCAAGACATATATAGTTTGTTGAAATCCTATGAAATCTTCAAACCTCCATAGCAGTTTGGAGTCCTAGTCGTACCTCAAGGAAGTAATGTAAACAAAACCCAAGCATCAAGCTATGATGAATTTCTTCAACAACATACCTTTGTCTAAGAATGACAACTTGGAGTTGCTTAAAGGAACCAGAGTAATTGTGAATTCTCAAGATAAATGATTTGTCAACTAAGACCCTCAAAAATGTTTCAATTATCCCAATTTTGCCCAAGTATTTGAAAAAAATACAACCTACCTACTGCAATACACAGTAGCTAATGCCTCAAAGTTTTAGGCATTCTGCACTCATCAGCTTTTCTTCCTGGCAACCATGTAAATATCAATATCTCTATTATACAGTTGAGGAAACAGAAACATTAGGTCACATTTCTGAGGTCACAAAGCTTGTGGAGATGGAGTCAAGATTCAGATTTGAATCTGTCTGACTCTAAAGCCAGTTATATATTTGGTAACACTAATTGTGCAGTTAAGCAGGTTCCCATCCCCACCCACCCCCAACTCTCCCCACATTAAATTTAATGACCATGGTTGTAGAACCATGGAGAAAGTCCCAAAGAGTCACAGTCCCTGAGTTATTTAACCACTGCTTTTCTGTGTGACTTTGTTCCCATGGATAGGAATATGTCTAAATGCTTTCTAAGGCTTTTAATAGTTTTGACAGTCTGTAACTCTGTGAGATTTTAAAATATTCTTGTATAACAACTTCCCCATGAGAAGGTCATGGCCCTGTGAGTTGCCTGTGGTGGGCAGATAGGAGGATAAAGCCCTTAGAGAAATTGAATTGAATTCTCTAGGCTTATCAAATGGAAAAATAGGCACCTAGCTGCCAAAAAGTGAAGGAGTAAGTCCTTGAGAGATGAACTTAGTTAAGGCAGAGACTCTTGCGCATCAACACTGTCAGTAGCAACCTCAGTCAATGTCACAAATGCAGTGAAGACTCCAGAAAAATATATTGTTAGTTTTGCTGAAAATGATAGACCCTTTCAACTAAGTGGTACATTAGACTTCACATTAGATCTGGTCTTCGGGTCAAAAGGCCAAATATCTTACCCTAGTTATCCACACTGGTCAGCATTTTTAGTGGTTGCTTCCCTGCCTATGCACAAGGCCAAAGGCACTCTATAAAAATTCAAGGCAGCTCATTTCTTCAGCTCAATTTCTCTGGACTCTGATTCTCACCCTCTGCTTTTTCTTATTTTTGCTTGATCCCTAGTTTCTGTACTATTGTCTCACATCTGGACAAGAGAAGCTTGCTTTATTCACTTAGTTTTAACCATTTTACTGAGCTCATATAACCCAAAGACAAATTCCCTAAAGTCAGTGATAGCTAGGTCAGGATATGAAAAATAAGTAGAATGTATCAAACAAATAAACATAAAACTGGGGGCAGGAAACTAGGGGTGGTGAGGGGCCAGGGAGGAAGAGAGGGTTTCAGACAAATAGAAAAGTCTGGGAAAAGGACACAGGTTAAAGAAGGCGTAATCAGGAAATTTAAACAGAGTACACTACGGCTGAGACTGCAGAGTACGCTGGGGAAGCTGTAAGAGCTGAGGCTGAGACGGTAGGCACAGAATGACAGTGGCTGTGGGGCAGAGAATCCGGATTCTGCCATTCAGTAGCTATGTGACGGAGCTCAGTTTCTTTATCTGTAAGATGGAGGCAACAACTCCTCCTTCCTGTAGCACTTGGTTTCCAGCATTTAGTAGGTACTTAAACATTCACTGGAATGAAAAGGTAGGGTAGAACCGAAAAAAGCACGAGACAGTGGGATTGGACAGTTTCCCGATGGATTGTGCAGGAATAAGAAAAAGTGGATTTTTGGAGCTTGTTTAGGTTTCCTCGTTTGGTGCCCAATGAGATGACAGAGCCAGGTTCGGTTCAAGTACCTAAGTCCCTGTGCTTGTTACAGTTTCCTAAAATTCAGGGCACAGAACCACCCCAGCAGCTTCCTCACTCATGCTGTGAGTTCTGCATGGAGCCCTAAGAAAGTTGTCAGCCATGAGATTCTCTCCCCTCCAATGCAAACACACATGGCACAGGCATATGATTCCCATCTGGATCCACCCCCGACTTCCGGCCAGGAGGCTGCTGTGTAGGCAGGACCGTCTGCCTTTGAATTTGCCAGTCTAACCTAGTACCCTGAGCCAGCCCTCTCAGAGCAGTAAAATACAGACTTGGCAAAATTCACACTTCCATAAATTCCTTTCAAGGGCCTGTCTCTCTCTATCTCTTTCTTATTCTGTCAGAATAGATTGACCTGGGCTGGAGATAAGTTTGCTCAGACTAAACAAATAGGTTTCTGTTTCTAGAAGAAAACAGGCAGCCTTTCCTTTAATCCAAGGAACAGATGCTGGCCCAGGAGGAGAATGGGCTGTAAGTCCCACCCATCACTCTAAGGCCATTAGGGCCAGGAATTGTTATTCAAAGAATCAGACACCCCCTTCTCCCCTCAGGTTCCCTGACAGCACCAGAGCTTCACCACTGCAGAGTTATTACCATCATAATCTCTGCTGGATTCTATGCCCCAGTCAAATTGGCAGCATTCCTTCTATTTGCAAACAGATTGCAAAATAAGAACCCCAGGAAGGATGCAAGCTGGCCAAGCGCCAAGGAACCTTCACCAGCAGTCAAGCTAAATCAGGACTGCATCAGACTCCCTGAACAACAGCAGGTGCTGGCACTGCTTCCCAACGGCCTTGGGTCACTGAGGTCACTGGCCTCTCCTCCCTCCTTTTCCCTTGCTGGAATAATGATCCTGGGGAAAGGGAGAGGGCAGAACTTCCTGGGAAATTATAATCAAGGATCTACCACTGGGATCCTAAACTACCCATAAGTTTCCTGACATGGGGGCTTTATCTCCATGAAGACTGGCCAGGAACACAGGACCAACAGAAAATTTCTTTGACTCATTTTTCTCTAAAGTTCTAAATTTTCCATTTCCTCTCTGTCATTCATGGTCCTCTACAATCTTGCCATTTATGTGTATATCCAGCCTGATATCTCCTGAACTGATCCTTCTTCTCCTGCCCATAACCCTTCATTCAGTCCCTTTTTCATTTATCATCAAATAGGAACAAAGGATAAAATAACACTAACAATGGCCTCTGCTACTTGTTTATTATGTAACAGACCCAGTCACAAGTGTCTTATGAGTATTATAAGTACCATATCTAAGAAAATAGAATTAGTATGTGATATATCTGAATTGAAATACCATTATTGCTTGAAACAATTTTTCTGAACTAAGTCTTATTGTTCCCATTTTACAGATGAGAGAATATATCCAGATATTTAGTAACATGCCCATGGTCATATAGCTTGTGGCACACTGTAACTCAAAACAAGATCTATTTGATTTCAAAGCCCTTGCAAGCTCTTTGCCATTACTACTCATCTGGAAAGTAAAGATTAAATTAGCAGCCACCCTACCTCAAGGAAGAGAAACCCATCCCAATGACTCAAATGAGACAGTGTCAGTGAAAACACATTGTAAATAGTAAGGCAATGTTTGAAGTTAGTTATAATTGATATTACTTGCTTCATATGATAAATACATATTTTTTTCCATTTATTTTAGCAGAAAACTTGCTTTTCCTTCCATTCCGAACTGTGTATTTTTGTTCCCCTTCCATCTTTTCACATTAGCTAGGATTTCAAGTATGTAAAATGTTGAATAGGAATGGGAGAGTGACATCTTTGCCTTGTTACCTGATCTTTGGTGAAAACATCCAATTTTCTCACTACTAAGTATGATATCAGCTACAGGATTTTTATAAATGTTCTTTATCAAGTTGAGGGAATTCCCCATTTAGTCCTAGTTTGCTGACTTTATTTTATAATCATGAGTGGGTGTTGGATTTTGTCAAGGATTTTCTTTTCTTTAGCCTATTGATGTGGTAGATTAAATTAATTAATTTTCAAATATTGAACCAGTTTTGCATTCCTAAAATACCACTTGGATGTGGTATATAATTCTTGTTATACATTGTTGGATTGAATTGGCTAGCATGTTATTAAGGATTTTTGTTTCTATGTTCATAATAGATATTGACTTATAATTTTCCTTTTGTGTAATGCTTTTATCTGGCTTTGGTGACAATTTGCTTTTATCATATAATGAAGGTAAATATTATTTTTCTAACCCTCTCTTAGCAAATTGTGGACTTCCTCAGAAATAAAAATTTGGGAGTCAAGTTCCAGATCTAACCTACAGCCGCAGATGTAGCAAAGGGAAAGAGCAGGGACTACGGAGTCCCACAAACCTAAATCTGATTCCCAGTACTGCCATTACTCTGTGTCCTGAGTCAGTGTTTAACTTCAGCAGATTTCCGTGTTCCTTAATTGGTAAAATGAGAAACAATATTTCTTCCTTTCAATGTTGAAAATGTAAAAAACAAACAAACAAAACAGAGGCTAGATATATAATAATAAAACATAATAAGAGATGGACATCTTTGTGTCATTATTTTTAAAATATAATTTGAGGGGTGGCTGGGTGGCTCAGTTGGTTGGGCATCCAACTTTAGCTCAGTCATGATCTCATGGTCTGTAAGAGCCCCATGTCAGGCTCCATGCCGACAGCTCAGAGCCTGGAGCCTGCTTCAGATTCTGTGTCTTCCTCTCTCTTTGCCCCTCCTTGCTCCCACTCTATTTCCCTCTCTCTCTCTCTCTCTCTCTCTCTCTCTCTCTCAAAAATAAATAAACATAAATTTTAAAAAATTAACCTAATTTGATAACAAAACTGGGATGAGTTGGTATTTTTTTTAATAGCCCCTCCCTGAAGAGAAGGGCCACAGGCCTCCATTAATAGCTTCAGCATAGTACTGGGCCAACATGGTTTTTTTTCCCACAAGACAATTATGACCTTGTATCATCCATTCTGAAATGCCTTGAACAGCTTTCTACTGTCTTCAGGACTAATTGAACGTTTTTTAACATGGCAATTGGTGCCCTATATGAACATCCCTGCCCATCTCTTAAGGCTTATCTCCTCCAGTTGTCTGCTCCAATTCAGCCATGTAAATGACAGCTAGCTCACTATGTTGTTCCATACTCTGCTAAAATGTTTTCTTGGAACTCTGTGCCTGGGTAATTATTTTTTAATGTTCACAATTCAACCTATTATCCCCCTCCTCCTGGGAGCTCCTTGAGAACAAGGACTATGTCGTATTCATTGTGGTACATAATAGGTGCTCAGATAATGTTTACTAATTATTAACAAAAGAAAGGTCCATAGATGTATCAATACCCTCTGTAGAGTGGACATTCACTAATCAATATCCCTCAACTCATAGCATTATTCCTATTAGGAGCTCTCAAATTACTCTATTGGCTATGGAACAATTAGACTTTGATGATTTCCTCTCCAGAGGAAAAGCAGGCAGTCAGTTCTTCATTGCAAGGTGAACCTTCCTCTCTTCTTCCACCCCTTTCCCCCTTCCTTTGTAGAGCAAGCCAGTGAAAGAGTAGTAATTATGAGAAAATCTACACTATAATTACGGTAACATTTAAAGTTGTACTGACATCTGTAAAAGAAAGAACTCTGGAAATTGATGAACAATGATTTTTTTTCCTATCTTTCAAACATACTTTTTATTTTACTTTAAAAATATCATCACTTTTGACACATGTCTTAACAGTTTTAAAATATCTAGATTTTCTATTTTGGGGGTAATTCTTACAACATAAGTGGTATTAAACTGCTAGAGTTAGAAGAAAACTTAGGGACTATTAGTTTGACTCCTTTATTTTATATTAGTGGAACTGAGGGTGCGATAGGGAGATACAACTTACCTCATGTCACACAGAGTTAGGGGAAAGAGAGGCAGGGAAAAGAATACACATACAGGCTTCAGAAGAACTTGGGCCTCATGGCTCTCTGAGGGTCAGTTACTCCCTCTATAAAATGTTGTCAATAATGCCTACACATTGTAAGAATTAAGGGAGTTCACATAAGGAAAACATTCAAGTGACCTAACACCAACTAATTTAACTCTGTAATGATAGTTATTTTTCTTAAAATTTATGGTAAATAAGGACTAAATCTTTCTGCTATACATCATAGTCTGTTTAGGTAAACACAATATTTTTACCAAAGAGAATAGTAGCCAAATCCATACCAAATGAAAAGAGTTTAAGAGAAAAAGAGAGAGAATGAAAGGGGCAGACATGGGGTGATGGAGAGAAGGGAAGGAGGGAAGTAAAGCAGATTTCAGCTTAAAGATTTATATTTGACACAAGTCCATTGTGTTGTTCAATCTAAGATTCAATACGTATAAACACTCATGGACCCCATCTAGTCTGAGCTACTTAGCTCAGATTACCTGGTAATAGATGGTTTTCAACACCCAACTCTGCCTAAAATACAGGTAGGTGGATGGGGCTTAGAATATAAGCAGAAGCCACAAAGAAAAGTCATCTGGATCACACTCTAAACCACTTTATTTTATCCAATAGCCTGCAAGTGTGAGGTAGGATGAAGGATAGTTAAGCTTAGCCACCTGTCCAAAATAACTCCAGAATAAGTGTTGTTCTCCTCAACGAACCTCACGTTCAATATCTGAAGAATATGGGCAATGAAAAATCAGTAGGGTTATGGTGAAAATGAAAATTAAAATAAGTAGTGTATATAACAGGACTTTTCATGTTATATAAATCAAACTACAGATGTTAGACATAATTACTAAAAAATGTTTTTCAGGATTTTTTTCAATAATGGACTCTAATGTTTTATTAAATTGAACTAAATTTACTAATTGCACTGATATTCACTGAGCACTTTTTATGTTCCAACATTGTGCTAAACACTTTACAAAATTAATGAATTTAAACCTTACACAATGCTATTGTCATCTTTTTTCAAATTAGGAAACAGAGAGAGAGCAAATAACCAAAAGTTATTTTTACTAGAGCTGATACATGAACCCAAAGAGTCTAGCTCTAATCTCAACTTGTACAATAAGCTATACTTAATGAAATTATTTAACTAGGATTTCTGGAATTACACTGGCACCTATTTGAAGCCTCTCTTTGATTCTATAAGCTGATATGTGTTATAGTTATGTATACATTATAGGAAATGTAACTGCTTCTTAAAAAGCTAATCATGATTTCATTAAAGGAGACAAGAAGAATATAATCAACATCTACCTTATTATGTAGTTGACATTTTCATTACTGGTCTCAGAAACTAACAAAAGTTCATTATTCTTATGGCAAAACATTGAATTAGGTTTAGAATTCGTATTTCTGGTCCCTATTATGCAGGTCAGTAAAAGTCCTTTGCCTCCTTCCTGCTATAGACTGAAAATTTCTGCCTGTGCCCCAATTCATATGTTGAAATTCTTTTTTTTAAGTTTAGTATTATTTTGATAGAGATATACAGTGCAAGAAGAGGAGAACCAGAGTGAGAGGGAGACAGAATACCAACCAGCCCCCGTGCTGTCATCGCAGAACCTGATGCAGGGCTTGAATTCATGAACTTTGAGATCGTGACCTAAGCCGAAATCAAGAGTCAAATGCTTAACTGACGGAGCTATTCAGGCACATCTCATATGTTGAAATTCTAACGCTCAGGTAATGGAATTAGGATGTGGGGCCCTTGGAAGGTGATGATGGATAAGTGACCTATAAAAAGAGACCCAAGATGGGGCTCCTGGGTGGCTCAGTCAGTTAAGCGTCCAACTTTGGCTCAGGTCATGATCTCACTATTTATTTATGTATTCAAGCCCTGCTTTGGGTTCTGTGACTGACTCTCTCTCTGCCTTACCCCCACTCTCTCTCTCTCTCTCTCTTTCTCTCTCAAAAATAAATGAACATTTTTAAAAAAACACATTTTTTTTTAAAAAAGAGAGACCCAAGGAAGTTCCCCTGCCCCATTCTACCATGTGATGTTACAAGTGAGGAGACAGCCATCTATGAGGAAGCAGGGCCAGACACCAAATCTGCCGGAACCTTGATTATGGACTTCCTGACCTCCAGAGCTCGGAGAAATACATTCCTATTGTTTACAAGCTACCCAGGCTGTAATAAGTTCTTATAGCTGCCCAAATGCACTGAGAAATCAAGTTGATACCAAAAGTGGGATGCTCCTATAATAAATACCTAAAATTGTGGAAGTGGTTTTTATAACTGGGTAGTGGGTAGAAGCTGGAATTTTTGAAGTGCACAGTAGAAAAAGCCTACACTGCTGTGAACAGACTGACAAAGGCTCAGAGGAAAGAGAAGAGCTGTAGAGAAAGCCTCATTCTCTTTAGAGAATACCTAAGTGGCTGGGAACAGAATATTGGTAGAAATACAGACAGTAAAGGCCATTTGGATGAGGTCTCAGACAGAAATGATGAATATGTTACTGAAAACTGGAGGGAAGGTGATCCTTGTTATAATGTGGCAAGGAACTTTACTGAATAGTGTCCATGTCCTATTGTTTTGTGAAAGAATTTGCAAACAATGAAATTGGTAATTTGGCTGAGGAAACACCTAAGCAAAGTGTTGAAAAGGTGTCTTGGTTCCTCCTGACCATGTAGAGAAATGGCTTAAAAATGGAATTGTTGGGGTGCCTGGGTGGCTCAGTCGGTTAAGCGTCTGGCTTCCGGCTTCGGCTCAGGTCATGATCTCACGGTTCGTGGGTTCAAGCCCCATGTCGGGCTCTGTGGTGACAGCTAGCTTAGAGCCTGGAGCCTGATTCGGATTCTGTCTCCCTCTCTCTCTGACCCTCCCCTGATCATGCTGTCTCTGTCTCTCAAAAATAAATAAAAAAACATTAAAAAATTTAAAAATTGGAATTACTAACCAAAAGGAAACAGACCTCAAAAATTTCCTACTTATTTTGAAAGGAATGAGAAAACTTGTTCAAGAGAGAACACAGAAGCATGCTAAATTTGATTATGAGATTAGTATGGATGAGCTATTAAAACAGATGCCAGGAGCGGTTGTCCAAAAGAATGAAAGAATGACTCCAAAGTCATTTTGGAGATCTTTGGGACTGTAATTTCCATCACAAGCTCATAGTGCAAGGGCCTAATTTCAAAGAAGAGGCCACTACTGTCCCCATCTCACATCAAGCTTCATGTAACAGGTTCCATTTCCCACATTCCAGTGCCACACTTCTGGGCTGTCCCAGGTACAGCTCCAGCAGGCCCTGGTATAGCAGAATTACACCCAGCAAAGCACAAGGATCGTGGCTACCTTCAGCTAGATTTTTTAAAATATAAATATTTATTCATTTTTGAGAGAGAGAGAGTGTATGTGAGCAAGGAGGGAACAGAAAGGGGGACAAAGGGTCTGAAGTGGGCTCTGCCATGACAACGGTGAGCCTGATACAGGGCTTGACCTCACAAACTGTGAGATCATGACCTGAGCTGAACTTGGACGCTCAACTAATTGAGCTACCTAAGCGTCCCTAACTTCCCCTAGATTTTGAAGGAAGGAACCACCTTGAGAAGGCTGCAGCTGGGGCAAGGCCACCATGAGAACCTCCAACAGGGCATTGGCTAGAAGAGAAATAGACAATGAGATGCCCTGAAAACCCCAAACTGGTAGAAACACCAGCACATGAGTCCAACTTGGGAGAGCATGAGCCATGCAATTCCCCGCTGTGACAGCTGCAGCTTGGGCTGTACCCATCAAAGGCATAGAGGCAGGACCACCCAAAACCATGGGAACAGAGCCCCCAGAGCCTTGGTGACCCAAACCTTGCCTCAGTGTGTCCAGAAAGCTGGAACTCTGCCCAAAGGGTCTGAAGGACAGAGGCTTGGATCAGAGATTATTCTTCAGCCTTAAGCTTTTAGATTTTCTGCGGACATGTTACCCTTTCCTCTTACCTATTTTTCCCTTTTGGAATGAGAATGTCTGTCTTACACCTGTCCCACATTGTATTTTTAGAAGCATAGAATTTGTTTGATTTCACAAGTTCACAGCTGGAAGGGAGTTTGCCTCAGGATGAATTTTACCTTGAATCTTAACATACCTGATTTAGATGATATTTAGATAAGACTTTGGACTCAGACTTTTAAGTTGAAGTTAGAGTGAGTTAAGACTTCTGGGGCTATTAAGATGAAATAAATGCATTTTGCATGTGAAAGGAACATGAATGGGGGGGCAGGGGCAGAACAGTATAGATTGAATGTTTGCATTCTCCCCAACTCCCACAAAATTTATATGTTGAAATCCTAACCCTTGAAGTGATGGAATTAGGAGGCAGAGCCTTTGGGCGGTTATGAGGGTCTGAGAGCTCTAACCATAGGATTAATACTTTTATTTATTTATTTGTTTGTTTTTTCATAATATTTTGTCAAATTGATTTCCATACAACACCCAGTGCTCTTCCCCACAAGTGCCCTCCTCCATCACCTGATGAGTGGATTAATACTTTTATAAAAGAGATCCAGAAAGGTTTTTGGCCCCTTCTGCCAGGTGAGGTTATAAGGAGAAGATGGCCATCTATGTGGACGTGGGCCCTCCCCAGACACCAAATCTGCTGGAGCCTTCATCTTAGACTTCCTGGCCTGCAGAGTGTGAGAAATACATTTCCAGGGTTTATAAGCTACCCGGTCTATGATATTTTGTTATAGCAGCACAAATGGAGGAAGGCACTTTTCATGTGAATGTTTGATTACACAGTAGGCTTTTAAGAAGCAAGGAAGGGATCTGTTCAGTTACTGAGCAAAGAAGATCCTATAGCTGCAGAATTTCTGGCTCTAAGATTCCCTAAGAAATCTAGGAAAATGCCTTTACAATACCAAAGAGCTATTGTTTCCAAGATACACATGATATCCTGTACAAGGAAACCTTAGGAATTGTTGGTTTGTAAACATCAGACACCCACTGAAGCTCCTCTTATAAAAGTGGGGTTTACCTTAAGAATGTTGAAGCTGTCAGCACTTCCCTGCACCTCAAATGGGCCTCATGGTTACTGGAAAACAGCCAGGTGGTTTCTTGCTCTCATGTGTGTGTGTGGGGGGGGGGGGACATATTTCACTTAAAAAAAGTTTTTTTGACAAAGGTTCAAAAGCAATTCATTTATTTGTTTGTTTTCCTGCTATATCTAGTTACTTTATTTTCGGAGGAAAGCAAGGAGAAATGGTGAACACAACACTCCCCTTCATTTAGTTACAAGGACAGCTTCAGTCTCTCTTTTCTGATAGGTGTTCACTTCATTCTTTTTCCCTCTTCATTAGACTTTTCTACTCAACTACTTCCATGTGGACATCATAGTCTTTATAAAATGCTGGCCTTAGGCCCAAATCAACCAGACTTTCTAGCTGGTTTTAATAGTCAATCAACAAATTCCCTAATTTCCAGAAAAAGAAAATAAGAATGGTTTTAGTTTGGATCAGATAATAGTCCTAGTCTATTTTGGGGTTGAGATCACATGGTGAATAGCGTTGTTTCTTCTAGGTTGTGACAAGTTCTTTAAGAGTACATGGGGATAGAGAAATGAGAAGGTCAAAGACAGTATTATTCATCTGAAAACTCGGTACTATGGTAGTTTATTCCCTCTTTTAGTTTGAATTTTCTTGAGAGCGTGTGTCTGATCTCACCAAGACTGATGTCCTTATGAGGATACTATGGCAATTTTCATCATCATAATCCTTTACTGTTTGTCCCACTTTTCAGATGAGAAAGTAGAGGTTAGGGCAGTTTACATCACTTGTATGAGGGAAAAATAAACTCTGATTCTATGCCTCTCCACTACCCATGTGCCTCAAATGTGGCCACATTCTCGTTAAATATCTTCCAAGTCCATCATTTTAGAGTGTGCAAATACTTAGTACTAGATGAAGGTGGGAAGGAAGAATTTCACTGGAAAGAGATTCTTATGTCCTCTTGACCCTGGCCATCTTGTAATGTGTCCTCTTATGACAAATGAAAACTTCCATATATGGCAAGTTTGTCATTTTTTCTAAGGCTCATTCGGAAAACACTGTCTCAGTCTGTCACTAACTACTCCTACCCAACACCCTGGCCCTCAACAAGGAGATACAGTTTTAGTCTATTTGATAAACTCCAAAATCATCTTATGAGGTGAAAGAATGTAATCTTTGCAGAGAAACAGACCTTGGTTATAATTCTGGCTTCACCATACATAATCTGTTTGGCATCTACATCCTCATTTGCAAAATAAAAGCAATGAATGATCCCAACCTAATAGGGTTAAATGTGAAGTCAAAAGCTACTACAAGTATAATGCCTGGGACAACAAATTGTATAAATTCTTTTATGTCACACAAATTTTTATTCTGTGAGTGTCTTCTACTAGTGCTAGCCCAGTAGCCTAACAATGTGCTAGGCTCTCTATGTGCACTGTTATCATGCTTTGGAGATGCACACCTGCCTCTCCAGCCAACCATTCTGTTTGCAGGTGATAGAATTTTACCTTCATTCCTCATGGGGACTCTCAGGTAGCTCAAGGGAATGAAATAAAGACTCTCCCCCTCCGCCCCCAGCCTGGGTCCGGGCGGGAGAATTATCATCCGTGCTCCTATACTTGCATGAGGACACATAATACTACTTTTAATTTTAGTATGCTGAAGTCATTTAAAGTGATGAAAATAATATAGCTAAATGCTCTATTGATTAGGCACAAATATACATGTCAAATATTGTTACATGTACTTGGGAGTATATTTTGGGAACAGCAAGTGATGCAAAAAGGCTGAAGTTCAGTCTAGAAATTGCAAGAGCCTGGGAAAATACAAAGGCATATTAACTGTGTTTAGCACTGTGTACTAGACTATGTGATACAGTGTACACAGCTGGTCTTATTTTAACAGAGAGATAGCACGTAGGTTATACACCTCAGATATATAGGAGAATAAGAGATCATTTTATAGGCTGAGTACCAGAGAGTTGTTATTAGTAGTCTGATATCACTCAATTCAATCTAATCACAGTTGAAAATTAAATAGGAAGGTATACTATGATGATTAGGTGTAGGAGGGAAAAACACCAAAAGCTGGATGGTAGAAAATAAGTTCTGGTCTAGGCTCACCTTTCTGTGTGACCTTTGACAAGTTACTTCATTTGCAAAAATTAATTTAATTGATATGGTAAACTTTTCCACCACTGATGACAATGCTTGTTATGTTGTTCAGAATTTCTTGTGTGTATGTACCTCTTACGGTTATAAACTTCATTGTGCATTAAAACTACCAGAGGAGCTTGTAAAAATTCCAGACTTTTATGTGTATCCCAAGGACAAGATACGCTGATACAGTGTGCCTAAAGTGGAGCAGGAATCTATATTAGACAAGCACCTTTGATCATTCTGATATTGATTATCCATAGATTGTGTTTTAGCAAGAATTACCTAATTCAATGCATTCCCTTCTCTGTCTTAGCTACCAAGAAGCACAGTTCAGGTTTATATGCACTCTTCCTTTCATTTCTTACCTCTGGTTATCTTATCCTCGTTTTAATGGTTCTATTATATCATTATGGGGTTGGGTTATTTTTGGTGTTCTTTTTTCATTGTTTTTAACGCAAATAATTTTGCATTCTTCCTATGAGTGGTATATATAAATAACAAAAGACTAAAACCACATGGTCATAAACTTTTTTGGAATTTAAAAGTTGTATGTATCAGATAACCCTATGTAACTATCAAATTCAATAATTGCATTATTCTATAATGCTAACAAATGCACTATCAAAATCATTATTAAATATTAAGTACCTATACATACTGTGTACTATGTCAGTGAACAAAATAGACTTATAAAATTGAGTGCTATAAAAAGAAATGGAGAAGGTCACAGACAATATGTGTAATGTAAGGGGGGAATAGAAAAGTTTCCTTTATTAAAAAGAGAGGTCAAAGAAGTCTTCACTTGAAAGTCGGTTTACAGCAAATATTTAAACGAGGGAATGGAGTTAGCCAATCATATATCTAAAGAAAGAGTATTCCACACAGAAGGAACAGATTCATAGGAGAATGCCTGGAACACTCAAGGAAATGTAAGTAGTCAAAATGTTAGGAATAGGATAAGGGACAAAGTAATAAGAAATGAGATAACAGAGTATGCAGAGGGCCAGATTAATTGTAATTTATTTATTGTTATAAATTATTTTAAGATCCTCTAACTCTAAATGAAGTGGGAAGCTATTGGAGACCTTTGAGCACAGTCTTGGCTACTGTTTTGACAACAGACCAGAGTGAGGGAAAAGTAGAAGCAGAAAGACCAATTATGAGGCTATTGTAGTAATCCAAGTGAGAGATGATAGTGGTTCAGACTAGAGCAGTATTGGTGGAAAAACCAATTGGATTTTCTAAATGATTAGATGAGGCAGGTAAGAATTTAAGAGATACAGAGCTTCTACTCAGACCTTGCTTTAACTGATGAGAAAATCCTGTCTACATTATGGCCATGATCAGTGGAATTCATATAAGCCTCTCTTTAATGTGGTTACATAAAATAAACTGGAAAAATAAGCTGGATTTGATTAAGGAAGAGAGATTCTGATCCTACAGCATTGACTTAAGCCCGAAGGGTGATCCTACAACACACATGACTCTATGACTATCACAGAATTTTTTACCTCAACCAAAGAAGTGCAGGTTGGTCACTTGGCTCATATTTGTGCATCACTTCCTATGTCTATTCTAAACACCTCAAAAAAAAATCGAAAACATAAAAAAACCCCAAAATACTTCTGTAGTACATATTATTATTCCCTATATTATGAATAAGGAAACAGCTGATCCAAGAAATTAAAAAAAATATGTCCAAGCTCACATAGTGAATGTATCAGGGAGTTGGGAGTTCATACCCAGCAGCCAGGCTCCAAGCTCTGACTCATTAACCACTATACTATATTATTTCTAAAAACTTCCCTAAGCTTCTATTTTTCATATGAAAGTTGGGATAATTATAGTATTTACTTTATAAGATTTTTGTGAGCATAAGAAGAATGACTATTTAGTCCTTACATTAATAGTAGATTGCTATCAGCATTATAACAATGTTATAGTTGATTTTAAAAGTTATGACCATTATTTTTGTCAGGTCCTTAGAAGGTTATTCCCACTATACATATTAGTAAGTTGGAATTCAATGATGATTACATAATTTTCTGTGTTATAGAAGTGAGGAACAGGACTTTATTTCAGATATCATGTTTCTAAGTTCTTTTAAAATTCTTTTTCATTGTGTCTAGTAGATGAAGGATACAGAGATGTGGAAGGGCACTGAATGATGCTTACAGTCCATAGAAACACTACCTAAAAGCCTTATAAAAACCTGTAAAATAATGGGAATCTATAGTAAGAATAAATAGCTTCCCCACATATAAGCAAAACCCAGTTCTAAAATATAATTAAAAAAAATATCTAATGCTCAATAGCAATAAAATAGAAACTACCACCAAATACACTTAACAAAAAATGAAGAACGTGCATAGATAAAGTTACCCAAGCTCTATTATGGTTAGAAGAAGAAAACCAAAATGGGAGGCATCACAATCTCAGACTTCAGCCTCTACTACAAAGCTGTCATCATCAAGACAGTATGGTATTGGCACAAAAACAGACACATAGACCAATGGAATAGAATAGAGAGCCCAGAACTAGACCCACAAGTGTATGGCCAATTAATTTTTGACAAAGCAGGAAAGAGTATCCAATGGAAAAAAGACAGCCTCTAAATAGGTGGTGCTGGGAGAACTGGACAGCAGTATGCACAAGAATGAAACTAGACCACTTCCTTACACCATACACAAAAATACTCAAAATGGCTGAAGGACCTGAATGTGAGACAGGAAACCATCAAAACCCTAGAGGAGAAAGCAGGAAGCAGCCTCCTTGATCTCAATTGCAGCAATTTCCTACTCGACACATCCCAAAGGCAAGGGAATCAAGAACAAAAATGAACTATCGGGACCTCATCAAGATAAAAAGCTTCTGCACTGCAATGGAAGCAATAAAGAAACCTAATAGGCAACTGACAGAATGGGAAAAGATAGTGGCAAATGGCATATCGGATAAAGGGCTAGTATCCAAAATCTACAGGAACTCACCAAACTCCATACCAAAAAAACGAAGAAATGGGCAGAAGACATGAATAGACACTTCTCCAAAGAGGACATGCAGATGGCCAACAGGCACCTGAAACAATGTTCAGCATCACTCATCATCAGTGAAATACAAATCAAAAGCACACTGAGATACCACGTCACACTGGTCAGAGTGGCTAAAATGAACAAATCAAGAGACTATAGATGCTGATAGGATGTGGAGAGATGGGTACCTTCCTACACTGTTGGTGGGAATGTAAACTGGTGCAGCTGCTCTGGAAAACAGTGTGGAGGTTCCTCAAAAAACTATCCATAGAACTCCTTTATGACCCAGCAATAGCACTGCTGGGGATCTACCTAAGTGACAGAGAAGTGCTGATGCATAGGGGCACATGTACTCCAATGTTCATAGCAGCACTGTCAACAGTAGCCAAATCATGGAAAGAGCCTAAATGTCCATCACCCGATGAATGGATCAGGAAGATGTGGTTTATATATACAATGGAGTACTACATGGCAATGAGAAAGAATGAAATATGGCCATTTGTAGCAAAGCAGATGGAACTTGAGGGTGTCATGCTAAGCGAAATAAGTCAGGAAGAGAAGGACAGATACCATATGTTTTCACTCATAGGTCTAACACGAGAAACCTAAGAAGGGACCATGGGAAGGGGAAAGGGGGGGAAGAAAGTTAGGGAGAGGGAGGGAAGCAAATCATGAGAGACTTTTGAATGCTGAGAACAAACTGAGGGCTGAAGAGGGAGGAGGAAAGGGGAAATGGGGGGTGATAGTCATAGAGGGGGGCACTTGTGGGGAAGAGCATAGGGCTCTCCAGATCACAGCACGTTCTGTTTACACTGTCAACACTTACTTGATGGTATTTAAATATTGGCAGAAATGTATTTTGCTTTTTGTGCCTTCCTTGGTCCCAAATCACTGTAAGTTGTCCATTTCTATATGAAAGTATGATCAACACGCTCATCTCCATTCATAACATCATGTTTCAAATAAATCAGGGACCACTCTCTAAGGGTGTGAATTACCTACAAAGCTTATAACTGGCTCCCAGAGACTATACTGCCCAAGAATAGATTTTTCCTCCACCACTCCTGGCCAGGCGAGTGTTTATGCAGTAGGGCATTATTTTCTGTTAGACGAGACCAGGCCACCAGCTAAGCCATGTTCACATACCTTTTTCTATTATGCCAAGCCAGATTATTTTCTTGGAAATTTATTGCTTTTGACTGAAATTCACACACTTGAAGACTTCTCTGTAATATATAGGTTGTTTCAAGACCTGTTGTTTATTATTGCATAAATTCTGAAGTGCTTTACAAAAAGTATTAGAAAACCTTCAATTATATGAGGATTAACAAGGTCATGATGTCTCATTACAATGTTATTCTGATTTATTGTTTATTAAAGAAGAAGGTAAAAAAAACCAACTTGGCAATAAACTATTGCAAAACAAAAACCAAAACACCCAACAACAACAACAAAAAGGAGCACTGTACTAAAACAATCTACAACTTGGATGAATTGCAAAGTAATATGCAGTGTAAAAGACTCAGACCCACAAAAAATGAGCTATTTGATTTCTTTTACATAAAGTTTTAGAAATGAAAAGTAATCGACAGTGAAATAAAGTCAATCAGTGGCTGCCTGGAGACACAAGGAGTGGAAGTTATGTGAGGAAGGGAATACAAAGTGGAAGAAGAAAGCCTTTTGGAGGTGATTGATGGGTTTATTAACTTGATCGAGGTAATGGTTGCATCGGTACATGAGTGATAAGTAAAAACTTTCCAAACTATATGCTTTAAATATATGAAGTCTATTGCATGTTAATTTATACCTTGATAAAGTTGTTAAAAATGAAAAATAAAAGAAAAAGAAAAAGATGAAACATATCATGTTCCTATATGGAAAGTCTTATTATTATTACATGTCAATTCTGCTTAAATTATTCTATAGATTTAACACAAGTTCAATAAAAATACCAAAAATAATTTTAGAATATGAGAGAGTAATTCCAAATATCATCCTTCCAGGTTCTCCTTTTTCTCTCTCTGGATTAAGCCTTTTAGCCTCTCTGCATAATTAATGTTCATTTTCTCTTTCTCCACACCCCTGTCATTTCTCTCTTTGCATATGCTCTTCAATAATTTGTTTTTTTAAGTTTTTTCATTCTATTTGTTGGTTTGTTTTCTTAATTTTGATATTTGCAAACAAATATATATAAATATACATATATTGTTAACAAATAAGTATATATTAATTTTATTATATTAGTTATTTATTTTCTGTGTTTTAATAACATTTGTCAGTTTGCTTGGGTGTTTCATTTGTTTGTGCATTTGCGTGCTTTTGTTCCCTGTTTGTCTGCCTGTTTCTGTTCCAGGGCTACTTCAAGGAACAAAAAAAAGAAAAATAAAAAGCACGCATGGTGGAGAGTCCAAAACATCACTACGAGTAGGGAAATAAAATAACCAAAGTTGCAGCAAGAGACACCAAGGGACATCCTTCAAAGAACATTTCCTGAATGGCCAGGTCCTTGACAGTGTATGATCCTCCTTTAATATAGCAGTATTCACAGGTGCAGAGCACATAGCAAGCTTTAAGAACTTACAAGAGATAGAAAACTAGCTAAAATAATGAAACAGAAGAACTCTCCTTAAATGAAATGCCTGGAAGAAGTGACAGCTAAAGAATTGATCAAACCAGATATAAGAAACAAACCTGAATAAGAATTTAGAAAAATACTCATAAAATTAATCCCTGGGCTTGAAATAAGAAGGGAAGACACTAGAGACCCTATTGCTTCAAAGATCATGGATTTTACAAAAGGTTATAATGAATTAAACAATGATATAAATGAGGTGCATAATTAAATGGGGGCAGACAATGTGCAGATTGAAGAGGCAGAGAGGAGAATAGGTGAATTAGAAGATACATTTATAGAAAAAGAGGGAGCCAAGAAAAAGAGAGATAAATTGATCCAGGGGGATGAAAGGAGAAGTCGAGAACTGAGTGATGCAATCAAACAGAAAAATATCCATATCATGGGAATTCCAGAAGAAGAAGAGAAATAAGAGGGGTACTTTAACAATTAGAGCTGAGAATTTTCCCAACTTGGGGAAGGAAACAGACATTGAAATCAAAGAGTCACAGATAACTCCCTTCAGACATAACTTGATTCGATCTGCATGACATATCATAGTGAAACTTGCAAAATACAAGGATAGAGAGAATTCTGAAAGCAGCTAGGGATAAAGAGACCCTAACATACAAAGGTAGACACATAAGGGTAGTAGCAGAGCTATCTACTGAAACGTGGCAGGCCAGAAGGGAATGGCATGAAATCTTCAATATAATGAATAGGAAAAATATGCAGCCAAGAATCCTTTATCCAGCAAGCCTATCATTCAGAATACAAGGAGAGATAAAGCTTCCCCCCCCCCCCCAAAAAATGGAAGGAATTCATCACCACTAAACCAGCCCTACAAGAAATCCTAAGGGGGACTCTATGAGGGAAATGTAAGGAACACAAAAAACCAGAGACACCACTACATGCATGAATCCTACAGAGAACACAATGAATCTAAACCCATATATTTCAATAATAACAATGAATGTAAATGGACTAAATGCTGCCATTGAAAGACATTGGTATTGGGATGGATAAAAAAACCAAAATCCAGGGGCGCCTGGGTGGCTCAGTCGGTTAAGCCTCCGGCTTCGGCTCAGGTCAGATCTCACATTCGTGGGTTCGAGCCCCGCGTCCGGCTCTGTGCAGACAGCTAGCTCAGAGCCTGGAGCCTGCTTTCGGTTCTGTGTCTCCTTCTCTCTCTGCCCTTCCCCCTCTCATGCTCTGTCTCTCTCTGTATCAAAAATAAATAAAACATTAAAAAAAAAACAAAATCCATCTATTTGCTCTACAAGAGACTCATTTTAGACTTGGGGACACCTCCAGACTGAAAGTAAGGAGATTGACAAATATTTATCATGCGACTAGAAGTCAAAAGGAAGCTGGGCTACCCATACTTATATTGGACAAAATTGACTTTAAAAAAAAGAAAGTAACAAAAGATGAAGGAGGACATTATATAATAATTATAGGGTCTATCCATTAGGAAGAGCTAACAATTATAAATGTCTATGCACCAAATTTGGAGATTCCAAAATATAAAACAATTAATCAGAAACATATGCAATTTATTGATAAGAGTATGCTAATTGCAGGGGACTTTAACAATCCACTTACAGCAATGGAAAGATCAACTAGGCAGAAAATCACTAAGGACCTGAATGACACATTGGACGAGATGAACTTCACACAAATATTTAGAATTTTACATCCAAAAGCTATGGAATCAACTTTCTTCTCAAATGTGCATGACACATTTTCCAGGATAGATCCCATAGAGGGTGACAAAGCAGCCCTCAATACATATGAAAGAATTGAGATCTTACCATGCGTACATTCAAATCACAATGCTATAAAATTTGAAATCAACCACAGGAAAAAGTCTGGAAAACCTTCAAAAGCATGGAGGTTAAAAAAGGAATGGGTCAATCAGGCAATTAGAGAAGAAATTTAAATATATATGGAAACAAATGAAAATGAAAATACAACAATCCAAACTCTTTGGGATGCAGCAAACGCAGTCCTAATAGGAAAGTACATTGCAACCCAGGCTTATCTTAAGAAAATAGAAAAAACACAAATATAAAATCTAACAGTGTACCTAAAGGAACTAGAAGCAGAGATGCTAGAGCACACCACACCCAGCAGAAGTAGAGAAATAATAAAGATCAGGGCAGAAATAAACAATATAGAATCCAAAAATATTGTTGAACAGATCAATGAAACCAAGAGTTGGTTTTTTGAAAAAAGAAAATTGATAAACCTCTAGCCAGGCTTCTCAAAAAGAAAAGAGAGAGCACCCAAATAGACAAAATCATGAAGGAAAATGGATCTATTATAACCAATCCCTCTGAAATATAAGCAATCATCAGGGAATACTACGAAAATTTATATGCCAACAAACTGGACAACTAGAAGAAATGGAGAAATCTCTAAACACACACGCACTACTAAAATTCAAATGGTAAGCAAGTCTGAACAGACCCATAACTACTAAGAAAATGGAATCACTTATCAAAAATCTCTCAACAAATAAGAGGCCTGGGCCAGATGGCTTCTCTGGGAAATTCTACCAGACATTTAAAGCAGAGCTAATACCCATTCTTTTCAAGCTATTCCAAAAAATAGAAATGGAGGAAAAACTTTCAGACTCATTCTACAAAGCCAGCATCACTTTGATTCTGAAACCAGACACCTAGCAAACAAAAACCCCCAAAAACCAAAATCAACAACAACAACAACAACAACAAAAACCACAGGCCAGTATCTTTGATGAATACGGATGCAAAAATCCTCAACAAGATACTAGTAAATTGAATTCAATAGCTTATAAAAAGAATTATCCACCATGATCAAGTGGGATTCATTCCTGGGTTACAGGGCTGATTCAATATTTGCAAATCTATCACATCAACAAAAGAAAAGATAAAAAGCCATATGATCCTGTCGATAGATGCAGAAAAGTTTTTGGCAAAATACAGCATCCTTTCTTAATAAAAGCCCTCAAGAAAGTCAGGATAGAATGAACTTACTTAAAACATCATAAAAGCCATTTCTAGGGAGCCCACAGCTAATATCTTCCTCAATGGGGAAAAACTGAGAGCTTTCCCCCTGAGATCAGGGATATGACAGGGATGTGCACTCTCACACTGTTGTTTAACATAGTCAGGAAGTCCTAGCATCAGCAATCAGACAACAAAAGGAAGTGAAAGGCATCAGAATTGGCAAAGATGAAATCAAACTTTCACTTTTTGCAGACGCCATGCTACTATACATGGAAAACCTGACAGATTCCACTAGAAGCCTACTAGAACTGATCCATGAATTCAGCAATGTCTCAGGGTACAAAATCAACATACAGAAATCTGTTGCATTTTTATACACCAATAATGAACCAACAGAAAGAGAAATCAAGAAACTGACCCCACTCACAATTGCACCAAAACCCATAAAATACCCAAGAATAAACCTAACCAAAGATGTAAAAGATCTGTATGATGAAAACTATAGAAAACTTATGAAGAAAATCAAAGAAGACACAAAGAAATGGGAAAACATTCCATGCTCACAGATCAGAAGAATAAACATTGTGAAAATGTCATTACTACCCAAAGCAATCTATACATTCAAGGCAATCCCAATCAAAATTGCACCAGCATTCCTCACAAAAGCTAGAACAAACTATCCTAAATTTCATATGGAACCACAAAAGACCCCAAATAGCCAAAGTAATATTGAAGAAGAAAACCAAAACAGGAGGCATCACAATCCCAGACTTTAGCCTCTGCTACAAAGATGTCATCATCAAGACAGTATAGTATTGGCACAAAAACAGACACATAGACCAGCGGAATAGAAGAGAGAACCCAGAATTGGACTCATAAATGTCTGCCCAATTAATCTTTAACAAAGCAGAAAGAGTATCCAATGGAAAAAAGAACTTGACAGCAACATGCAAAAGAATGAATCTAGACCACTTTCTTACACCATACAGAAAAATAAACTCAAAATGGCTAAAGGACCTGAATGTGAGACTGGAAATCATCAAAACCCTAGAGGAGAAAGCAGGAAATGACCTCCTTGACTTCAGCTGCAGCAATTTCTAACTCAACACATTTCCAAAGGCAAGGGAATCAAAAGCAAAAATGAACTATTGGGACCTCATCAAGATAAAAGGCTCCTGCAGGGCAAAGGAAACAAGAAAACTAATTAGGCAACTGATGGATTGGGAAAAGATAGTTGCAAATAACATATTGGATAAAGGGCTAATATTCAAAATCTATAAGGAACTCACCAAACTCCACACCAAACAAACAAACAAACAAACAAAAATAATCCAGTGATGAAATGAGCAGAAGACATGAACATACACTTCTCCAAAGAGGACATCCAGATGGCCCACAGACATATGAAATGATGCTCAACGTCATTCATCATCATGGAAATACAATCCAAAGCCCCACCACTGAGATACCACCTCATGCTGGTCAGAGTGGCTAAAATGAACAAATCAGGAGATTATAGTTGCTAGGGAGGATGTGGAGAAACGGATACCCTCCTACACTGTTGCTGGGAATGTAAACTGGTGCAGCCACTCTGGAAAACAGTATGGAAGTTCCTCAAAAAATTAACAAGAGAACTCCCCTATGACTCAGCAATAGCAGTGCTAGGGATTTAGCCAAGGGATACAGAAATACTGGTGCATAGGGGCACATGTACTCCAATGTTCATAGCAGCACTTTCAACAATAGCCAAATCATGGAAAGAGCCTAAATGTTCATCAACTGATGAATGGATCAAGAAGATGTGGTTTATATATAAAATGAAATACTACATGGTAATGAGAAAGAATGAAATCTGGCCATTTGTAGCAACATGGATGGAACTTGAGGGTATTATTCTAAGTGAAATAAGTCAGGCAGAGAAGGACAAATACCACATGTTTTCACTCATATGTGGAACAGGAGAAACTTAACAGAAGACTGGAGAGGAGGGGAAGGGACAAAATAGTAAAGAAGATGAAGAGAGGCAAATTATAAGAGACTCTTAAGTATTGAAAACAAACTGAAGGTTGATGGGGGATGGGGGGAGGGGAATGTGGGTAATGGGCATGGAGAATGGCACTTGTTTGAATGAGCACTGGGTGTCATATAGAAACCAACTTGACAATAAACTATATATGTATTTAAAAGAGTAACAAATAATTTGCCCAGGCCTGATTTTATATTAACTTAATTTTTACTATAAAAATATTTGTTCCCTGCAGAAAACGGCAAGATAAACTAGTAGAACACAAAGTAGACAAAAAATGAAATATGCTCCAAATGAAAATAATTCACACTTCAATGTAGCATTTATATACCTTTCCACCAAAGAAAAATGTCTTTGTAACCTAATACAAAATATAAAACATTTCCCATGCTATTTTATACTCTTCCAAAGTATTATCCTAGAGAAAAGTGGTTTAATAGTAATGACCTAATAAAGTAAGAAATCTGCAGGGAAACCTGTCAAAGTTTACTTTCCCTGTTGGCAAGCAGTTTGTGTTTTTAAGTGGTTGTTTCCCCCTAATGGCTAGCTGAATAAGAAAAGAAATGAATACGTAGGGACACCATCCACCTCCATCTCCATTTAACCACTATGTTATTTAGCTAATTAAAACCAAAATCTCTGAGTCCAAACATGGTATCTATTATTTCATAGGTCTATATACTACACCCTAATATATATTTAAAGACTTATTTCCATCTTGTTGCCACTGCCACTAATTCTTCTCACCATTTCTTTTATGAACTATCGCTCTGCTTCTTATTCCAAAATTTTTAATTCATCCTCTATTCATATCAGAGTGATATTCCTAAAATGAAAATTTCTATCCTTCACTATTGTCAGCACCTAATTAGGGTCTGGTACAGCAATGACTGAAATATTGACTGAGTAAATGAACAAATGAAAATGAACAGTAGTAACACAAGTGTGCAGATGAGAAAATATAGTTTCTTTATTCTCATATGGGGATAACAAGACTGCCTACATTATACAGTGGTTACAAGCACTAATGAGATAGGAAAAAGATTTCTGTGTCAGACCAAGTTTAAGTAATAGGAACCAGATTTATACTTATACATGAAAAAGCTAAAAAACAGGACAAAATATATGAAATAATGGTTTTCAAGACAGTAGAGGTAAAAAAACAAAAGATGGTAGAGGTCAGGCAATGGAGGGCAGTGCATTACTTATAAAAATGTCGATGGTCCAGACATTTTAGAAAATATTTTGGCAGTTTCTTAAACAATTAAGCATTTACCTACCATCTTACCCACTCATTCCTTTCCAAGGTGTCCACTTGAGAGAAATGAGAGCACATGGACACACGAATATGTGTACTTGAATGTTAATAAAGCCTTATTTGTAATAACTAAATTGGGGGGAAGGGGGTGATGGTCATGGAGGGGGGCACTTGTGGGGAGAAGCACTGGATGTTAAATGGAAACCAATTTGACAATAAACTATTATAAATTTTAAAGAAATATGGATAAAATGGAGAGGGCACTCAAATGTCTATCAGAAGGTGAAATATAAACAAATTGTGGCATGTATATAGAATGGAAGACATATAAAATATATAAAAGGGAATGATTGATACTGTAATGGCAATGAATCTCTACAGTTATGCTGAGTGAAAGAAACAAGATCAAGATGAGTATATAGTATATATTTCCTTTCATATAAATCTTTAGAATTAGAATCCTAATCTATAATAAGTTGAAAAGATTAGTAGTTGCCTGGGGAGGAGATGGTTTCATAATTTGCACACATGTCAAAACATTAAATTGTACACTTTCAATGTGTGTGATTTCTTTTATGTTGATTATGCCTCAATACAGTTGTTTTTTAAAGTAAAAAAAGGAAATATAAAGAATACAGCATGGTGTCTATCACATAGCAAGTACTCAATAAATGCTAGTTACTATTATTATTAAAGTATAATGAGATAAACATTTTATATGTCATACTATTAAGCTAGCATCAGACTTCCTTCTATGGTTGGTAAAATACAGACATTTGAGTATATGTAAAAACCTGGATGGCAAACGTCTAAGCAGTAAAAACAGATGTAGGTTTTGATATCAACAAATGCATGAATTTGAATTTTCCAGCAAATATACAGAAAAAGAAACTACAGAGATGGTAGTTGGATGGCTTATGCTTAGTTAAGAGGTTAATAAAAATTTGCTTGTGGTGGGATGATTAAAAAATATTTTAAGATAATAAATTACTTGGTTTTCATTTTTGTGATATAAATCTTTTCTCCAACACCTCCAACTGCAACTAATTTTAATACACTTAACAAATACTCTAAGGGAATTATGGTGTTGGTTTTATATTTTGTGTATGTGTGGATATCCTCCTACTCCTTTGGGAATGAGTACAGCTGTGAGAAACAAAAATAATTGCAGTGTCTTAAACACAATAGTTTATTTTTCTCTCATACAAAAAGCAAAACAAAACAAAACAAAACAAAAAACTTGAAGGTGCCCAAGTGGCTCAGTTGGTTAAGTGTCCAACTCTGGATTTCGACTCAGAACATGATCTTGCCATTGTGGGATCAAGCCCCGCATTGGACTCTGCGCTGACAATGCAGAGTGTGCTTGGAATTCTCTCCCTCCCCCTTCCACTCACACTTGCTCTCTCTCTCTCTCAAAATAAATAAATAAACTTAAAAAAAAAAAAAACAGAACCCAGACACAGAGGTATCCATGGAAATGTGAAGTCTTCCCCAATAAAACTGCACAAAAATCTTGTGCAGTACTGTGGTCCTGTGACTTCTACACAGTTTGGAAACAGTGACCTAAATTACTTTTTAGCTAGGTCTCAATATACTAAAAGACATACCTCATTACCCACCTCCCAATACATACCTTTCATTATAGGTTATAAGATGCTTTGGGGAGTAGAGTGGCTCAGAGTAAACAATGTCTACACTAGGATGACAGCATAATCTTATTCATTAGTGCTGTTTCTGAGATAACATCCACTTTGAATCCCTCAGGACCTGGCCTACTTGATCCCTCCTGTCTTCCAACACATCCCAGGACAATATTTATTGGATGAAATGGAAGATTGATGCTATATCCCTAGCCCTGCACAGCTTCTGGTATACAGTAAGTGCTTAGTAAATATTTGTCAATTTGAAAAAAAAAATTATCTATCTATCTATCTATCTATCTATCTATCTATCTATCTATCTATTCAAGATGTTAAGCTTAGGGAAGCATAAGTTAAAATAATAATGAGATGCCCTTTCCACCAATAAAACTGATGAAAATTAAAAGCACGACAATGTTAAAGGCTGGTAAAAATTTAAGGAAAATGGTACCTTAATATACTGCTGGTAAGAATGTAAACTAATAATACAGTTTAGAAACAATATGGTAATCCCTACTAAATAACATGCATAATCTCTGACCCAACAATCCCATTTCTAGATATAAGAGTTAGAAGAAATGTTCACGTAGAGACAAAAATTACCACATAATAATGTCAAATGCAGCATTATTTGCGATTTCAAAAATGGAAACTCCTCTAATGTCCATCAATAGGGGAATATGGTATATTTGCCTACAATATAATGCAGTATATTTATATGATGTGTAACAGGAAAGCATCTCAGCTCTCCATTGTTCATTGTACCCACTTCTCCTTTTCTTCTAGACATACATCTATACCTCCTTTGCATTTAGGTGAGTTATGTGAGTATTTCTGGCCAATAACTTATGAATAGAAATGACACTTCTACATTGAAGCATTTAATTACTTGTGTGAAATCTCACAACTTCCTTTTCTTCTGTTGTGTTAACTGAAAAGGTCTTGGTTTTCAGATGGTGTGTGACCAAGTTGGTGAAACTTTCTTCAGTCTGGGTCCCGAGTGCATTTGCAGAGCAGAACATGACCCAAGTGGTTATATAGCAAAAGTAAAAACTAAATATCTTATGTGTTAAATAATGGAGATTTTGGAGGACATAGCCTATCCTAATAAAAACAATTTAATAAAAATGATTCAGTAAAAATAGATTAGAGAATAGCTAGCTTTAGTTCTCAAAACTATACAGTTCTAATATATATAATTGAAATAAAAAGGCAAATTTCAGATTAAGTTGTACAAGATGATGTTTTTGTAAATCCAAAACTATCACACATAGCAAGAATACTAGATGACTTTATATGAATGAAAATAAATGATGTAAAACAGTATGAACATAGACAAGAAGGAAACATACTATCTTTGCTAAGTAGAGATACGAAATGAGATTTGCTTCTTTGAATAAAAGGAATTTCAGCTAAAACTATGTAGTAGGTTATATGGTATTCTCCCAGAGTTTTTGTCCACATCCAAGTCCCTGGAGCTCACAAATGTAACCTTGTTTAGAAAAAGGGTCTTTACAGATATAGATTAACAATCCTGAGATGAAATCATTTGGATTACCCAGTGGAACCTAAATCTAACAAGTGTCCCCATAAGAAATAGAAGAGGAAAAGACTCACACAGGAGAGAAAGTTAACGTGAAGACAAAGACAGAGGTTGGAGTGATGTAGTTACTAGCCAGAAAAGTCAAGGGATGCCTAGAGATATGGGAAGCTGAAAAAGACAAGGAAAGATTCTTTCCCTAGAGACTCCAGAGCGAGTATGGCTCTTGATTTCATTTTAATTTTATACTTCTGATCTCCAGAGCAATGAGAGAGTAAATTTTTGTTGTTCGAAGTCACCCAATTGAAGGTCATTTGTTGCAGCATTCTGAGAAAACAAATACAAATTGCAATGTCTTCTTTCTTAAAAAAAAAAAAAAACAACTAGAAGTAAATATAACAAAATATTAATGGCTATTAATTCTGGGCAAGTAACAAGGGTATTTGTAATGTTACTTTGTATTTTCCCATATCGTTTAAGTTTCTCACAATAAAATTTACAAAATTTAATTATAGGTGAAGGGGATTAAGAGTGCACTTATCTTGGGGCATCTGGATGGCTCAGTTGGTTAAGTGTCCCACTCTTGATAAGGTCATGATCTTTTGGTTTGTCGAGCCCCACATGGGGCTCCATGATGACAGCATGGAGGCTGCTTGTGACTCCTTCTATCTGTCTGTCTCTTCTCTATCTGCCCCTCTCCAGCTTGTACTTTCTCTCTCTCAAAATAAATACATTTAAAAAAAAGAGCACACTTATCTTAATGAGCATGGAATAATATATGGAACTATTGAATCACTATATTGTACATCTGAAACTAATATAACACTGCATGTGAACTATATTGGGATTAAAATAAGAAAATGAATATACACACAAATGAGTTATACTGAATTATATTAATTATTAAATTAATTACAGCATGTTGCATAACTCTCTTTATTCAGTTAATTGTTTTGAAAATGCTTAAAACCCTGAGGGAAAAAATTCTGGGTGGCTCAGTACACAGACTCATAATAGATAATCTAACATTATGATGACTTTCATTGCCCTTGACAGTTGACCTCCAACTCATCTCAAAGTCTTAACTCATACTCATATCCTATTACTTCCTGACACACACTCCATGTTCAAGATTACCTATATTTGGCCAGACAGGAAATTTTTAAGTCTTCATGTCTTTGCTCCTATTGTTTCCTTCAATTAGAATGGCCTGTAAGTCCTGAGGAACTACTTCTTCCCCTACATCCAATTCAAATGACATCGTCAATGAAGACTTCCCTGATTCTTCAGATAGAATTATTAGTTCCTCTTTCACGTTCCATTTGCATTTAGTTTATAATAAATCCTCATATTTGTCACTTCGTTTTAATTTATATTTCTTTGTCTTTGCCTATAAATGTAGACTTAGCTGAAAGTCCAATTAGTTATATTTATATCCCCAATAATGAACACAGTGGCTAACAAAGATTAGGAACCAGTAAATGCTAACCGAATGAATGAATGACTTTGTTTCATAATTCAGTGCTTTTTATCCTGGACTTCTGTGTATTCCAAACATTATAAGATATTGCTAATTTAAGGGAGAAATATATAGGAAAACAAATTAATCCAATAGACCCAAGAAGTAATTTCTCTTTAACACATTAATCATCAAAGAATACCTTCATAATTTCTCTGTCACAACAGAAGGAAAAACAGAAAATAACTGCAGAGTTGCTTTAACAGCAGAAAACTCATCTCACCTCTTGACTAGGATCCTATATCCACTGCACTGGGTTCAGTCCAGGAACCAGTACTCTAATGGCATCCTGAGTCACTCTCTGACAGAGCCTGGCCCTCTCTCCGGCAGTCTCACCCACAACTAGCATTCTTACAAATCTGAGCCAGGGATGCCTGGGCAGCTCAATCGGTTAAGCAACTAACTGCAGCTCAGATTATGATCTCATAATTCATGAGTTTGAGCCCCACGTCAGGTTCTGTTCTGACAGCCTGGAGCCTGTTTTGAATGTTGTGTCTCCCTCTCTCTCTGCCCCTCCCCCTCCCTCAAAAATAAATAAATATTTTAAAAAATCTGAGATGCTTTTGTTTACCTTATTTGAGAGATAGAGGGAGGGAGGAAGAGAGAGAGAGAGAGAGGGAGGAGAGAATACACCAACCATTCCTTTCCTCTTGGCACCAAAGTTTCTTGGAGGACATCCCAAATGTCCTTATCTGGAAGGCATTAGGAAATCCTGAATTTGTTTCCTTAAAGAAAATTCTAGAAAAGAAGGCATATAGGAGTGACTTAAGGCAGTACAGAACCAAGAGAAAATCATGTCATCTGACCCCATCCTTCCATCCTTACATCCACCAAGATGTTTGTTGCAGAAATCCCTAACATTTAGCTCCAATTAGCTTCTCCTTTACAGAGAAACCTTTACTAAGTACTATCATTTATTTATTTCTGAATACCTCTAACATTAGTCTCTATCTCTCTATATATCCAATGCCTATCCCAGTGAGTGGCATATAGTGGGAATCTTAATATTTGTTGAATGAATAGTCATACAAGCCCTATGTTAAGAGTTAAAGGAGGAGTAAGGGGAATGTTATCAAGTTAAGCCCTATATACAAATAATCTCAACTTATCCATAACTTTTCTCATGGTATATCAATACATTTTCATTTTTACTTCTTTTTTTTCTATCATAGATAACTGACACACAATAAAGTACAAAATAACTTACATGTATAGCTCATTAAAAACTTTTAAAAGTTTTATTTATTTTCATAGAGAGAGAGAGAATGGGGATGGTGAAGAGAGAGAGACCAGGAGAGACAGAATTCCAAGCAGCTTCTGTGCTGACAGTGTGGAGCTTGATGAGGGGCTGGATCTCATGAGACGTGAGATGACCTGAGCTGAAATCTAGAACTAGACACTTAAACAACTGAGCTACCTAAGCACCCCATATTGAATTTTTCCATATGTTTTTTTCCTAAGAAAAATACAAGGATCTTATGAGCATCTAATCCTATTTATTCTCTTCTCCCTTTTGTACTACAATGGTCAAATATATTATTTCCTGCTTTAACATACAGAAGATATTATCCCTGTAATTTTAAATAATAAATGTCCTTTGTGTCAATAATTGCCATTTTCTATTGCTTTTCATTCTTTCCCACATTTCTGAGAATTTCATAGAATTTATGTAAGACTTTGATTCATGGATTTAAGAAAATAAGCAAATTTTAAGCAGGATAAGTACAAAGAAAACCAACTTTGGAACTTCATAGTCAAACTGCAGAGAACCATCTTGGATCATTTTCTTCAACGTGAAGAACTTCCACTGGTCTATTCTGTGGCACAGGTCTGGAAGTGGTGAATTTTCTCAGATTTTTGTCTATCTCCATTTTTGAAGAATATTCTAAGAGTAGAATTCCAGTTGTTTTTCTTTTTCTTTTTCCCCGTGTTTAGGACTTTAAAGATCTCAGCTCAAGGTGCCTGAGTGGTTCAGTGGGACCTTGTGGTTCATGGGTTCAAGCCCCACATTGGGCTCTGTGCTGATAGCTCAGAGCCTGGAGCCTGCTTTGGATTCTGTGTCTCACTCTCTCTCTGTCCTTCCCCCACTGACACTCTGTCTCAAAAATAAGTAAATGTTAAAAAAAAATTTTTTAAAGATGTCAATCTATTGTCTTCTGACTTTCATCATCTCTATTGAAAGGTCATATCTACTGTACTTTTGAAGATTATTGGTCCTTGGTCTATATGTATTTAAAATTTTCTCTGTCTTGGTTCTCACTTCCTCAAGGGTAGATATGAATAGGAAGTTTAAAGTTTAAAGAAGAGACATCTTTGGGAATAATTAGCATACAGGTGAGAAGTAGGAGTTATAGGGGGTGAATGTTAGGGACAGTATGAAAAGAAGGAAAGAAAAAGGAGGCAAGGAGATGGAAAGGAAAGAGAAATATATTCAAAAGACAATAAATAAAAGATGGAACTCACAACTGACAAAATGATCAGAGAAGGAGAAAGAGTTAAGGAATGTGTACTATCTTAGATGCAAAGGGAAAAGAATCACAAAGAAATAAAGAGTCAACAGTGTCAAACAAGATAGGGTTCAGTTACATATCTATAGAGTGAATTTTTACATGTGAAAAACCAGAAATCAGTGGAAAAAATTACCTGCTGTATAACTTTATTGTGTCAGCTTCCTTTGCTTTTGCAACAAATCACCACGGCCTGTAGTGGCTCAAAACAATGCTATTTGGTGTTGTTGTTTTTTTTTTTACAGTTTTAAAGGTAAGAAGCTCTAATTTCAGAGGTGCTTGGGTGGCTCAGTCGGTTAAGCATCTGGCTTCAACTCAGGTTATGATCTTATGGCTAATGGGTTCAAGCGTTGTGTTGGGCTCTGTGCTGACAGCTCAAAGCCTGGAGCCTGTTTCGGATTCTGTCTCCATCTCTGCTCCTCCTGCCCTGCCCTCCCTCTCAAAAATAAATAAACATTAAAAAAATTTAGGGGCGCCTGGGTGGCTCAATAAGTTAAGCATCCTACTTCGGTTCAGGTCATGATCTCATGGTTCATGAGTGCTAGCCCCGCATCAGTCTCTGTGTGGACAGCTCAGAGGCTGGAGCCTGCTTCAGATCCTGTGTCTTCTTCCTCTCTCTCTGCTCATCTGCCACTCACTTTTTCTCTCTCTCAAAAATAAACATTAAAAATATATTAAAAAAATTTTTTTAATTCTAATTTCAAAGTGTGGGCAGTGTGACATTCCTTCTGGAGGCTCTGGAAGAGTCTACTTCTTTGTCTTTTCCAGTTTCTAGAGGTCACCTGCATTCTTTGGCTTGTGGCTTCTTCCTCCACTTTCAAGGCCAGGAGCACAGCATCTTCAGATCTGTCTCTCTCTGACCTCTCTGCTTCCATCACCATGTCTCATTTGACTCTAACTTTTCAGACTTCCTCTTTTAAGGACCTCTGTGATTATATTGGGTCCACTTAAATAGTCCAGCATAATTTTTTCATATCAAAATCTTTAATTACATATGAAAAGTCACATTTGCTATGTAAGGTAACATATTCACAGGATCTAGAAGTAGGAAATGAACATCTTTGGAGGATCCTTATTCTGTCTACCACAATCAGGTCACATAACCTGTTATCTATGTTTCAATTTCCTTATTTATAAGATGGGTAAAATTATACTGATCACACTTGGCTACTGAAATAATTCATTTAGATTAAATTGAACCCTGATTCACAGTAGACAGGCATTAATAAACAGTGGTTAAAAAGAGAATTTTAATTTCTCCATCACTGGTGGGAGAGGGTTGAAGGAGGCAGAGTATAAATTAGGAAGCATGTCAAGGCAAATTTCCTCACAGAGGAAGTAGTGAGTATGTTCAGGACAGGGTTCCTCAGTAGCTGAGGAAAAGGGGGAGTCCTGTTTTGAAAGATGAGCCTATATTCCCTAGCAATATTTCAAATGTCTCTCAGCAAACTGTCCTCCAAGAAAGAAAATTAGCAAAACAAAAAACAACACACACACACACACACACACACACACACAAAATGAAACTTAGGGGTAAAAACAAAAACTGGAAAAAGGAAGAAACCCATGTGTAATCACCTGGGAGTGTGCATTCCCCTGGTCCCCAGAGGCCATGCCTTCTAAGATGAACCTAAGAATTGCTGGGCAGACGTGATTAAAAATTAGGAAGGCAATATACTCTTCCTATACATGATTTTGGTTTCCATTTCAAGTTTCAATTTCACTTGAGCAGCTATACTCCTCTGTTGCAGAACACCTAAATTGGTTGAAATAAGTGTTAGTGGAAGAAAGGGGTTATGGACTGGGCCAGAAGATACACGGACTCTGGTTCCACTGAATTAGTGAATAGTTTTAAGCAAGTTTTTTCATCTTTCTGGGCCTCAGTTTTTTCCATGTTTACAACGAGAACTAGATTGAGCTAACATGCCATAAACTCTTTCATTAGTGGATCTTGATTTTCTCCTCTTGTCCTCTCCATCCCTCAGAAATCTCCCTTTCATGACTTTGATATTATTACTTCCTTACTAATAACTCCAAAATCATGCTATCTTCTCATCAGCAATCAGAATTATAGCTTCAACTATCCACTAATCATTTCTACTTGGTTATTTTGCCACACCTCACACTCAGCATGACAAAACCTTCATTATTCTCTTTTTTAAATTTTATTTTAATTCTAGTGTAGTTAACCTTCAGTGTTATATTAGTTTCAGGTGTACAATATACTGATTCAACAATTCTATACTCATGTTTATCACGATAAGTGTACTCTTTTTAAAAAAAATTAATGTTTATTTTGAGAGGGGAGGGGCAGAGAGAGAAAGAGACACCGACTATGGATCAGGCTCTAACCTCTGAGCTGTCAGCACAGAGCCGGATGCAAGGCTCAGTCCCACAAGCCATGAGATTATGACCTGAGCCAAAGTCAGATTGAGCCACCCAGATGCCCTTTGATATGAGTACTCTTATTCCCCCTTACATATTTCACCCATCCCTCCACCCACCTCCTTCTGATAACCATTAGATTACTTTGTACAGTTAAAAGTCTGTTGTTTCTGTTGTTGTTGGCCTCTTTTTCTTTGTTCATTTATTTTGCTTCTTAAATTCCACATATGAGTGAAATCATGTGGTATTTGTCTTTGACTTATTCCACTTAGCGTTATACTCTCCAGATCCATTTATGTTGTCGCAAATGGCAAGATTTCATTCTTTTCTATGACTGAGTAAAAACTTCATTATTGTAATATTCAAATTCCTTCTTAATTCAGTGTGCTATCTAGTTTTACTTCCAACTACTCCTCAATACCTTACTCTTTATGGCAAGAGGATGGCCATTCATCTGGTCCGACCTACTCCTTGTTACCCACCTCAGTATTTCAAGAACCTTTATTTTGTGTGTTATCTCTGCCTGTGTGTGATGCTCTCTCCTCTTGGACCACCATAGAGATCTCAATTTCTCATAATAAATACACATTATGATAAATAGGTATTTAGTAAATTACCTTTGCTATTAAGGGAAGAGACACAGTTCAACGCAAAGAGCATCAGAATAGAAGTGAGGAAGAGGTTGGATACTAACTCTGACTCAGGAATTGACTTACTGTGGAACCCCCAGGTCAGCTTTATAACTAACCTCTCTCAACTACAGTTTCCCCATCAGAAAAAATTCATACATGAACTTTCTTCATGCTATTTCCTTTGTTTATTAAATTTCACTTTCTTTTTCAAGCATAGCCCCATTAGTGCCAGGTATATGAAATCTCTCTGACTTTCCCATCCACCACATAAATACACTGATAGTTGAAGTGTGATCACTTTCTTCCTTCAGTCCTGCATCTCTATAATATCACTGGGTCTGTCTTGTGTTACATTTACTTGAGAACATGCACATCTATCTGTCTTCCACAAGTCAGAAACCATGTATCTGTAGTGCCTCGCTTGGTGCTTGTCAACAAGAAGGCAACAATAGAATGCTTGTTTAATAAATGTGCGATCCAGTGGAGAAACAGAGAATGACAGAAAAGGTGGGGAAATTAGACATCTATGTATTATACTCATTGTGACATTTCCTATTTGGAACCAAAAATGTAGCTACATAAATTTCTTTAAGAGTCTTTTGAGAGGAAAAAAAATTCCATGATGTAAAAGCATTTAAATGAAGTTTAGAGTTTCATTTGTCTTTTAGACTCCAAGTCTAATAAAGCTATTTAGCATTTCTATAGTATTTAACATTTCCAAAGTACTATTCAATGTTAATTAGTTAATCCTAACACTCTGTAAGGTAGGTCAATATTATGATCTTCTCTGAAAAGTTAAGAAAATGAAAATTCAAAGGTATTTTGGCTTCCCTTTTCACGGTATAAGACACTGCTGAATGTTATTATAAATATAATGTAGTATTTTGGAACAGAAATTAGCAAAATATAGAAATGAAGCAAAGGAAGTTGAATCGAGTTCTTCCTTTCACTATAGGCCAAAATATAGAAGACAAAAAGAGATTTGGGTATAAGAGTCCTCGGCTAGTCATTTAGGACCTAAACAGACTGGCTTCTCATCCTAGGAAATGGATGAGAGGTTAGGCAGGGGAAGTGAGCATGAATTCAAGCTCACTAGATACCAGATTTGTGGTAATAAAACTGCTTTCAGAGCCCACAGATATGTTAGTGGGTTGAGTTAGATGACAGACTCTGTGGCATGATCAGGATTGGCTCAGGGACTGAAGATCACTAGAGGGGTCAATCTTGCTGCTCCAAGTTTCAACTGCAGCTGAGAGGCTCTAGGTAACAGTTTCCATACTTTTCCCCCAAAGCCTACACCCTAAAGCTATAGCTCCACTATCTGTGGTCTGTTGGTCAACTCTCTGTCTACTCTTTCCCGCAGGAGCCTTCTTATAACATTCTTGCAAATTGAATGGTGGATGACATTCAAAATGACAGGAAATCAGCACTGAGTCCGACAACATGATGGAGAAGTACGAGGATCCACACTTCCCATGTCTCTCAAACAAAGAAGGGCTGAAGCCAAAGGACTCTGAACCCCAAGAGTCTGGGAGGAAGAGAGACGTAATCTACCAGGGAGAAAACAGGAAAACCGGACAGCCCAACAGGTGCATAATTGTGAACTGGGGGAGATAAAACGGGCTGCATAGCCATGGAAGAGAGGGATTCTCTTCTGCAGAGAGACAAAGGGAAGAGAAAGAGCAGCTTCCAAAGTGTAGGACTCTATCTGGATAAGAGAAAAACCTCGGACCAGGACAGAGAGGTATTCCATCATCCCATCTCTAACTGCAGGGCTTCCTTGGGGCCGGCTGCCCAGTTCGCACATCAAGGGAGGAAGGGAACCATCTCCTGGTTGGGTGATAAGTCAGGAGCACAGTCTGCAACAGGAGAAACCAATCACCTCCCCTGAAGTGCTGCAGCACAAGACAGAACCAGCCGGGGCCACATATCGGGGTGCATAGGGAGGGGCTTTGCCAGTGCCAGGGCACACGGAGCGGGAGTTTTGGTCCCACCTAAACAGTGGGGCACAGGAGTCAGTGAACCAAGAAAGACTGCCCAGTCTGAGCCGGTGGCACAGTGAGGATGGACCCAAAGAAGTAATTTGGGACACCTGGTCTGTGAAGAAGGAACTGGGGGTCGCCATTTTTCTCCCCACAACCACCAAGGTGGGGCCTCAGAGATCAGTCCATCAGGCCCACTGTGGAGGCAGCAACTGCCTATGCTAAACCATGCCCCTCTGCACTGGGGAGCTGCTTGTCTACTGGAGCTGGAGAGATGCTGTGGAACCAGACAGTCACCTTTACCCTACTGTTTATAGCAGGAATTTCAACAATAGCCACATCATGGAAACAGCCTAAATGTCCATCAACTGATGAATGGATCAAGAAGATGTGGTTTATCTATACAATGGAGTACTACCTGGCAATGAGAAAGAATGACACCTGGCCATTTGTAGCAAAGTGGATGGAACTCGAGGGTGTTATGCTAAGTGAAATAAGTCAGGCAGAGAAGGACAGATACCATATGTTTCCACTTATAAGAGAAACAGGAGAAACTTAACAGAGGACTATGGGGGTGGGGATGGGGAAAAACAGTTGGGGAGAAAGAGGGAGGCAAACCATGAGAGACTCTTGAATACTGAGATCAAACTGAGGGCTGATAGGAGTGGGAGAGAGGGGAAGGGGATGATGGGCATGGAGGAGGGCACTTGTTGGGATGAGCACTGGCTGTTATATGAAAACCAACCTGACAATAAACTAGAAAAGAAAAAAAGAAAGAAATGCAATTAAAAAAAAAAAGTACCAGGCACTCCATGAAAACTAATTGGAATGCGTTTATGAAATGCAGATTCTCAGGTCCTACTATAGGCCTACTAATTGTAACTAAGTATTTCTGGGGGGGGCCCAGAAATCCTTTTTCTCTTTTAAACTAGGCATCTAGAGTGATTCCAATGCTCATTAAACTTTGAGAACCACTGGAAGTAGAAAAGGCAGGAAATTACTCAGACTGAGACAGTGGTAAAATAATTTTGAGTCTAAGCTTTAGGGTCAATAAAATATGTTTTCAGCTTGATCACTTCCTACCTACATATTCTCTCTGGGCCCTAGCTTCTTCATCTGTAAACAGGAAAATACAACATCTGCTCTTAGGGGTGTGGTATAAATTAAATGAGTATATACATATACTTATATATATATATGTATGTGTTTAGTATATAATAGGCAATGACAAGAATGACAAGAGAGAGAGGAAGAAAAGAGGAATGTTAATTGATTGGTTGATTGTTTCTCTTCCTCCTTTCTTGACCACCTTTGAATGCCCTTTTGGAAATGCCCACTTACACAACATGAAGGCAGGTCTTACTAGTGAGAATTTTTCAGTATGAAGTGGTGACATTCTGATTGATAACACTGATTTTGAGATGGACAAATTCCTTAAAATATATAATTTACCAAAACTGGATTTAAAAAGAAATAGAAATGGGGTGCCTGGGTGGCTCAGTTAGTAAGCATCTGACTTTTGAATTCAGCTCAGGTTATAAACTCACAGTTCATGAGTTCGAGCCCCAGGATGGGCTCTGCACTGCATTCTCTCTCTCTCTCTCTCTCTCTCTCTCTCTGCCCTTCCTGCCCTTCCTCTCAAAATAAATACATAAACTAAAATAGAAAGCCTGAATAATTGTTAACTAATAGTAGTTATTAATAACTACTAATAATGTTTAAGAAAATAAAGAAGGAATTAAAAGCCTTCTACCAAATAGAACTTCAGGCCAGATTATTTTATAGATGAGTTCTAATCAGTTTTCAAGGAACAAGCTCCTCAGAACAGAAAAAGTTAGACTACCATCTGATTCATTATACCATAAAGCCTGTGTAATTCTGATGCACAAACTAAGAAAGTGAATATGAAAGAGGAAAATCACTAATCCATTTCACTCACACATATCGGTGCAAGGATTTTAAACAAAATGCAAAAAAAAAAAAAAAAAACCATTAAAAAATGGGGCGCCTGGGTGGCTCAGTTGGTTAAGCGTCCAGCTTCAGCTCAGGTCATGATCTTACGGTTCGTGGGTTCGGGCCCCGCGTCAGGCTCTGTGCTGACAGCTAGCTCAGAGCCTGGAGACTGCTTCAGATTCTGTGTCTCTCTTTCTCTGACCTTCCCCTGCTAACGCATGCTCGCTCTCTCTCTCTCTGTCTCTCTCTCTCTCTCTCTCTCAAAACAAAACAAAACAAAACCCATTTAAACAAAATGCTAGTATAGTATATTCTCACTGTGGAATAATATATATTAGTAAAAATGACATGAATAAATCCATCAAATGTAAAAAGCAAGTCTCATAAGACCACTTACTACATTATACCCTTTTTATGAAACCCTAATTAACAATGAAAATTAAATAATGTGTTGTTTAATCATATATATTTTTGATGAAATAATTTTTAAAACATAAAATTTAGGATAGTAATTATCCTTCAGGTAAAGGCACAAGAATAAGAATCAAAAGAAAGATGTAAGTTGTTGTTAATGTTCTTTCTTTCCATTGGACACTAGGTTTGTGAATATTAATTATATATATATTAATTAAAGAATGAAATAAAAAGACTATACATAAATTATGACTTCACATATAAAAGAAGGATTCTGATTAATCTTTCTCAGCACATGGAAAGTACTTATTAAAAATCAAAATTAAAGACTGGGGTTTTCAAGGCTAGGAACACTATGGGCAAGATTAGAGATGGGAATATGGCCAAATCTTGTAGTCAGTTAGGCTATGGTCAATTCAACCCAGCTAAGAAAATACCACTATTTAAATTTGCTGGAGCTCACTTAAGGAAGCCTATGATAAAATCTGGCCCAGAGAATAGTGGTTAAGCTTGGATTCCCTCAGGCCTCTCAGAATGAGTGTGAGCAGATGCTGTACCCACCAATTGGCCAGGTAAGAAGTCTAGGTTTAATTCTGTCAATCTACTATCATCTCCTGGTTGTACATCCCTGAGTAATAGTTACAATTATAACTGAGTGATAGTTACAAATATAAAAATTATAAAATTTCCTTGAAATTTTGCATAGGCTGTTAGAGTTTTCAAAGTACTTTTACATACATTGCTTCCTTTCCATACTCAGAAGTTTGTATACTAGGCATGGAAGTAGGCATTGCAAGTACTGTACTCAAGTATACAAATCAGAAAAATGATGCACAAAGAAGAGAAGGGGAATAAAAGTAAAACCAGAGGTCAGTCAAGTTTTGTCTGATTCCAGGTCTAATCCTCTTTTAACCTTAGCAGCTATCTCTTATGTATCTTCTCTTTTTTTCAAATTAAAAGTTTGAAGGTTCTTTAACTGTATGTTTCAAAATATTCATACCCTTTGACTCATTAATCCCACTTCTGGAAGTCATACTCGAAGATTTAGCCCAGGGGCACCTGAGTGGCTCAGTTGGTTAAGCATCCAACTGTTGATTTTGCCTCAGGTCATCATCTCTAGCCACTGCTGGGATCTAGCCACTGCCAGGGCTCTGCACTGGGCATGGAGCCTGCTTGGGATTCTCTCTATCCTCTCTCTCTGCCTTTCTCCCCTTTCCCTCTCTGTCTCTGTCTCTGTCTCTGTCTCTCTCTCTCTCTCTCTCAATAAATAAATAAATAAACACATACATACATCTATAAATAAACATTAAAAAAAATATTTAACCCAAAAGGAGACTAAAAATATTACTATCATCGTCATTATTAATGATTATCATGCATACTTACCAAATGAGATATTACTGGAAGCACTACATAGAGTGTCCTAGTTAATCCAAGTGTTGCGATTCCCCCATTATAAATGAGGAAACAGGTGCAGAGGTTTGAGTTAAGATTTGAAAAAGTTCACATGACCAGAAATTAACCACATGCACTGAGTCTGAAGCTCATGCTCTTCAACATTAAGTGGAATCATCATGGCCACAAGTAACTCTCTTAGAAATTAAGCTCCTGGCTTCCCCACTAACTCCTTGGCAATATAGCTAGCCTGACAGCCAGGAAAGTGCTAAAATAACTCGATCTCTAACCATGGGTGTAGGGACAAAGAGGGATACAGGGGATGTTAGTCAAGAATGGCAAAGACAATTCCTACCACAGACAGATTTTTTTACTGAGGTTAATTTTATGCCTAACCTGCAGTCAATTCCAGTTTGGAGCTAGTGAAGGCTTGGAGCTTTTGTCAAGTAAATCCACTCCAAAATTTTTCTGTGTTACATTTGACAAGCCATTTGATCTCTGAATATATACAGCCTCTGATTTCAAGATGTATATTGAATTGCCCACTTGACATATATACTTTATTGTCTAGTAGGCATCTCAAACTTAATGTGGCCCAAAACAGAACTTTTGCTGTTTTATTCTCAAAATCAGCTCTGCTCTCAGCCTTCTTCATTTCAATAAATGGCACTTGATTCACTTGTTGGGTCAGTTCAAAAGCCTCTCAAACCACACCTAAGGAAGTCATGTTAACACAACCCCCAAATACATACAAAATCTTTCCATTTTTCTCTATCTCTACTGTTCCTCTTGTCCATGCCAACACCCACCACCTTTCGTCTGAACCACTGTAATGGTCTTCTAACCAATGGTCTTTCAATCTTTTCTATATAGAATCCATTCTCCACATACCAGACATAGTGACTTTTTTGGTAAACATAATTAGACTGTGTTCTTCCCCTCTCTGATGGCTTCCATTCAAAGGTAGAATAAAATCTGAACCATTTACACTGGCTTGTAAAGGCCAATGAGATCTGGCCTTTCCTTAACTTCCCAATATCATTTCTCTTTTTTTAAATTTTAATTTATTTTATTTTAGAAAGAGAATCTTAAGTAGGCTCCAGGCTCAGCACAGAGCCAGACACGAGGCTCGATCCCACAAACCTGGGATCATGACCTGAGATTAAATCAAGAGTTGGACACTGAACCAACTGAGCCACCCAGATACTCCTCCAACCTCATTTTTGACCTTTCTTCCCAGCATTTCTTCCCTTTCTCCCAAACTTTGTGTGCTCTTTTTTCTGAAAGGCACAAAGCTTATTTCCCCCCCACTGTTTACTTCCTTTGTGTTCTCTTTGATTGCAATGATAACCCCTTAAATCTTTCAAAGATTGCGTCTTTTTTTGACATTTGGGTCTCAATTTAAATGTTTCCTCATTAATGAGTCCTTTGATAATTACCAAATCTAAAGTACAGCCTAAGTTTCTCTGCACTTAATAGATATTAAACATTTACATTTTTATATTATCTCCTCCCATTAAAACATAAGGTTCATGAGAGGAGGAACCATATTGTCTAATTCAGAGGTCTATATCAAGTGCCTAAAATGGTACCTGGCTTATGGAAGGTCCTCAAAAAATGTTTACTAAATGATCAAACTTGTAAAACTGGGATAGTACTATCTACCTTACAAGACGGTTCAGAGATTCAATAACATGTCGAAATAAATGCTTGGTGTAAAGTAGGTGCTTAAAAGATAGTGTCCTCAATAATGAGACCATGATACACTTGAAACCAATATTCATATTTGTCCCACTAGCTTCTCCTACTCAAGCAGACATCAAGCCAGTGCTTTGTTTTTCAGTACCTTGGATATTCATCTGTAAAATGAGGATTTAAAACTCCTCCTTACAAGAATTCAGAGTTTAAATGTGACTGCATATAAAGCACCTGCACATACCAAGTTCCATTTTGCCCTTAGTTGTCATAGGGATTAAATGGGATAGTCAATAGAAAAAGTGTTTTATAAAAAAAAAACCAAACTATTTTGCTGTAGGTTTGATATTCTCAAGCAGGGATCTGCAGAGAGACAGATGAAGTCAGCTTCATTAAATTCTGGCTGTCAAATAAAATATGTTTTAAAATATAAATTTTGGACTCTCCAGAATCAAACAGGATTCTCCCTGCCAGCAAGCAGCACAAGGCTCTGCCCAAAGCCATTAACACCACACAATCCATGCTTGGCAAAGCTAACCCTCATATTGGCAGATAGGATTTTCAATTAACAGATGGGGATCTGGCACTTAGAGCACTTTGGGCAAGGATTCCGAGGTGATATGGGTAAAACACTTGTGTGCCCAGTAACCCACTGGTCATCATATCCTTATTTCCTGCATCTGCTCATCTAGGTGGCTACAGCTCTTCAAAGAGGATGGAAGGTGAAGCCCCTGTGGCACTACTCATGATGTTTAACACTTTCCCCACTGCATAGGCTTCTATTTAGCTAGGAGAACTAAGTTATTAATTAGACTTTTTCCTACAAATGTGTGTGGATTTCAATGATGAGAATGGTGCATAGTCTGTGCCTTCTCTGAATTGCAAAATGTGATTATCAGCAAAGGCACACTTTGTGAGCTTCTGTTTCTACTGCAAAGTGCCAATCTCCACTGGGTCCTATTTCAACAATTATTTAACATTTATTGAGCACCAATAATGCACCGGGGTCATTCTCTCTCTAATCATATCATTAATGATCCAGCAGGCTCCTGTGGGTGATGGGAAGGAAGAAGAACAAGTTAATTATCAGTGTGGTGTTCAGTCTGAATCAGTTAAATTGCCCGAATTATTGAAGTTTAGCTACTCAAGTAAAATGGTGACCAAATTTCTGCAATGAAAACTAAGACATCTATCCGTTTGTCTTTAAAATGCTAAGAGAAGAGAGATATGGGGGGGAGGGAAACATAAAACAAACTTCTGGCTGTTAAAAAGGAAATCATAGATGCCTAAAACAGGAAATAATCAGACATTCCTCCTCAAAGTAATCTGGAATATATAAATTCTTAGCCTTTATTCACGATGTTCCTTCTACCTGGAACACATTTTTTACCACACCTCGGCATGTTAAAACTTTATTTAGTAAGATTAAGTTTAAATTCCAACTCTACCATGTAACCTGGAATAGCCTTAGTATCTTTCTAAATATATTTTTCCATTATCTTTAAAAATTCATTCAGTTTCCAAGTCCTGTAATTCCATGTTCTTAATACCATTCATAACCTTTATTTTAAAAGTAGAGATTATTTTAGTCATCCCTGTATCTCTGTCCCATATCTTTTCCAAGACAAGTAGAGGCTCAGAGCCTTGGCTCAGATTAGGTTCAGCAGAGCCTACCCGGGCAAAATAGTGAAACTAGTTCTTAGTTGTGAGCCTATGTCAAAGAACAGTAATTGTCTAGGACAAGAACAAGATGGCAGCAGGAAGTGTCAATGCCAGATCCAAAAGGAAGTATCTGCTCCGGTGATCAGAACTTGCTCCAGTAAATGTGTTCAGGAGGGAGTGCCTGGAGAAGTACTAGGAGGTTGGTGAAGGGAACCTCTATTAAGGTGCAAGCCACAGAATTAAAGGGCAGGAGTCCAGTCTGGTTCTCAGTCAGTCTGAACATCTTTGGCATACATTACCATGTCTGGCACCTATTTGGTCCTCTGTATGGTTTTCTGTTGTTGTTTTCTTGTTGTTGTTGCTGCTGTTGTTGTTTTTTAAGAATAGTGTGCCACAGAATTTGTCAGCCCCTAAGATTAGGAACTGTCCGGAAAAGTATAGTCATCATAATCTGGGTCCAGAGAATCAAGCATCTTACTCAAGGGAATAACTTGGGCAAACTCAGCAAATTGCTCTTGTATGATTTCCTCCTTGAATTTAAAGCTTGTATTTAGAATTGATAATGGCCAAGAGATAACCCCTCTGAACCACTTAAGGCAGAGCATATTGTTACTGCTGGACTTTATCTGGATAATCAAATAATAAACTTAAACTGGCAACCAAAGGCAAGCTCCCAAGCTAACTCTAAAATACATTCAATGTTATTTGTTCAGTAAACTGCAGAACATTAAATTTCTATATTAAGTAAATTATAAGGAAGAGTGCACTTTGCAAAATTAAAAAGTTCTTGGTTACTTTATCTATTATTCCACTGGGAAAGTTTCCAGAATGTGCTTTGTACAATTAGATAACTTTTTGTATGGATGGTGGATAGTAGGAAAAGGGTTCTTAAGGCTTAGCACATGCAATGCCAGGATTCAAGCTACAATTCCTCAGCTTATTTCTGGACCCTGAGGCAGAAATCCTTGACAATAAGCACCCAGTTCTGAGATGCATTCATGACTTACTCTTCTGCTTCACGTTAGGAATATCAGGAAACTAACAGATAAATTATGTGAGACACCACAGCTAAAAGGGCCCATTAAGATAACTTGGTTCTAAGGTTTCTAAACTGGGCCCTGGACCTCCTCAGAAGGTCCCCCAGAGTATTTTCTCGGGGTTTGCCATGCTTCAAAACTCATGTGTTCATCTCTTTTACACATGCTGGAATTCTTTATAAAATTCCTATTATAGAAATAGCTCTCTAGTAAAAAAACAATCTTGAAAATAATTTATATATAAAGGAATGAAGCAAAAGGTACTAATATTGGCTCAAGCTGGGCTTGGTTCCTTGGTAGTATACCCTTACTCCTCACTTATTACTGGATCTTAGCCAAGTCACCAAAGAAGTTTTTCATCTGTAAAATGATGACAATATTATGACAAATATTGGCTAGGTGCTGCCCCACACCATTTTCTCTTTCTGTAAGACTATATATCCCAGTATACCTGGCAATTTAGTTCTAAGTGACAGGTACTGTCCAAAGGAATATGGATGGAAATAATGTATTTCATTCTCAGACTTAGACATAAAATCCTATATGAAATCATGTGTGGCTTTTATTTTTCACCTTCTATGGTAACCTTGAAGGCAACAGGATGAAGAGGGTAACATTCTAAAATTGAAGGATCCTAGATCCCTGAGTTACCACTTGAAAGAATAACCCACTGGAACTTCTGATTTGGATCACTCTGTGATGTTTGTGAGAAGAAAAATATTGTGTTAAGCTATTGGAATTTGGAGCTAGTATTATTTATGCTGACTATCTATGTACCCTCAAAGTTTTAGGGGAATATGATATAAATATATGCAAAAGCATAATAGTGCATCTCATGTAGACAAATATTCAACAAATCTTAGCTGAAACTTTATAATATATACAGAGAGAACCTAGAACGGACTTGAAGCCACAGAGCAAATTAGAGGCAGAATTAGGACTGGAAACTAAGCTAATGCTCTTCCCACTAAGAACTGCCTGTATTCCTTGATCTTGAATAAGTTGAGTCTTCTCTCTGGGATGCAATTTCTCAATATATTACATAAAGGAGTTTGTTCATGCACTAATTCAACAGATATTTATTGAGCATCTACCAAGTGCCATGTACTCCTATTCAGGGTTTTGGGTAAAGATCAACATGGTATTGCCTTCATAAAACTCATATGTTTAAGTGGGGAGAAACAAATAATAAAATAAACATGTATTCAAGAAACTATAATAATAAGTGTTATGCAAAAATTAAAACAAGACAATATAATCAAACAGAGTGACTAGGTAGCTACTTTGTATTAAGTGTTCAGAAAAGACTTGACCAAGGAAGTAACACTGAAGTTGAAACCAGGATAACGAGAAGGAGGTTTGCTTTCAAGGGAAGAGTTTTCAGGGTAGAAGTACAGCAAGGGTAAATGTCCTTGGGCAGTAAAGATTTTAGCTGGCCTACTCTTACTAACAGGTCTGAGAAACTTATTTAGTTGAGACACAGACTCAAGGATTCTAAAGATGGAAGGGATTTTGAAGATGCACTATCTAACTTATTTTACCTGCTTTCTTCCTGCAAGGTTGAGCTTTGGAGTTTAGATCTGAGTTCAGCTCACAGATCTGGCATTTATTGACTTAACTGACTAGCTTTAAATAGTTATTTAATTTTTCAAAGGCTTAATTTCTTCATATGTAATATGGGGATAATCTACATATAAAATATAGGATTGTTGAGAGAGTTAAATGAGATCATGCATGCGGCATGTCTATGGCAGTGCCTGGCAGCAAGCATTACCCAAAAGCTAAAAGAGGAACAGGGATGTTACTAAGGTTATAAAGGCAATATATTATGCAATTGAATGGAAGCCAAACTCATGTATTCTGATGCTTTAGCTCCACAGATCAGAAAAAGCACCTGCTTGGCTATGATGTCCTTTGTAGCTTTTACTCTAGAAAATACAATGTGTCAGCAAGAATTTGTTGCAAATACTAACATTTGTACCATTTATGTCACTTGTCCCATCCTACTATGTGACCCTGCATGTAATTTAGCTAGCCCTTATATTAATGTATAATTCTTTAGGTGTCTTCAGTCTCATCTCCAAGTTTAGTTTAGAAATACCTTCAGAGCAGGAACAAAGGTTGGAGAGAAAGTGACTGTTGACCTCAGTCAATCCATCTCCTATCTCCTTTAGCCTATATTCTTTTCCTGCTCTCAACACCCTCCCAACACATAAAATAGGTGAGATACAAAACATTATTTCTGTGTGACAGGTGAGAAAACACAGTAGAGTGGGCAGAGCTGGGACTAAAATTCAGGTCTTTTGACTCCATGCTTCCTCTGGATCCAAAGTATTTTTAAAGGAATGATCTCAATTCTTTCTTGATATCTTTTTCATTTATTTAGATTTCCCAAATAGGCACCAGGACCTCAATTATGGAACACTTCAGCTACCGTGAAACGGTTTTGACCTCCTGCCTAAATCCGTAGTAGAATTAGTGCATCCCTCATCTAAAATTCCCATAATTTAGAGATGTGTGGCATACTACACTCTTAACAATTCTGATAATACTCTGTTGAAATGATCTGTTTTTGCATCTGTCTCATACCAGAACATGAGATACATTGCTGTATTCAGAATCTACCTCAGTGTTCAGTACATAAAATACACAAAATTATGAGACTTTTGACAAGTGGTTCCCCTCCACCTGATTCTCTCCTGCCCTGACCCCCACCTTTGTTCTCCTCCTTCCCACATCACTCTTTCCTAATCAACTCCTCCTACCCATGTTTGGGATCTCAGCTCATATATTTACCTAATGTGCCTTTTCTGCTGTAACTCCCTCCCTAGTATAGAAGGACATGCCTCTTTGCATATGTTTATTATACCATGTACCTCTCCATTATAGCACTTAACAGAGTTCATATTCTTGAGTCTATTCATATGATCATTGTGTAAATGTCTGCATCCCTACTAGGCTGTGAGCTCACTAAATACAGTATTATGGGCTGAACTGTCACCCCCAAATTTGTATGTTAAAGTCCTAATACCCACTATCTGAGAATAAGGCTCTATTTGGTGATAAGGCCTCTAATGAGGTAATTAGGATGAAATTAGTTCAAATGGATGAACACCACTGCAATATGACTTGTATCCTTATGAGAAGAGAAGAATTGAATTAAGATATGGATGTGTGTGTGTGTGTGTGTGTGCGCGCGCGCACAGAGGAAAGACCACGTGAAGACAAGAAGATGGTCATCTCTAAGCTAAGGAAAGAGGACTCACATGAAAACCAATCCTGCTTACACACTGATGTCAGACTGGTAGACTTCAAAGCCATGAGAAAATAATTTTCTGTTATTTAAGCCACTCAAGTGATAGTTCATTAGAAAACGAATACGAACAGGAATTACTCTTGTTTTTATTTACTAATGTATCCCAAGTATATGTCATAGTGCTTGGCACATAGCAGTCCTTAAATGAGTATTTGTTGATAAATGAATGAAATGTTTGTTTAATTGAATTTATTGAAAAAGGTGAGGCAGTGGTTTTGTTTATTTGTTTTGGTTAGGACCAAGTATCACAAACATCTGAATTTTATAATGAACAGCTGAGTGAGGGGGTAGCCCACAGCTTAGAAGAATGACATAAGTCAAATTAACTTAGAACCCAAGTTCTGGCAACTTCAGCTTCTACCATAAGTCTGATTCTCATCTGTTCAGCCCTAGACGATAACCCCCAGGGCAGAATCGTTTACTAGCTTCATACCTCTTTTATAAATTCTACGTTTTCTATTCATAGTGGAAAATAACAATATATGGGTAATGTAATAATATATAAGAGTAAAACCATAGATATGATTTTATGTAATACTTAAGCTAACTATTCTAAAGCTTAGTTACAGAAAAAAAATCCCAATTATTTAAAGTGGGCATGAGATTAGTGAGGCACCACTCTATTCTCATCCAAATCCTATAAATCGCAGTTGAGCTCTAGGGAAGAAAGGTCTCAGACCTTTGCTGCCTTTTGAGACTGTCAATAATTGTTCTCTCTTAAGCATATAAGTCATGAGACATGGGTAGGAAGGTCACTGGCCTGGAAGTCAGTAAACTTTGGTGCCATTCTAAGTTTTTGCTACTAAATTTCTATGGATTCCAGCCAAGTTATCACTGTATCTGAAACTCAGTTTTCTCTTCTGTACACTGAGGCATTTATATTAATAGCCTCTATGGTGTCATAGCTCTTGACATCATAAGCAATCATGAATCATGTCCAAATTCCTAAGCAGAGCATTTGAGTTTTCTTTAATAAAAAGCTTGTTTCCCCTGTGCTTGCTCGCTCTCTCTCTCTCTCTCTCTCTCTCTCTGTCTCTCTCTGTCTCTCTCTCTCTTTAGTTTATTTATTTATTTATTTGATGGAGGGAGAGAGAAAGAGACAGACAGAGACAGAGAGAGGTATTGCACACATGGGCACAAATGCAGAAGCACCAGAGAGAATCCCAAGCAGATTCTGCGCTGTCAGCTCAGAGCCTGAAGTGGGGCTCAGGGCTCCATCTCATGTTCCTGAGATCATGACCTGCGCTGAGATCAAGAGTCTAATACTTAATGGACTGAGCCACAGAGGTGCCCCTCCCTTGCTCTCTTTTTAAACCTCCTATTCCTTTTCCCCTAAATAGCCTTTGTATCTGCTGCCTGCATACCTTTGCATGAAATGTAGTTTGCCTAATTATCCATCCACTGATACATTATTTATAATATAAGATCCAGCTTAAACTATACCCATCCCAGGAAGTCTTCTTGCCTTCCCCAATATACACTCCCACAGAATGCTGCTTACATCTCTCCTGAGTGGTCACTTCACTCAGTGGAAAACAGTTATCTGTTTCCACGTCTGCCTCCCTTTCTAAACCAAACTCCCAGAGTGTGGGGACTAACACATTGCCTGGCATGCTGAGAACACTTCATCAAACTGCTAGTTGAATGAAGCATTTTTGGTCTTAAAGTTATTTGGCCTTATTAATTCTAACATTTTCTTTGCAGAAAGAAGGCATTAGAATGAGCTTTAGGGAAGAGGCCTCAGCAATGGCTGGTCTTGATAGGAACTGCTTGACCTGCAAGAGGCCCTGAGGCACAGAGTATCAGCTCCAGGCAGTTTTAAAGACCTTACTTCCAGTCTGCCAGGAGGCACAGCTGCCAGAGATCTGGAAGCCATGGGTCTGACAAGAGTGGCCAGAGACAGGAACAACAAGCTTCTGGAGACAGTGGCTTGATCTAGGGCTGCTGGAAGTGACACCCATAGCACCAGGAGAAGAAAAATGAAGATCAATAAAATAATAATAAAGAGCTATTGTGTATAGAGTGCCTATTACACATCAGACAAAAGCTCAGCCCTCTAGATCTGTTATTCCTAATCCTCGTAACTTATCAATAGGACCCATACATTGTCCCTGTTTTATAGATGTGGTTGAAGAAGGTTAAGAAACTTACCAAAGTTCACATGATACTGGCAGATGGAGTTGTGATCCAAATCCAGGTCATGCTGATCTTTTCTCTATAATACTACCTCTGTCTTCAAGATCTTGTGATTCTCCTTTCCCAACTCTTTCCTCCCTCCTGCATCTACATGACTATGTTCCATTTCTGAAGGGTTTGAACTCGAACTATTTTAAATATTATCCCTTCATAAGATGTTTTCACTTTAGTCATACCAATTAAAGGCATAAAAGACCATAGGAATTAATGTTATCTGATGGAAGAAGTAGCACAGAGGTGTAACTTAAAGAACACCTCTGATCTGTGAGGTCTGAATTCTACTTCCAGCTCTAAGGTAAAACTGCTGTGTGTCTTCTGGTAATTCATTTTCCCTGTCAGTCTTAGGTTCTTCACCAACAAAAGGAGGGCACAGGACTAAGAACCCTTCTAGCTCTGGCATATTAGGGCATTTAATCAAGTAGGATTTTGTGGAGTCTTGAACAGGAATAAACTGCTAAATACAGCCCAATCCTAAACTGGGAGTGGCTGCCACAAAGCGAGGCCAGAAGGCAGTAAGTGGGTAATTACAAGAATGCAATTAATAAACATACAATTATTATACACTCTTTGCCATGCATGGTCCACAATACAAGGAGGACTGCATCCTGGGAGGGAGGACAGAAAAGACACCAAGTGGTCAATGATCAGTTCTCATCTTATTCAGTCTTTAAAGAACATTTGACATGATTGATTACTCTTGCCTTTTTTCACTCGGCTTCATGTCATTATACTTTCCAGCTTTCCTTAGCTCACCAGTTACTCTTTCTCAGTTATATCTGTTGGTTCCTCCCTCTCTTCTGACTTCTCATGCTGAAGAACCCCTAGGGTTCTTCTCTCATCCCTCTCATTTTCTCTAGCTACACTTGCTCCCTAGGTGTTCTCATCCATTCTCTTTAATTTAAATATCATCTCTAGGCTAATGACTCACTAATATATATTTTAAGCCCTAACTTTCCCTTGAAGCTCCAGATAATTATCCGAACTACTTATTTGATATTTTGTCTTGGATGTCTAATTGGTATCCCAAATTATCATGTATAAAATTGAACTCATCATCCCCACCTCCCTCAGTACTATTCTTCCTCAGTACTGTTAGTGAATGAAGTCATACTTTACCAACATACTTACCAAGGCCAAAAACAAAGCACTATCCTTCTTTTTCCCTCATCCATTACATTAAGCCATCAGAAATTCTCCTGACTTTGCCCAACATGTCTTCCTCTTCACTAATACAACTCTAATCCAAGCAACCATCATCTCCCATCTGGACTAGTGCAGAAAACTAACTGCTCTTCCTGATTTCGTGTTTATTGCCCTACTGTCAGCTAAGTATGTATATCATGTGATTTCATTCCCCTATCCATTGTTTTTCCGTCACACATATACTAAAATTCAAACTCCCTAGTATAACCTATAAGGCTCTCTGTGGCCTGACTCCTACTTACCTCTCTGATTTAATATTCTGTCTCTGACTCAAAAAATTCACTACAGCATAATAGCCTTATTGCTATTTCTCAAACATCAAGTTTATTTCTACCTTATGGCCTTAGTATTTGCTATTCCCTTTATTTGGCACACACCTTACATGGATTTTAATCTGTTGTCCTCATTTTAATTCAGTTCTCTACAAAAGCTCACCACCTGGGGTCTCTAGGTGGCTCAGTTGGTTGAATGTCCAACTCTTTTTTTTTTTAAGTTTATTTATTTATTTTGTTTTTTTTTAATGTTTTTTTTTTTTTTTTTTTTTTTTGAGAGACAGAGAGAGACAGCGTGAGCAGGGTAGGGTTAGAGAGAGTGGGAGACACAGAATCCGAAGCAGGCTCCAGGCTCTGAGCTGTCAGCACAGAGCCCGATGTGGGGCTCGAACCCACAAACCATGAGATCATGACCTGAGCTGAAGCTGGACGCTCAACTGACTGAGCCACCCAAGTGCCCCTATTTATTTATTTTGAAGGAGGAAGGGCAGAGAGAGAGGGAGAGAGAGAATCTCTAGCAGGGCCCATGCTGCCAGCACAGACCCCGACATTGAGCTCGAACTCACTGACTGGCTCGAACTCACAAACCATGAGACCATGACCTGAGCCGCAATCAAGAGTGGGATGCTTAACAACTGAGCTGCCCAAGTACCCTCAGGGACCCACTCTTGATTTTGACTCAGGTTGTGATCCCAGATTCATGGAATCAAGCCCCATGCCACTTGATGACATGCTCAGCATGGAGCCTGTTTAAGATTCTCTCTCTCCCTCTCTCTCCCCTCCTCTCTCTCAAAAATAAAAAATTTTAAAAAAGCAAAAAACAGTTCATGTCCTCAGAGAGCAAATGACCAATGTCCTTTTCAGATGAAGCAGGTTATCAACTGATGACTAATTCCACTTTCCAATATTGCCCAGAGAGTTCAATCTGAGACATAGTTCTCCTGAGCACCCCTCCCTTCATGGAGCCAGTCCTCTGTGAGGGAAGAGTTCTCACTATAATTAAGAAACTGGGTCACTTAAGAACAGATCTCTCTGGGTATTATGAACGGAATGTTTGTATGTCCCAAAATTCCTATGCTGAATTCCTTACTTCCAAATGTGGTGGTGTTAGGAAGTGGGGCTGTTGGGAGTTAAAAAGGTCATGAGAGTAGAGCCCTCACAAATGGGATTAGAACCCTCATTAAAACAAAAACAAAAACCAGAACATTCTCTTGCTCTTTCTACCATGTGAGGACACAGTGAGAAGGCAACAATCTATGAATTAGAAAGGAGGCCTTTAATAGACACCAAACCAGCCAATATCTTGATCTTAAGCTTCCCATCCTCTAGAACTGTTAGAAATAAAGGAGTTTTTGGTGTTTTTGTTTGTTTAATCCACTCAGTCCAGAGCAGCCAAAATTTTTGTTATAGCAGTCCAAATGGACTAAGATACTATAGATAGTCCTTAAATCTTAAGAAATATAAAACAATTTAGTCTCATTTTATGCTTCTACAAAAGAACATGAAAAAAACATTTTGAACCAACCACAAAGATCCTTCCAAAGTACTTACCCCCAAATCAGGATGCTGGGGTGTGGAGGATACCCATCTTATATCACTATATATCAGAAAACTAAGACTCTTCTATTGCTTAATTCAAATCTCTCCCCCACTGATCATGGCTTCCTTTCCTAAAGAAGAGAAAATCTGATTCTCAATTCCAGCCTTGAATAGACATTCTGATAAACCACAGACACAAACATCTTCACATACTTCCAAAGGTCTCGAAAGAGCATTAATCCAATAAACTAGATGCCCAGAAAACAACTGACTGATTAGCCAGGCTGATTTGTTGATGTGTTTCCTAAAGCAGCAAGTGTTATTTTCAGGCAAGCAAATGGATCTTCTATCACTTACATTTTTCAAATACTCCCTCCTCACTAGCTCAAAATGTTGAAAAACAAGACACTATCAGCACAGCAACAAATGCCAAGAATTCCTTTTATGGTTTTATTTCAATTTGCATGGCAAATATAAACTTCAAGCAAAGTGACCTTGGCTATAAAAAATAAGAATGCAGCATCAGGATTGATGAAGCCTAGTCTCTGTATTTCATTCCTGACAGGCAGGAAAGAAGTATATTGATCCTGAAGGTTTGTTGGGACATAGTCCTGAATGCAGGCCAAGTGGGAAATACCTTCCAAGGAAGAATTATTTCCATCTAAAAAACGGGAGCTTTCTTGACACTTGGCAGTTACTTAAAGAAAATAACTACTTCCTAACAAGGTACTTTAAATTCAAACCTTAACAATATATTCTTCCTCTGATTGACCTCAGAGCCTATGTTAAGTAGACTTATTCCAAAGTACTAGTGACTCTGGAATGGAATAATAAACAGCAAGTTCAGCAAGAAATGTTGTAGAGACTGCTGACTAGAGCACGTGTCCAGGTCAATATGACTGCATGAAAGAACTAAGTTATGAAATGCAGGGGATGTCAACTTTGTCCTAATGGATACAGGTGTCACATAAAGTGATGGGTGAATAGTTAGGGCTGGACCCAGACAAAAGGAGTTTACAAAGGAGACTGGGACCCATCATTACCTACTAGGCAGTTTCTCTCCTTCCTGCCTCTCTTTGCTCTCCTGCAGATGCTCATCCGGTGTATCTGCTTTGTTTTCAGCTGAGTCAACAGCTTCACACTGAGACTGCTTCTTGATGATAACCTATAATGGTAGCTTTCTTAGGACCGTTTCCTTAGGCTCTGCAAGCATTAAAGATGTGCTATCTGCAGTATAAACCCAGGCCCAGTTCTTGTACCTGGGAGAATCAGACCAATGGTAAGTATCAGGGGTCTGATCCTAAGAGTAGGATGGGAAAAGGGCCTGAAATGGGCTCTATTGTCCTAATCTAATTCTGTGAGAAATAGCATATCAGAAAAAAAAACACGGGCATTAGATTCAAAATTTCAACTTCTACTTAATATTTATTATATGTCAGATTCTGTGAATTTATCCTCTTAACTACTCTATAAAGCAGACATTATATAATCCTCATTTGACTGATGGGGAAGCTGACGCTAACAAAATATAAGGGATTTGCCCCATGGTCACAGAACAAACAGATAGCTTAGTCTCGTCCTCAGTAAACATGGGATAATCACTTCTTTGGAGTGTTATAAGGTAAAAGGAGAAATGGTCCCCGTGGCACACAGTGGAAGTTCTGCTACTTCCTCCATCTCATTTATACAGGACAGAAGTCAGTTGTCTTCCTTGTCACTGGGACTCTTCAACTTCAATCCTTATCCAGATTCTACTTAGTCTGTAGGTCCATGTCCACTTCTTCAGACTCCCCTCTCTCTCCAATCTCCCCGCCACCATCATCCGCTCCACTCTACTCAGTACCTTTCACCATTCCAAAAGTGATGGCCATCCTTCATTTGAATACTTGCACTGACAAGTAGTCATTTTCCCATGAACTAGTTCATTTGAGTTTTGGTTGGTACTATACGTTTTTTAAAAAAATATTACTTATACATAAGAACTGGTGCACAGATTTAGTGATAAGGATGTCCACTACTTATAATTGGAAACTTCAATGTCTGACCATAGAAAGTTTATTATATGATAAGGTATGAAACTATATTTATAATTAAAATGCTAGAGCACTTAAAAAGGATGGTACAGATAAATAGTTATGAAATAAAAAGATATTAGCTATTGATAAGTGAAAAAAGCAGGTTACAAAGCCTAGTATAGTGTACACAGCTCTAACATTTATGAGACTGTTCCCCATATTATAGTTTAGCATATGTTTGTCTTCATCACAAGAGAAGATGTTCTTTGAGGACAAGGCCATAACTTATTAATTCTATATTCATTTCAACAGGACTTCAGTGAGCACCACGTGTGAGTACACACGTTAAGAGCTAGAGGTTCAGACATGAATCAGACACTTTGGTCCACCCGTGTCTACTGCAGCTCTCGGCACAAACAAGCTTTGATAAGTATGTGTTCAATTACAGTGAATTAGAGTGGGATGGGTTGCCTTAGATTAAGTAGTCTTCTGTAATTTCAGCTGCTGAATAGAATTTTAAAAGAAGACACAGGGAATTGGACTGGATTCAGAACATTAAGATACAAAGAGCAGGTCTGCCATTTATTACCAAGCCTTAGTTGCTTCATTTATAAGACAAATATAATGCTGCTTACTTCAGAGATCTAAGGTGATAATTAGATATAAAAAAGTATATAAACATTATTCATACAATCCCTGGCATGTAATAACACATATTTAATAAATGATTTCAAAATGGACAATAACTCAAAAAGCAAAGGAAACAAAATAGACAACAATAAAAATACTGAAACTGAAGGCCTAGCCTTTGCCAGGAACTGGGCTTGATTTTAGGGATTCAGAGATTAAATCATCTTTCCAGGCAATCAGAAGGTAGCCTCTTGCTCTTACAGGGATCAGTTTGCCTTGATTACTTGCACTGAGAACAATGGGACAAAAAATTGTAAGCAAAGTACATACTGTCTCTCCATGTGATCACAGGATTGATCAGGTGCTGGCATTACCTAGACCAGTGCATAGAATGAAAGACAGTTTCCTTCTGCAGCCTGAAAAAAGGGCCATGTACTTATAAGCTCTAGCTCCCAAGTTCACACTCCACTCACTGTCATCTATTACTGGTATACTTAATGTAATCAACTATCCCAGTTTTCCCAGCACTGACAGGTTTTCTAGAACACATGACTTTCAATTCTAAAACCAGGGAGTCTCAGGCAGATAGAGACTGTTGATGTCACCAAATATGCACATGGCTTCCCAAGAAAGAGACTAATAAATTCCAGTATAACTAAGCCTTTGTGGGGCAGGTGGCATTAAAGTTTATCTACATAACTGGCTAATATTAGACACTTAGACTAAGCTATAGATCTTTCCATCAAGATATGTAGACATTGTGGAAAACTATATAAAGCTTCTTCAAAAAATTAAAAATAGAATTACCATAGTTGTTCTACTAGTAGGTACTTACCCATGGAAAACAAAAGCAGTAATTTAAAAAGATATTTGCACCTCTACCTATCTTTATTGCAGCACTATTCATAATAGTCAAGTTATGAGAGCAACCCAAGTGTTCATCGATAGATGGATAAAGAAGATGTGGTGTACACACACACACACACACACACACACACACACTGGAATATTACTCAGCCATAACAAGAATGAAATCTTACCAGCTGGTACAACATGGATATACCATATAATGCTAAAAGTCACTCAGAGAAAGATAAATACTATATGATTTCAGTCATAAGTGGGATTTAAGAAATAAAACATATGAACAACAACAACAAAATAAGCAAAGATAAAATAACAAACTCTTAAATACAGAGAACAAACTGGTGGTTACCAGAGGGGAGGTGGGTGGGGGATGGATGAAATAGAGAAAGGGGATTAAAAAATACACTCATCTTGGTGAGCACTGAGAAATGTATATAATTGTTGAATTGTCATATTGTACACTAAAACTAACATAACATTGTATGTTAATTAAACTTGTAATTGTTTTTAAAAAGCTGTGTTTCGGGTTTGTTTTTTGTGTTTTTTTCTCCCAAGACCACAGTTTTTTCTAGTGCCATGGTCTGGAATCATCATCATTTTTTCAATAATTTGGTAAAGATTCTAGGAGAGTAGAAAACCACATATATTCTGGAGTCTAAAGCTCTGTTTTGAAATATAGGTTCTGTGATTAACCTGCTTATGACTTTCAGAAAATATGCAACTTCTTCAAGCCTCAGTTTTCTTATCTGTAAAACAACCCCACAGAGATGCCATGAGAATTAAATAAACTAACAAACAAAAACTCATATTATCATGGAATTAATCCTGTATATCTACTATTTAGTTCTCTCCTGAAGTTGTTCATAATTTTCTGTATCCATTATAATTGATGATGAAAATGATGATGATTGGAAAGAAACTTGGTGAATTTAATTAAAAATTCTAAGTATATGATATTTCCAAGAGTAGCAGACTATGTTGCAGTTTTATTACAACAGGGATTTTTTCTATACGATCCTTTTTGTGTATTCATTTTGTGGTTATTAAGTCTTTTATTTTTATTTTTTATTAAAGTATAATTGACATAAAATTTTATTGTATGTGGACAACATAGTAATTTGACAAGTGTATACTCAGTGCTCGCTACAATTAAGTGTAGTCAACATCTGTCACCATACAACATTATAATATTATTGACTACATTCCCTATTCTGTACTCTTTATCTCTATCACTTTTTTATTTTGTAACTGGAAGTTTGTACTTCTTAATCCCTTTTATCTGTTTTACTCATCCTCCTACCTACCTCTACTCTGGCAATCACCAGTTTGTTTTCTATATTTAAGAGTCTGGTTTTTTGTTTGTGTATTTTGTTTCCTAGATTCTACATATAAGTGCTTTTCTCTCTCTGACTTTCTTTGCTTAGCATAATAATCTCTACATCCATCCATGTTGTTGCAAATGACAAGATCTTATTCTTTTTTTATGACTAAATAATATTATACTGTAGTCAAAATATAGGAAGAGCCAAAATGTCCATCGACTGATGAATGGATAAAGAAGCTATAATACATATATACAATGGAATATAACTCAATGATCAAAAAGAATTAAATCTTGCCATTTGCAACACTGTGAATGGAACTAGAGTGTATTATGTTAAGTTAAAGAAGTCAGTCAGAGAAATGCAAATATCATATGACTTCGTTCATATGTGGAACTTAAGATACAAAAGAGATGAACATAAAGGAAGGGAAAGAAAAATAATAAAAAAAAAACAGGGAGGGAGACAAACCATAAGAGACTCTTACAGAGAACAAACTGAGGGTTGCTGGAGGGGTTTTGGGTGGGGGATGGGCCAAAATGGGCAAGGGGCATTAAGGAAGACACTAGGCTGGGATGAGCACTGGGTGTTATCTGCAAATGATGAATCACTAAATTCTATTCCTGAATCATAATTACACTGTATGTTAACTAACTTGGATGTAAATTAATAAAAACAATAAAATAATAATTAAAAAATAAACACTAAAACAAATACAAACACTTGTCTTACAAACTTTTACCATTTATGTATTTTTGAGACAGAAAGGGATAGAACACAGGCAAGAGAGGGGAAGAGAGAGGGGAGATACAGAAGTCAAAGGAGACTCCAGGCTCTGAGCTGTCAGCAGCACAGAGCCCAATGTGGACCTGGAACCTGTGAACCTTGAGATCATGACCTGAGCTGAAGTCAGACGCTCAACTGACTGAACAACTCAGGTGCCCCACAAATACAAACATTTCTAATTATGACAATAAAATCTTATGTAGAACAAAAACATTATTCTATTATGTATATGTGTGTGTGAATTGTCTTTGCCAATTCATCTGTTGATAGACATTTGGGTTGCTTCTGTATCTCAACTATTGTAAAATAATGCTGCAACAAACATAAGTGTGCATATATTTTTTTCTATCAGTGTAAAGATGTTCAACATCATTAACATCAGAGAAATTGAAGACAAACCCACAACAAAATATCACCTCTTACCAGTCAGAATGGCGAGTATCAAAAAGACAAGAAATAATTACAAGTATTGGCAAGGATGTGGAGAAAGGTAATCCTCCTGGACTGTTGGTGGTAATGTAAATTAGTGTAACCACTGTGGGAAACAGTATGGAGGTTCCTCATTTCTATTAAAAATAGAGATACCATGTGATTTAGTAATCTAACTACTAGATATTTACCCAAAGAATATAACAGTTTTTTAAAAGACAGCTTGTAGGTCTATGTGTATACAAGTGAATTTAAGGCCAACTACCAACTAATTTCTAAACATACTTAGTTAGGACAGCTCAGTATTTCAATTCAGACTAATGGCCACCTGTCCATTACATGTCCATAATTAACAATGTACTATATAATATAAAAACATCAATGAAGTGGGAAGAAAGAAAATGTAGGAAAAAAAATACTAGGAACAAATGAACCCAACCACAAATCATTGTGGTTGTATATAAATGTTGTTTTCTTTTTCTATGTGGATTTTCTTAATATTCTCAAATGAGCATATTAACTTAATTATTTTTAAAAAGCTTTTGACTTTCAAAGTCTCTTGGAGAGCCATGAACATTCCTAACTGACCTCTACCTCATTCTCTATCCTTATTTATCATTCCTCCATTGCATAGCCAAACTGAAGAGTGAAAAAGCACTTTTTAAAATATCATTTTCAATTTTTTAAATGTTTGTTTACTTATTTTGAGAGAAAGAGAGCTCATGTGGGCAAAAGCAAAAGAGGGGCAGAGAGAGAGAGAGGGAGAGACAGAATCCCAAGCAGGCTCCACACTGCCAGCACAGATCCCAATTTAGGGATTGAACTCACAAATGTGAGATCATGACCTGAGCTGAAATCAAGTGTCAGACACTTAACTGACCAAGCTCCCAGGCACCCCTAAAATATTCTTTTTAGATTATAAGGCACCTTCAAATGTGCTAAATCATTTAAATAGCAAATAACCCTCTTAAAAATTCTCATTCACCATTTTATGGGAAAGAAAAACAATACTTAAATCCCTCCACACACACACCCATCACTCACTCCTATTCTGTATTTCCTTTGTTGACTTCATCCAGTCTCATGGTTTCAAATATCCTATTTATGGTGATAACTTTTGAAGTTTACCTCTAACCTTGGCCTCTCTCATTCCTTCTCCATTTTACCATGATAGTGTGTGGCACTCCCTTCCATCCAGATGCTCAAGAGAAAAAAATCAGTAGTTAACCTTGATTTTTTTCCACTTGACATTTCCCACATCCAATCTATCCCAAGTCCTAACTATCTCACTTGAATGGTGCGTTGTAATCTGGTTGTCAGTGCTCCCTGTGTGGTAGACACTTATGGGTTGATCCTCTTGCATGGTGCAGGTGTGGATTTCACTTGCAAGATTCTTCAAAGAACCCAGTACTACATAGTTCCTTAAGATAGGTTATGGGTATTTGGCTAAATATGTGCAATAATCCTCAGATTCTGTCCCCCAGTGGCAACACCTCACAGCAACTTACTTCTGGCATGTCATCACCCAACAAGCTCTCCTCTTGGGAGCAATACCCTTAAGAAAGCTCAATCTAGACTACTTTTCTTTTTTTTTTATGTTTATTTATTATTGAGATGGAAACAGAGCATGAGTGGGGGAGGGGCAGAGAAAGAGGAAGACACAGAATCCAAAGCAGGCTCCAGGCTCTGAGCTGTCAGCACAGAGCCCAATGTGGGGTTCGAACCCATGAACTGTGAGAACATGACCTGAGTGAAGTCAGACACTTAACCAACTGAGCCACCCAGGCACCCCTCCAGACTACTTTTCACCATTGTCTATACACTTAGCCATGAGAAATTCATGATTTTCTTGCCTCTACAAAACTAGAAGTCAGGTCTTTCTCCTCACCTACTTTCACAAGTTACTCTAGTCAGCTTCCTAAGTTGGTAATTCTGAACCAACATCGATGTTTCTATATGATCCCAAACTCTGGTATACCTCAGAGATTCTCCAAAATTTCCAACCACCTCTAATGACAGCTTAAGAGGTTTGGCAAAGTTTCTGCAACTCAGTAAGCATCAGGCCAGGGAGTGAGAAGACTATTCTCTTTGTGCATGTATTTCCACTTTTTCACTCAGGGGTCTTTTAGGGTCCATCCCACTTATATATGCTTCCCTAAGTCAACAACTTAATACGTCAATGAATCTGTTCTGAATTTCTAGTCCTCTCTTTACACAGTCTGGAAATAGGTAGCGGGGTGAAGGTCTCAAGGCCAATTCTGGCACCCTTTGCAGGTCCTAAAGGGATGTATCTAGCAGCCCTTCTTTAGAATGTGAATGTACCTACTGCATAAGGACTCACTGTTGGACCCTTAGGTGAAATTTTGAGACTAGAGGAAACGTCCTTGTGACCTTCAACTATAGGACAAAAAAAAGGTCTGGAGATATAAGAAGATAATGAGCCAAATCTTAGATGTTTGAATTTGAGATGTCTGGGATTTTTTCCAGTATATCTGTCTAGACAGTCGGCAGCTGCATATAAGGGTCTGGAGCTGAGAAGAGAGAGCTTGGTTAGAGATGGAAAGGAAAGTCATTATCATATAGATGGCATATGACCCATGAGAGTTGGACAGAGTACAAAGAGAGACAAATAGAAGCCTAAAGACAATTTTGGGAAACACCAAAATTCAAGGACTTGTTAGAGCTCACAAAGGTGAGAGAGAAATGGCAGTCAGATATACAAGAGAAAAATAACAACTAAATATGGCATTCATGCCCTCATTTCCCCAGAGGTACACATTATTCTGCTGTCTTCATAAAGCAGGTTCTTAATGATGTCACATGAGCCTTGTCTAATGAGGGTCCAAAAAGTACACAGTCTGGCTGGTACAGAGAGCCCAGCAGATACTATTTAAAATTCTCCTGTGTTCTTCAATCAGCAGAGACAGTGTGTCATTTCCATCTTTGTAGCAAGCACTAATGATACTTGCACAGATGACAAACGTCTTCTCTGGTGAAAAATTAATGCACCACAATAATTCCCCTACCTGGGGTTAATGAACATGTCAGATGCTGAAAATGAGTTGTTTGAAACTAAATTACTATAATCTATATTTAGAAGATTGCCAAGGGGCTGGGGGAAGGAGGGGATTTATGGGTGTATGTGGGTGGATATATTTAAAGTTGTCTTTACCTTTGGTCTTAATTTTCACCAGGTATTTAAAATACTTACTCAGCAGTTTCACATAAAAAAGAAAAATGTCATCACATATTCTATAATGTTGGCTAGAACTCTCTTGAATAATTATTTTATTCATTCATTCATTCATTCACTCAATGTATTGAATACTCATTATGTGCCAGGCACTCTGATACGTACTAGACATAGAGATGAATACGACATGAAGGTCTCTGCCCTCAAAGAGCACATAACTGTGCATTAAAAAATTAAAATTTCAAGGAACTATACTATGACACTTGCTACAAACCTGGGATAGAGGGGGAAGGGGGATGGGGATATACAGAGACAGGCTCTCTAATCCACCTGGAATCCTTTTGGGAGGCTATGATACTTCAGATTGAATCCTGAATGACACATGACTTGGGCAAGTGGGGAGAAACTACTGCATGCAGAGGAAAGAGTTGTGCAAAGGCACAGTGGGTTGCGAGTAGGGAGTCTGTACAGGAAACTGAGAGCTTTTATAATGTGTAACACATTGATTAATGGGAGACCACTCACATTAAAAAGGGCTCATATTTTAAAACACATTTAATGAGTGTACGTACTGCCTGTTAACAGTAAGGTATAAGGTAAGAGGAGAAACTGTGAGTCATGCAGACCTGGATTCTAATTCCAGCTCCACACCTGACTATTTTGGGCTAAATCTTTCTAATCCCTATAATCTCTCTAATCTTCAATTTTCTCATCTGTAAAAGATAAATAATCATCATTTATAGAGTACTTACTATGTGATAATCACTTTAGAGTTATATAATTTAATATTCAAAACCACAATGTAGGTACAATTATTTGACCCATTTTACAATGAAGAGCTAAGGCAGAGACATTATTAACCCAAGCTCAAATAGGTGTTCAGTAGTAGAGCCCGGATTCCAACCCAGTACCCTGACATCAATCCATACTTTCTTAACCTTTATATGCACCTATTGTTTTGGACGGTTGTAAGCTCATACATGCAAAGTGGTTAACACAGCATTTGGCACCCTATAATTACTCTGTAAATAAGTATCCATGATTCCTATTTTATTATTATTATTTTAATATGGCTGGTAAGAACTATTGCTAGTAATTATCATTGTAGCGTTGTTTCTATGTAGGTCAAATGAGAGAGTAGACTTCAAGTACTTAGAAAACTGTGAACTACTAAATAAACACAAAGGATTATTTTCTGACAGTATGTCTGAAATAGCGGGCCATAGGTCAGAGACATTAAAGAAACAGCATGAGTTTGGAAGTCAGACAACACTGAGTTTGAAATCTATCTCTGCCATTTAGTAATACCTGGTTTTGTGCACATCAGTTCAAACCTGTGGCCTTATTCCTACCATGGAATCATAGTAATAATGATTAATATAACAATAATACACACAGCATAGTGCTATTTGAAGGAGTCAACAAGATAACATTTAAAAAGAACCTATTATAATACCTGGCACAGGGAAGATTTTGAAACAATGGTAGCTGTATATTTTTTATTGTATTTATAGTAATCACTATCATTTTCATTATAACTTAGGCATCCTGTGAAATAGAATAACTCTTCAAATACAAAGTACATGTTTGTTTTTCCTAGAAACTCCTGGGGGTGATAATTATGATTTCCAGTGGCTTATGCCACTACCCTCTATTTCAATTTCTTGATGCAACTTTTTAAACACTGATTATCTCTTTTTTTTTTCTTTTTTTTCACCAACACAGAGAGAGGACAGGAATTAACAGAATTGGCTGCTTAAAATAAGATGCCTGCATGAAGGAGGAAAAAAGAAAACCCAACTCATCCCTCCATTTTGACAGATCAAGTAATAATTTTATCTACCATGGGAGTCTAAACTGCACCAGTACAGGAATCTTAGTGGGTGTAGGAGTTACAACTGTCATAAATGACACTTTTTATTTCCTTTGAAAAATCTTCCTGGTTTATTACATTTACTTAGAAATTGTCACAGCTTCTCTTTCTGAGACACTTCCCCTGTCCTCTCCAATATTCATTCCATTAAGTGAGCAAGGTGGTGGTGTGGTGAGAGCAGACAGATCAGAGTGCTAACATTCCAGATGAGTTCTGTTCAGGCTGGGCTCATAGGAAAAATAATTTGATTTCTTTCTGTCAGCCCACATCCTATTCACAAGAGATGAGGGGTGGCAGTGGATGAGTAAAACAATGTCTCTTACATTTAATAAAAATGGAGAGATATCAGCTCCAAGGAAATAATTTAGAGCTTGCACATAAACCATGCCGAAGCATAAAGTCAGGTAAAGCCCTGAGCCTGCCAGATAGGCTCCTTCATGCCTTAAGGTCTTTGTATGTGCTATACATTCTGCTTAGAACACTTCACTACCATCCCCCATCCAATGCATGCATGTGTGTAAACACAGACACAGAGAGATGGAGCACTCATCTTTCACATGTCAAATGTCTTTTTTCTCATTAACATTTTTTTTCCCACTCACAGTTTAGATTGCTTGTTCTCTAATAGAGAACACTCATGGAGAGCTGTATGCATTATAGTAACTATCACACGTATTATAAATGTGTGCTTCTTTCTAGGAAAGTAGAGCGGTATAGTAAAAAGAGCATGGACTTTGGCTGGTGTCAAGGAGATCTGGAGTTGATTCCTAGCTCTGTCACTTTCTAGCCATGAGCAAGTTACTGAACCTCTCTGAACTGTTGTCCATAAACTGGGAATGATAATACCCGCAAGGCTGTTAAAGAGAACTGAATGAGAGAGCAAACAAAATTATCAAGAGAAAGCATTTTCTAGCAGTTGGAAGGAAAGACAGAAATTTTAAGTATTCAAAGTCCCCTCTATTTCCCATGCTTAGACTCTCCCACACACTCACTCCTTTCTCCATCAGCAATGATAATTAAACTTAACTTTCAATGTTTAACTCATATATCATTGCTTCTAAGGAATTTCCCTCCTTCTTCTAGAAAAGATTAATCCCTTCCTCCTCTGGGCTCCTTAAAAATAGATTATGTCTATCTTTATCACTACTATATCCCTAGGGCCAAGGGCAAATGTAGATTCTCAATAAACAGTTGATTGATGAATAGATGAGTGAATGGTGAGTACATGGTTGGGTTTTTCCCCTCTCCTTATCCCTATTGTGCCTGGTATAATGTCTGGGGTGGGGGTGGGTGCGTGGAAACTTAAAATGTCCATTGAAAGAGCAGATACCTATATCATTCTATGTAGGCTCAATCCTTACTGCTACTTTTCAAATCTACTAGATAATAGAGTCTTGCCAAGGTTTTCTAGACATGGAAAGGTCCTCCTTTGGCCACAACTGAGCCAAAGTTTTTGCTGGAACAGATGGAGTGAACTATAACAAAAAGCAAACTGGAGCCAGGAAGCTCTGAGAGAAAGCTAGCATCCTACTGGGATGGCAGGAGGGTGACAAGCTGGGTAAAGCATAAAGATGGACATTTATACCTTTCAGAATTCTGGGCTTTGACATGCATGATCATTTGCAATTTTGCTACTTGGCATGGTGCCCTCTGGGAACCACCCAGATCTGGCACAGGACAGGATGGTTAATGGCTAATAAAAGAAGTCCAGTGAATGTCACTGGCTGAAAGAACCAAGCTTGGGGAGGAGCATAATATGTTCCAAAGAGTCACCACCATGTACAAGCCAAAAGGTTGTTTAGTTGCTCTTTGAACATGACCCTAGGGTATGAATTCTTAGGATAGAGGATAGAGAAAAAAGATAACAACTTTTATTAATTAACTTCGTTTTATGTGTTATTGTGGTAAAAACACGACATAAAATTTATCATTTTAACCATTTTAATTTTTATAATGCATGATACTTAATATCCTCACAAAGCTGTATAACCATCATTAGTATCTAGTTCCAGAATATTTTCATCACCCCAAAAGTAAACCCAATATCCATTAAGCACTCATTCCTCACCCCACCCCCCATGGCAAACAATAATCTGCTTTTTGTTTCTGAATTTGCCTATTCTGGGCAATTCGTATAAATCGAACCATATGTGGTCTTTCATGCTTTTCTTCCTTCACTTAGCATAATGTTTTCAAGGTTAATTCATGTAGCATCTATCCATCTGTCATTCCTTTTTATGGCTTAATAACATTCCAGTGTATGAATATACTTCATTTTGTTTAAACTGATAGACATTTGGGTTGTTTCCACCTTTTGGCAATTGTGAAGAGAGCTGCTATGAAAATGTGTACAAGTTTTCTTGAATTTCTGTTTTCAATTCTTTTAAGAATATCCCTAGGAGTGGAATTGTGTCTTGGCAACTCTATGTTTAACTTATTAAGAAATCACCAGTTTCCCACGGTGGCCGCACCATTTGACATTCTCATCAACAATGTATAAAGTTAACCTCCTTTTAGAAAGTAATCATGTGGGGCACTTAGGTGGCTCAGCTGGTTAAAAGTCCGGCTTCAGCTCAGGTCATGATCTCATAGTTCGTGGGTTCGAGCCCCGCATTGGGCTCTGTGCTGACAGCTAGCTCAGAGACTGGAGCCTGCTTCGGATTCTGTATCTCCCTCTCTCTCTGACCCTCCCCTGTTCACGCTGTCTCTGTCTCTCAAAAATAAAAATAAAAAAATAAATAAATTTTAAAAATTAAAAAAAGTAATCACGTATAAAGCAGTTTACTCATATTTCTACATTTTATCCTCCCATTAATTCCATGAATAAGGTATTATTATTATTGCCTTTTTTTCCACAAATGAAACTAAGGATTTGGACTTCTCAAAACCCAGGGTCTTTAAGGCCATAAAGCATGGACTTTTGTCCACAAAGTTAGGCTCCTTTTTAAGCTCAAGTGCTCTGGCTGCTCTCCTAAAGAATGTAATAAGCCTTAGACACATTCTGTGCTTAGCCCCACCCTTAACCCAACAACCTGTTGGTCCTTTCAGCTATCCTAAGAGTCTATGGGGGCACCTGGGTGGTTTAGTCCATTAAGCATCAGACTCTTGATTGTGGCTCAGGTCATGATCTCATAGTTTGTGGGACTGAGGGTCCCAATAGACTCTCTACTGCCAGCATGGGTCCTGCTTAGGATTCTCTCTCTCCCTCTCTCTGCTCTTCCCAGGCTTGCGCTCACTCTCTCTCTTTCTCTCTCTCTTTCAAAATAAATAAATATTGTAAATACATATATTGATTAATTAAGTGTTCTAAGAGTCTCCATACTAGGTATTTTTACAACTGATGCTAGATTTAATTACTATTCTAAAAAAACTGAGGCTAAGAGGTAATAAATTATTTATTCAAACTTTCACAAAATTAGCAGCATGAAAGAGTTTAGTGAAGTCAATACTATCACTCTTTGTAGCAGGGAATAGATTTAACCTCTAGCCTTAAACTACTATCAAACTGGACGAAACAGTTTTCAGATATTGCAAAACAGGCAGGAAAAAAAGAGTGATACCCGAGAGACAGTAAACAAACAAGGTGACTCTTTGATTACCCAGTTTACTATCTAAAGAGAGTTTCTAGGTGACAGCACAGAAAAGAAAACCAAAGTAGATCCTAGGGGTCTGGCTGAGATAGAAAGATGAATTTGAGGTTATGTAGAAGCCAAAGTTGCTAGAGATCACAGGGTGCCCTCAAATCCTCAGCTGAGTACAGAACAGCACTTACACAGGCTCCCCTTGAATCTTCAGCTGAGTACAAATCTGTACTTAGGTGTGTGAGGGGAAAATGACAGAAAGGAGTAGCAGAAAAAGCCTCAGAGTTCAGGCAAAGCTGGGAGCAGTTCTCATTACCAATTGTGATAGCTAATTTCATGTGTCAGCTTGGAAGGTGTTTGGGGACAAGATTAACATTTAAATTGGTGAATCTGGGGTAAAACAGATTGCAGATTGCTCTCCATAATGTGAATGTGCCTCATTCAATCAGTTGAAAGTCTGAATAGAACAAAAATCAGGAATAAAACTGATAATGTTTAAGCACTACTATATTCCTGAACAATGCCAAGTGTTTTACTTACTTTAATTTATCTAAAACATCCCAATAAAACAGTTATTCCTATCCTCATTTTATGAAAAAGGAAATTGAGATTTGGGGAAAGTTATATAATTAGTCAAAGGTCCCAGGATTAGGAGTATTGGATCTGAGATTGATACCCAGTTCTATCTGACTCCAAAATCTAGAGTGAGACACCGTAAAAGGAAAATAACCCCAGGAATTTTTTTTAGGGGAGAGGAAAAGACTGCAGGACCATTTGTCGTTTATGGCAGAACCCAAAAGTTCCAGTATGTAGCTCCTCATGATCATAAGAGGCCCTGTATATGGTATTAGGTTAAACTTTCTTCATACCTTGTCATAGTTCAGGTCATATTTTGAACTGAAGGCATCCCATCTGATTTGTATTATAAATATATTTCTAAATCAAAATCATAAAATAATATCAACAGCTATCAGATATTGAGTATTTCTATAAATCTGGTACTGTCCTAATCACTTCAGATATATTATCTCATTTTAAAAATAATTTTGATATGTTTAAATATTTTCCAGAGTTAGTAGTGGGCCTGAGTCAAACAGTTCCTTCCATAAGTCACTATCCCATCACTTTTATAAAGAAGTTTCAGGATTCACTCATGCATTAATTCACAGCTTTTTCTTCTAGAAAATATTTGCTAAGTGTTAGTTTAGATGTTGCTCCTGAATCTAAAGCCAGGAATCCTACTCTTCTAGCTTCTCTGCTACCAGAACCTGATACTTCAAAATCCTAAGATAAAAAGAGTTGGCTGGAATACAGATCATTTTGTACTTTCTCCATAATTTACTCTAATTTGGCCCTCGCCTACCATTCACCTGTACCATCTCCATCCATACTCTCCTGCTTCAGACATGCTTCTGGACTTGCCCCTCACTGTTCCCTTCCCAAAGTCCTTTAATCAACACCCAGTAGTCATTCCCTTAGTGCCCACCCCGATAATACCTAGGAGAGGCTATAATTACAACGAAGGATGTAAAAGTGAATCAAATATAGTCTCTGCCTTTAAGAAATTTAGTTAAGTAGGAATCACATTTGACTCTTCTTTTCTCCTTTACCTTCATCATTTACTTCTAAACAATACCATATTCCATCCACTAAATGTCCTATATATTGCTCATACCCAACCACTTAGTTCCATCCTCATTGACACTGGCATCGAACAGGCAATTTTAATAACCTATTCCCTAAACTTCACACTATTTCATTTTTTCACACTAAAATCAGAATGATCTTTCTAAATCATTATGACCATGTCATACCCACACTCAAACTTAACCAATAGCTTCCCCAAAACTATAAGAAAAATTCCAAACATCTCAGTAGAATTTAAAGGCAAAGTCAATTCTATTTCTGACTATTTCTATTGTTGTATCTTTCACTAGGCTCTCTTCCTCCCCAAGCACCCTTTTCTTATCAAATTACTTGCATTTTCTCATGCCTCTGGACCTTTGCTTAGGCTATTTCCACTGCCTAGAAAGCTATTATTCATTCAGAAAACAATTTCTGATCAGCTTCTGTGGACTAGGGCATATAAGAATATGATATGATTTAGATATGGTACCTGTCCTTAAGAAGCTTGCCAGTGGGTAGTAGCCCATGGGGGAAGGTCCCAAGTGTCCTCTGTATGGTTCCTGCATATGCTTCATTGTGTCCTACATATCCTTTCCCATGGCATTGCTGTCTGTCAACTGAATGAATGAATAAAACTCCTCAGGGGATGTGATTTCTGAGAAGTGATGATTTCTTTTTAAAGGCCACCTTTACCCACCTTGAAGGACTGTTTTAAAAGTCATGGTGCCCTTTGATGCCTTCCTGTAGGACAAAGGAACCCAGAGCTTATCTACATGTAGATATTCTATTAATATGTAATGACTCTCAGGACAGGAAGGAAATAGAACTGCATTTCCTTTTTGGACATTTCCAACAAATACTGAAGAAGGAAAATGGCCTCATCTTAATGAAAGAGGCTGCTCTTGGGAATGTGTTTAAGGGAAGGTTACAGAAGCAATCTTTGAAGGAATATGGAGAAAGCACAATTCATCATTTCTTCCCAGGAAAGTGATTATCAGGAGAAAGGTAGCTTCAAGGCCAGCTCTGCCCTGCTTTACAAAAGATTCCATTTACATTTCAAGAAAGGACAAGAAAGAATACCCTACAATGAGGCTATTATATACAAGGCCTTCCCTATCTTTCCCAGGCAGTCTGACCCATTTTACTTCTAATGACTTTGCCTTTCTCCTTGCCTATGTCCTCAGATCATACAGGAACAGAAATATCTCCCCCCCCACCCCCACCCAGCCAAGCCCCAGGAAAGCTAACTTTCTAAGACACAAATCATATTGTGTTATTTCCTTACCCCTTTAGCCACATCTCCCTATATACTGAAAGGGAGTTTAAGCTCCTCAGCTTGGCATTTAAAATCCTCCACATCCTAACCCCACCTGCCTCTGCAGCCAGCAGGGGCTCCCTCTTGTAGGCAAACTCAAGACACATCACTGCTGTGGTCCTGTCCCACCATTCCACATGCATGTGACTTGCTGCTGTCGCCTCTGACTGGAATATCTCTCATCTCTTTCTACATGACTTATTCTCTGTTTGCCCTTCCAGATCTATTTTCTATTCTTCTCAATCAGCCTGTGTCCCGGGGTGCTGGGAGGACGACCTCCACAGACTACATCAGGTGAGACCCCTTGCCCTCTCTCTTCCTATTGCATTGGGCCTATGGAAAGCACTGACTGGAGATTGGAAGGCAGGAGGAAAGAGAGGCTGGGATATTTATTCTCTGCCTTCCCCTCACATAAACCACACAAGAGAGTTGTTAGCTATAGTTTTTGCAGGATTCCAGTAACAGGTTCCTCCTCCAGTCCTTCAGTCATTGGGGTGGGAATACCTTTTACTTTTACCAGTCCTGAGATGTTCCTATATCTCTGAGGAGTCTCTTAAATCTCTACTCATTTTTCTAAACAGTATCTACAAATTCTCTTCAATCACCTTTTTGGATGTACCATCTATTTCCAGCTGAGACTGACATGGATAATCCTCCTTCACCCTCCAAGATCAGTTTGGGGGGTATCTCCTCAGGAATCCCCAGAGCCGGGTCCCAGAGCTAGTTGTTTCTAGATCCTCACTTGTACTGCTATCTTATACCTAACAACTGAATTTTAAACTGTCATGATAAAATAATTCAACGAGAGACCGGAACTTGCCTATATTGTTTATGACATTTATCCAACAATTAAGATAATATCTGGCATATTTTAAGTATTCAATAAATGTTTAATGAATGCTTATTTAAAACAAAAAGTCTATATTCTCTCTCTAGTCTTGGCATTTTTGGCTCAGAGAAGATATTTTATAAATACCTACTTAAGTTAAACTTTTCTTAAAAGGAAATAAGGTAATATTTCATAAGTAGGTATGGGAGAGGAAGAAGAAAATTTTTATTGATAAGAGAATATAAACCATTAAGTCTCATACTTATACCTATTTCTTTCCATCGCAGGGGACATGAGGCTAGAATAGAGGGAACAGTTAGAGACTGACACAGAATCATAAGACTAGAAACATTAAGACAATAATAATCTGATTCTGTGCTCATAGAGTACTTTCTATGTTCTAGGTTCTATATTAGTCGCATTCAAATAATTATTGTGCCCATTAATTCTCTCTGGAATCTCGTAAGGCTGGTATTATTATCTTTATAGTACCAATGAGAAAATTAGTTTCAGAAATGTTAAATAACTTATTCTTGGACCCACAGCTAACAAGTGGCAAAGCAAAGAATCCTACCTACCTAAGACTGTCTGGCTTTAAGCATAGTGCTCTTTTGTCTCAACATACAGACACATCTTCAGACATTATTTCTTGCTATCTTCAAATTGTTAAGAGCTGTAAAGGGTCTGAGATTTTTACCCTACTTGAAAGCTAACAAAATAACTTGCCATAGTTTCATGGATGCTGGCAGAAGACGTAAGACTACTGGATCACAGACAAAGGATTCATGGCAATATCAGTAGCTAGAGTTTCAGTATTTGCACTGGTTCCCCGTGCCCCACTTCCCATGGAGAATACAAAGAAGGCTGGGTGATACCTGCACATAGAGTGAGTTGTGTGGGAAACACCAGGAAGGAAAGTTTTTCAAGGCTGTCTACAGGAGAGGAACTCTGAGCTAAGAGAATTTGAATCTTTTTTGCTGTATAGTAATCAAACCTGTTCACTGCTCCACAGGGAGATAGTATCTCTGTCTTTCAGAATGATGGCTATAACAAACATCCCAGAAAAGGTGGTTTGTAACAAAGGCAATTGGTTTCCTTTCATATGGGAGGCATACAAAAACATGAGGTATACATACATTGCCACCTAACACAAACCTCCTCTATGATCTCTGCATAGATACTTCCAGTGACAAGGATCTTATCATCTTAAGGTCATCAATCCAGTCAGATGGCAATTTAAACTCTATAAAGTTATACCAAGTAAAAGTACTTTCCTTATAAATTTGCTCACAGACCTAACAAATGAATACAGTACGTGATACTATTATTTAATTTTCATTTTAAGGAAAAAGTAACTGCAGATCAATAAATACTGAACTGAGATTCAGTAATTCACCTAAGAGAAAGTGGTAGAGCCAGAGTTCTGGCTCTAAAAATACGTTTTTCCACTACAACCAGGGAGTACAGAAAGAGGAGAAGCCAAAAATTATGAGTCTTCAGGAAGACACATTGAGAAGGATGACAAGGGAAGCTAGTGAAGTGAGAGAAATAAGAGAAGTGTAGCCTTTGACTGCGGTTGTGGATTATATCCTATATGTAAGCTTCTCAGAAGCAGGAACTGTATTTCATCATTATACTCCAAGTGGTTGCTATTGGGTCCAACGTATAGTACCACTAAAGGTCTGCTGAATGAGTAAAGTTGTTATCCAAGTCATTAAATGTTTCTCTATTAAAATTTTTCTAAAGACATCTTAATAACTAACACAGATCTATCTTTTTTAATGAAAATGCTTAACTTATATGAGTATCATTACAGGTAAATGGAAATGTGAATGTGAATTAATCAGTTTCAACTATTCATTTATTTGACAAACATTTATTAAGCTCCTATTCTGTGGTATGTAGCCAGCCTTACTATACTATGCTCAGGTAATAAAATAGAATTTCTTAATTATAAAAGTAACTTAAGTGAGCTGCATGTGAAAACTAATTCAATTTTTAAAAGTTACAGGACATTTACACAATGAGCCTTTTTTTAGTCTATATATCCATATAATATTCTGATTTATTTTAGCTCTCATTCTTGAATTCTAACATCTTTGACTCCCCCTCTCCCAAAGAATTCTTGCTGGGCTTGTTTCAGGATGCCAGAAGTCAGTTCCACAAATCACAGACTCTAGAAGACATGGTGGGCTTAAAATTGCCTTCTTAGGATCAATTCCCTATAGGCCTACATAAATACTCTAACCAGTGAGTGAAGAAAAGAAATAAAGGTATACAATCCCTTAGCCAAAACTGGAAACTGAAAAGTTTAGGAATTCAAGTAAAAAAAAAACACAAATTATTTTTTCAATACATATATATTATTTAACACATGCAGTAGATTCCAGGACAGTAGTCAAAAATCAAGCAATATTTCTGTAGCAAAATGCTTAAATAGTCACACTAAGTGTTATGATAAGTACAGACCTTTACCTCTTATCACATCACATATCTTGATAGGTCAGCTTTTGCTATCAAATAAGTTTAACATTGTTAAAAATACATCATTTTTCAATTGCAAAATTAAAAGTGAAGGATTGGGGCCCTGTACCAACTTAATGGTCAGAGACTTCACCCACTCATAATATAAACAACACTGCCTGGTGCTGGACCCCAAGTCTCACAGTCAGGCGGAGAGCCTAGGATCTCTGGCATTTTCCCAGGAATCATCCACTAAACTATGCTGACTTAGTTTCCCATTGCTCTGAAGATAAAACGCAAACTTCTTATAGAAGGATGATTAGATTTTACTGCTGAAAAAACTATAATATACTTGTATTTTCTGAATGCTAGTGTCCCCCAAATTCATATGTTGAAATCCTAATCCCCAAAGGTAATGGAGTATTAGCAGGTCAGAGACTCTGAGAGTTGATTAGGTCATGAGGGTAGAGCCCTCATAAATGGAGTTAGTGTTTTTATAAAAGAGATTCCGACAGAGCTCTCTGTCTGCCTTCTGCCATGTGAGGATACCCCTAAAAGGTTGTTGCCCAGAAGGGGTCCCTCATTAAAATGTGACCGTGCTGGCACCCTGATCCTAAGCTTCAGCCTTCAGACCTATGTGTAATAAATGTTGTTTATTATAATGTTTTTATTATAAGCCATCCAAGAAGACTAAAACAGTAATATGAATCCGAACTGACTACATAATTTGTGAGGGGCCAAAGCAAAAGGAATATGTGATACCCCTGTTTAAAATTTATTGAGAATTTCAGGAATACATTAAAACAAATGCAGTCTTACTGCACAACTCACATACCCATGAAGGTATTCCATCTATTACTAAGACCTTAACAAGAGAGCATGTTGTAAGATGTTGCATTGCAGAGAACACAGGATTTGATGTTTAGCAGGCTAGGTGGCAACTACCAGGCTGGCCCTTTGTTTTCTGTGTGACTTTTAGAAAATCACTTAATCTATCTCGTCCTAAATGTCTACAAATAAAAAGTATAAATAATATCTGCCTCTAAGAACTCCTATAAATGTCAAATGGTCAAATAGTACCTAAATGAGTCTCCTAATAAGTTAATAAATATTTCAGAGTAATGAGAGCTCTTTGTGTTTTGTTGTCTATATTTTCTCCTCTCCAATGAATAAAAGATAATCAGGCTTTTGTGTTCTCTTGCCTCAAGGGCCCTGCAGGCCTAAAAACAGAAGTTGCTTGAAAACAACTTCTGTGCTTAGCTCTTATAAATACATAACACTGCTGAAGAAATATATTAGCTTTAGGACCAATAGCAAGAGGTCACTGCCTTGAGGCAATATTATGGAGAGGTAACCCTGGGGAAAAGGAGAATGAGGGTCTCCCCACTTTGTTAGTTCACATCATTTGACAAGAAGGAACCAAGACAGCATTAGATCTACTAGAGAGTTTTCGAGAGGACTGTCTGCACTGTCACATGGCAGAAGCAAGGCAGGAAGAGCTTTCAAACAGCAGTGCACATCCAGAAACTGTGAAAGAAAAGAAAGGAAGAATTGGATAGAAAGAGCCTCAGGCTCCAGTGTAGTTCTGAGAACGTTTCATCCAGGCCAGTGGGGAGTCTGAGAACAGCTGCTCTTAAAAGTCTCCCACATTGGGCAGTAATGGTACAGCACTAACAGTATGGTGGTTCATCAAAAAAGTTAATAACGCTTACCCTATGGTCCAGCAATTTCAATTCTGGGTAGATATCCAGAAGAACTGAAAACAGGATCATGATATTTTCACTCATGTTCACTGCAGTATTCACCACAGCCAAGAGTTGGGAGCAACTTAACTGTCTACTGACAGATAAAAGATAAGGAAAATGTAGTACATACATGCAGTAGAATATTATTCAGCCTTTAAAAAGAGACAAATTCTGTCATATGCTACAAATGGATGAACCTTGAAGGCATGATGCTAAGTGAAATAAGCCAGTCACAAAACGACAAAAACAGAATGATTTTACTTATATGAAGCATCTAAAGTAGTTAAGCTCATATATTATACACCTGAAACTAATTTAATACTCTATAGTAACTATATTGGAATTAATTTAATTAATTTAAATGCTTAACATGAAAAAAATAAAGTATTTAAACTCAGGAAGCAGAATGATAGTTGTCAAAAGATGGAAGGTGGGGGAAAGGAGGAATTGTTCAATGGGTATAGAGTTTCAGTTTTGCAATATGAAAAAGTTCTAGAAATCTGTTGCACAAAAATATGCTTCTAGTTAACACAACTGTACTATATACTTAAAAATGGTAAATATGGTAAATACTATGTAATGTGTTTTTTACAATAAAAAGGAAAAAAACATTAAGTAATACAGACTTATTGAATGAGTGACTAAAATAATTTCCTACCAAATGGGTTCCAAACTCTCTATGATATATCAAAGAGGGTTCCTATTATTTATTCTAAAATATGTGCCTATATAAAGTATTCCTAAATGAAATAAAATGAATGCATTAAAACTGTATTTAATGAGAATTTTCATGGTTAGCTCCTTTATTGTTTCTTTGATGTAGATTTATTTTAATTATTGGTTACAGTATTAAAGAAGGTTATATATTAAAAAGATACATCAACATTTGAAGGAATCTTTAATGAAACTTCTTTATATCTTTTATACAATTTTCTAAGTGAAATTATTTTTAGCCTTAATATGAAAGAAACAAAGAAAAGAGAAGGCATAAATATTGCAAAAAAATCTTAGGTTTTGAAATTGCTTTCCTTTTGTTATCACTCACAGCAGGGTACTGCAATTATTAATAATCTGTGGCCTAAACTTTGTGGATAATATGCTAATGCAAAGGGGATATACATCTCTTGTTTAGGCAAAAATGAGAGTCAAATCTTTGAATTTGGGTTACAAAATATCACCTTCGCTCCATATATGCCAGGCATCTAAAACATCCAGCCATTTACTACATTAGCAAAATCTGTCAAATATATAATATCCCCCAATGTGGTAAATTGTCTCCTATTTTACACATGTAAGCACTGTAAATCCATACAATCCCTTTTGCAACTAATATAGAAATATATAAAAAAACGAATGACAGTCACACCCTTTGAACCAGAGATCTTAAGCTATTTCCCATATTATTTTTTTAAATGTTTTTATTTATTTTCGATACAGAGAGAGACAGAGCATGAGAGGGGGAGGGGCAGAGAGAGAAGGAGACACAGAACCGGAAGCAGGCTCCAGGCTCTGAGCTAGCTGTCAGCACAGAGCCTGATGCAGGGCTCGAACCCAGGAACGTGAGATCTGACCTGAGCCGAAGTCGGAGGCCTAACCGACTGAGCCACCCAGGCGACCCTCCCATATTATTTTTAAATAAATACTAAAATGATTAAGAAATACTACATAACCCTAAATATTGGAACACGCTTATTAGCTACATTAGTTTTTTAAAAAGTGAATTTACATATTTGTGTGAGGGCAACAAGGAGAATGAGGTAAATTTTGGCATGATTATGCAACTGAATAATCTTTGATTAAAGTTGTAATCGCAAAGACTATACATGGGATGAAATATGGGATGACACTGGAAGTTTATATGATGTTCTGATGTTAATGAAAAAGCAATATATAAGCTCACATTACCACGGCTGCATTCATTTCAAATGTATATACACAAGGAGCGTATTGGAAGGAAACAGGCAATGGTGGGGTTAATTATGCTTCAATGAGAGGATTGGTATTACATTTATTCGAGATTTATTTTGCTTTTATTATTTTGGGAAAACAATGTCAAATAAAATGAAACACATAAATACCTGTTGGCTAGATAATTCAGCATATCATCTCTGTTGTCTCTGGCCAGTGACTTCACATACTAAATTTTGTACTAGGTCATGCTGACAGTCTGATCAAGACATTTATTTCAGACTTGGAGCAAAAGGTTGTTCACCTCTGTTGTGCCTGATTTTGCAATTGTATAGGGAGCTTCAAATTGGCTTCATAATCTCTCTAGCTAGTTAATTCAGGTCAAAGCTGTGAGCCCTTGGGCAAAATTTTTAATCTCTTCTAATCTCAGCTTTCTTAGCTATAAAATGAGGGTAATAATACCTAGCTCATGAGAATTCAGAGAAGTAACACCTATGTGATGGCATCTAATATAGTGGATACCATATAGAAAGGCCTCAACAAATGTTACATGAATGACTCAATTAACTTTTAAAAATTAATGAATGAATGGATGAATAAATGAACAGACAAGTGAATGAGAAAGAGGTCAATTACTGAGTTCCAGTTCTGACATATATTAACTGTGTGGCCTTGGGCAAATAACTAAATGTTTCTCAGCCTCAGTTTTCCTACTTATACTGAAGGAGTTAAATAAAAAAAAATCTTTAAGTTTCCTTTCAACTCTAAATTCTACAAATTCTACATGGAAAACAAGTGTGATATTAGTAACACATGCAAAGAAAGGGATCTATATTTTGTTACCATTTTTTGTGTGTAGGTGGTGATAACCCTTATGCTCTTTCTAAAAGAAGTTCTCAATAATCATTGCTTTTATGCCACACTTTTAATGAAGTAGCCCAACCTACTTTATTAAAATTTTGACTATTTTACAGTTAATGTTAGAAGATTTTCAAAAAACATAGACGGGGGAACAATCAGCCTGTCAGCTTATAGACTCCTTTCATCCCATCTTTTCACCATGTGTGATTCCATTGAGAGTTTGAGTATTGAACTTAATAGATACCTAAACTGAAAAAGGTTGGTGTGTGCTGACAAAAATGTGGTGATGATGTCAAAACATTAAAAGATTCAGTAATCCTTACTATTCAATCCTCATCAGTCTGTTAGTTTTTGCTATTATCTGTCTCTATATGTTTTCAAAGCACTGATCCTGCTGATATGTTTGAGTTCTTTTCTGATATTAATGTATTCATAATGCTTGCTAAACTTTTGTACCCATTATTAATTTGAACATATACAACTTTTCAGATCTTAATACTTTCCATAAAAGGCATACCTTTCCATAAAAGGTAAGAATTACAATACTTAAAGTAATACTTATGAGAGGCTAGATGGCATCAAAGGAACACAAATTTTGGAATCAAATATCTAAATTTCAATCCTGGCTCTCTGCCAGTGTAGACTTGGTTAAGTTACGGAGTCAGTTCATTTGTAACACAAATATATAAGAAGCCTAGCACATGGTATTGTTGTAAAGATTAAACAAGAAAAACCACATGAGACACTTAATTGTAGAGAACAAAGTGAGAGTTGATGGAGGATAGTGGGTGGGGCATGGATGGGCTAAATGGGTGATGGGTATCAAGGAGGGCACTTGCTGCAATGGGCACTAAATGTAAGTGATGAATCACTAAATTCTACTCCTTTAACCAGTATTGCACTATATCTTACCCAACTAAAATTTAAATAAAAACTTTAAAAAAAAGAAAATGTATGAAAAATATATAGGACAATGTTTAAAATTGCCAGGTGCTCAATTAATATTCACCAATGAGTTATTTAGATTTCTTCCAATAATATACTTCAATATCATCATCTTATGCCTATTCCTCAAATAAGCCCTCAAGAGTCCCTGGGTGGCTCAATCTATTGAGTGTCCCACTCTTGAGGTCAGCTCAGGTCATGATCTCACAGTCTGTGGGTTTGAGCCCCATGTCAGGCTCCATGCTATAAGTGTGGAGCATACCTGGGATTCCCTCTCTCTCCCTCTGCCCCTCTCCTACTGTCTCTCTCAAATAAATAAACATTAAAATAACCCTTCTAGTAATTCTAATAGCAAATACATATTTATATCACACAAGGAATAGCAAACAATCCCATAAAGGGATAGAAAGGAAATGTTTTAGGCCTGTAGGCCACACAGTTTCTATTGCAACTATTCAACTCAAGCAAAGTAGTATGAAAGCAGCCAAAGACATAATATGTAAATAATGGGCATGGCTCTGTTATAATGAAACTTTATTTATAAACATAAATAAAGGTTGGGATCACAGCCTACTATCACACTTTTTAAAGTATATAATTTATGTTACCTTAATTCATCCTCTCAAAGACCTGGAAGAAGGCAAACTGAATATTCTTATATACATTTGATAAATCAGAACTAGGATGTGAATAGATTTGTCTAAGATATTACCATAGTAAGTGGCAGATCCAGCACACAAAAGTGGGTCTTTAATTTTTCATTAAATATACCATTATATGCCTAAATAGTAGTCAAGTTAGTGAAAGTCAAAGCATTTCCACAAATGGACCATTTGTTAGTATATAAACATCTGAAGTAGTAGGAGCAATGTTCACTTGCTGTAAATTGTATCACCAAATTTCAAGCTCTGTGGAGGAATCTGGTACAGGGAACAAGGAATGGTCCCAAAGATGCAGTGCACTAGTGAGTGCCTCAATCACTAGAAGCATTCAAACAGAAGTCAATGCCCTCTGTCATGAAAGATCAAGGATAGGTGGTGAGAAAGTTAAGTAGATAGAACGAAGGCTAGCACTTCTCCTAGAGTGGAGACCTAGGTTCCTTGGACACAAAATACAAATACATCACATATTTTGGAAGGATCACTTGAAATTAAATCATGTTCGATTAAAAATACTGTTTACACAAAGGAAATCATGGATCACAGTTTAAATGACAAAAAAAATGTTAAGAATCAAGAGGTGACTTGGAAGAAGTTAAAACAAAGTAACTAGAATTTCTTGGTTGTAGGCCCAACTTGGAGGCATCAGGAACCTCTTGGAAGGATGGTTCTGTAGTGCTGTTAGCTCCTTTCTTCCACTAGAAATGGAGAGGGAAATGATCATCACAGATTTGCTAGTCCAAAGGAAAGTTAGAGATTATCTGCCATTTTTTACTTTTTTTTAATGTGTGACGCTAGAAACTCGGGGGGAAAGTGATTTAATTGAGGACAAACAGGAATTAACAGAGGAAACAGTCCTAAAATCCACCCTGCCAGCCTCCAAAGCACTTTGCTCTTCCATTTACCTAGTTCCCTATTATCTCATTTCAGATCTACCACAATCCTGCAAACTAAGTTCTATTATTCTCATTTTATAAATGAAGAGGCTAAAAATGTCAAGTAGGTCAGATGATAAATCACAGAGCTAGAATTCAAATTCTGGCTTCTTGATTTCTAGTCTAATACTGCCTGTCTTCTTAAGCTCCTTCTCATGCCTGAAGCTGGTTTCCTGACACAACTTATTACAAATATTGCCAAGAGCTCAGTAAACATTTAAAACTTTGACTCTTTTATAAATGTCACCACAAACATCCTGACTTGAGAGGAAATCTGAGCTCCTGTATATACAACTGACAAACAGTGAGGAAAAGGAGAAACTCTGTGGTGCTGTGCCCTTGGAAGACCCTTTTAAGGTTTTATATGACCAGGAAATCAGATTAGCTACTACAATAGAAGTCAAGGCTTCCTTTTCTGGGTAAAATGAATTATGTATTTTTTAAATACTTCACTGGCTTGACTTACATAAAAGTATAATCCAATTGAGGATTCTGATAATTGTAGAAGTCCCAAATGCAGGCAGCAGCCTAAGCAAGGAGAAAGATGGTCATCCTATGAATAACCAATAAAATTTCATGCCAGGCTATTCTCCTGGATTATGTTTCTATGGATCCAGTTAAATATTTTTGGAATGTTGCTCTCTTGTAAATCAAATTTGTTTCTAAATGGTTTTTGAAATGAAACAATATGGTGATTCTATAGATGGAAGTGGTCAGAGCCAACAAAACAGGGACTGTCACCATGGACAGTTATGTTTATGCACCAAAAATAATTTGATTGCCATTTAAACTTGTAATTCTCAGAAAGGCTTTAAGGTCCCAGAGGATCTGTCCAACATACTGTTAAATTTATAAAATCATCTTTAATTTTCCTTAGCTTCACTCTTCTCTTATAGAAAGATATGAAGGCCTCAAATGGCCCTATGTTATTGGTACTAAAGGATGCAATGATAGTAAGAATAGCATTTTATTTGCAATATATCCTAAAAAATGGTAGATTACAGTTCTACTGAAAAACTTCACTAATAATAATAAAGGAGACACACTCAAAAATCTCTAAGGAATAAACTATATGTATCAGAGATTATACATGCCAGGCCTTGTGCTATGTGCATTCCATACTTTCATTACTTCTTACAATTCTGAAACAGGTCTAACCTTCCCTTTTTTATAGATAAGAAAAATAAAGCTTCAAAGGTCTAATAACTTCCCCATAATGCATAACCATGCACAACCTTGTAGCAGAGCTAGGATTAGAACTCCGAAGGTTATATCCTTTCTACCATAGCCTCTAAACTGCCTAGCCCATCCCTAAAATTCTATCATTCTACCTTTATATTCTGACTTTTGGTACACTTGCAACTAGCTTAACAGAGTATTGCCTATGACTGTAATTCTGATCATTCATTTATGCCACAAGCATATGTTAGATTCTTGACCCTTGGAATATAATACAGTTTCTGCCCATAAGAATTCATAAAAAATGAAAAAAGAGGCATGAAGATATAGTAAAACATTGAAACGACCCCTAATATGAACTGTGGTGTGAAAAAAGCCTCCAAGAGAAGATATGTTAAACTGAGTCTTAAAAATTGAGGGGAAATTTACCTGAAAAAGTGGTAGGGAAGGATGGAGTTCTGAAGGAAAAAAAGTGCTGAAGGAAGAAGACAGGACATTCCTCGCAGAGAAAAGTGCCAAGTTACGGAGGTCATAGGGAATTTGATACTCTCTGCGAAATGCTAATAGTTGGGCATAGTTATAGCATATAGTCCAAGTGAGAGATTGATCAGAGAGAGACTGGAGAGCAAAGCAGAGGCAAGACAGGAAAAAGCCTGGTAAATCCTGATAGGAATATGAACTTTACCCTGTCAGGGACAAGGTATGAGGGGTATAAGGAACAATGAAAACTTTTTACCTTTAAAAAGATCTTGCTAGATATTATATAGAGAATGGATTGAAAGGGATCAAACTGTAGTTAGACTAATCAGTTGAAATATTAACTCATGATCCAGAGGGATGGTAAGGACCTGAAGTGAACTAAGACAGTGACATATAGGTAGAAAGGAGAGAGAGATTTTAAAGACCTTTAGAAAATTATATTATTATGATCAGGTGGTTGAAAGTAGGGATGAGAGATGCAGAGGAAACAAGAATAATGCTGGGGATTTGAACTTGGGAAAATAGGTACATGTCGGTGTCATTAATCAAGAGAATGCTGGAAGGATTTCCAGAGAATATGATACAGGAGGAAGACTCTAAGTTTACCACATCCCACAGATACAACGAGGTAACACTCACATCAATGCAAATAACCCAGAAGTGCCCAAAGACTAAACAAACTTCACAAGTAAATGTAGAGAAGCAAAGAGAGGAAGAAGGGCAGAGAAGCAGTGGAGAGCTAAACCCTGACTACCAGAGGAAGAGAGCGTGGACAAGGGTGAGAAACAGACTATAATACCTGGGAGTTGGCATGAGAAAAACAAATCCCCATAGCATTTGACTTTGAAAAATCAGCAGGCTTGAATTTCATGAGGTCTTAAAAATCTGCAAACAGGACTTAAAGCCTGGAACGTTGAAAATCAGTGGGAGAGCCCAAAGGGCACTAGGAAGCTAAGTCTCAGCCCTTAAAAAGACAGCACACACACACACACACACACACACACACACACACACACACATCAATGGAGATAGCTTAGGTACAAGAGTTTGAAAAATCCCTTGGGCATAAGGGAAGATGATTTAGTTACTAATCTTATGAAGTACTTCTTCAGGAACAAAGGCTCTGGCAGACTCCACTCTCCTCCACCACCTACCCGCATAATCACAAGGCTACCTGCAAGAATCAAGCAGCATCTATTACCTAACCTGCTGAAACCATTCCCTGCTCCCTCTAGCCTATTGGGGGGACAGCTCCAGCACTGCCAGTCCACTCCCCGAGAGGACCAGAGAAAAACTTGCCAACATTGCATCTCCTGACCTCCTCTGGAAGATTTGCACAGCTTATTAAAACTATACCCACTGAGCGCTCACACAATCTTTGCTCAGTGGCCCAACTTCCTGGTCTCCACAGTGACAGCATCCCCTGTGGAGGAGAAACAGTGTGCACAGCTTGACACCACAACCTTACCCTTTCAGTCTTTGCTAAGTGACCCAGGCTGGCAGGCCACTGCATCAGCAGTTCATCTCCTATAAAAAAGGACAAGCAACACCTTGTTAAAAGTGCATGCTCCTCCCACTACTTTTGAGAGCAGGAAACCTGGCTGAATTTCCTACCCACAGACACAGAGAGTGTTAGAAAAAATTATAATACAGAGGAATATGGCCCAAATGGAATAACAGGACAAATCACAGCAACCGACCCAATCAAAATGGAGATAAGTAATACTCCTGATAGACAACTTAAAATATTGATTATACAGATACTCACTGAACTTGAGACAAGAGTGGAGGTCATCAGTGAAACCATTAACAAAAAGATAAAAAAAAAAGAACCGATCACAGATGACAAACATCATAACTGAAATAAAAAATACAGCAGATGGATATAGCAGCATTCCCAACAATAGTCAAACTATGGAGAATGCCCAAATGTCCATAAAGAAGATGTGTGCATGCACATGTGCGTGTGTGTGTGTGCACACACACACACACACACATACACTGGGATATTACTCAACCATCAACAAGAGTGAAATTCTTCCCATTTGCAATGATGTGGAACAAGCTATAATGTATTATTCTAAATGAAATAAGTCAATAAGAGAAAGACTGATGCCACTTGATTTCACTCATATGTGGAATTTAAGAAACAAAACAGATGAACATATGGGGAGTGAGGGGAAGAAGAAAGAGGGAAATAAACCACAAGAACTCTTAATGGTAGAGAATAAACTGAGGGTTAATGGAGGGAGGTGGGTGGGTGATGAGCTAGATGGTAATGAATATTAAGGAGGCACTTGTGATGACAACGGGTAATATATGTAAGTTATGAATCACTGAATTATACTTCTGAAACCAATAATGCATTGTATGTTAATTACCTAAAATTTAAATTAAAAAATATACTAGATAAATAAATAGCAGGCTAGAGGAACCAGAAGAATGAATTAGAGATATGGAGGACACAGAGATGGGAAGTAATCAAGCTAGCAAATGAGAGAAAAAGATAATGGAAAAAGAGAATAGACTTAGAGAACTCAGTGATTCCATCAAGTGTAATAACATTTGTATTACATGGATCCCAGAAGATGAAGAGAGAGAAAAAAGGGCAGAAAATTTATCTGAAGTAATAGCTGAAAACTTACTGAATCTGAAGAAGAAAACACATATCCAGATGAAGGAGGCACAGAGATCACTGAAAAAAAAACAAAACACTCAAAGAGGTTATTACCAAGACTCAAAGTAATTAAAATGTCAAAAGCAAGTGATAAAGAAAGAATTTTAAAAGCAGAAAAAGAAAAGAATACAATTATATACAAGGGAAATAGCATAAAGCTATCATCTGATTTTTTAAACAGACACTTTGCAAGCCAGAAGGGAATGGCATGATATATCCAAAGCACTGTATGGGAAAAATCTGTAGCCAAGAATACTCTATCCAGCAAGGTTATCATTCAAAATAGAAGGAAAAATAAAGAGTTTCCTATACAAACAAAAACTTAAAAAGTTCAACACAAAACCAGCTCAATAAGAAATAATAAAGGGGACACTGAATGGAGAGGAAAGGCCATAAGTGAGAGTATGAAAGTTGCAAGCAAAAAATAATAAAATTAAGTATATCTGTAAAAATAAGTCAAGGGATTCACAAAATGAAAGAATGTAAAACATAACAGCACATACCTAAAACGTGGGAAAGCAGGAGGAGTAAAGAATGAGTTCAAACTTAACCATCAACTACTATAGTCTTCTATATACACGAAGTGTTATATACAAATATCATGATAACTACAAACCAAAAACCAGTGCTAGATACGGAAAGAATATAGAGTAAGGAATCGAACTGACAAAAGCCAAAAAAGCCATGAAAGAGAGCAAAAGAAAGATCAAAGTAAAATTGCAAAAACAACCAAAAAACAAATAACAAAATGGCAGTCAATACATATCTATCAAAAGTTACTTTCAATGTAAGTGGACAAAATGCTCCAATCAAAAGATATAGGGTCAATGAGTGGATAAAAATAAAAGACCTATCTATATGCTGCCTACAAGAGACTCATTTTAGACCAAAAGAAACTTGCAGATTGAAAGTGAAGGGATGGAGAAACATCTATCATGCAAATGGGTGTAAAAAAACAAAAAGCCAAGGTAGCAATACTTACATGGGCAAAATGGATTTCAAAACAGAGATGGTAACAAGACACGAAGAAGGACACTATACATTGATAAAGGGGCAACACAACAAGAATACATAACAAGTGTAAATATACACATCAAATATAGGAGCATCCAAATACATAAAATAGTTACTAACGAACATAAAAGGAACTAATCTATAGTAATACAATAATAGTAGGTCACTTTACCACCCCACTTATATCAATGGATAGATCATCCAAACAGAAAATCAACAAGGAAACAGTGGCTTTTAATGATACAATGGGCCATATGGATTTAACAGATATATTAAGAACATTCTATCCTAATAGAGCAGAATGCACATTCTCTTCAAGTGCACGTGGAACATTTTCCAGAACAGATGACACATTAGGCCACAAAACGAGTCTCAACAAATTCAAAAGATCAAAGTCAAACCATGTATCTTTTCTGACCATAATACTATGAAACTAGAAATTAATCACAAGAAAAAAATCTGGAAAGTGCACAAATACATGCAGGTTAAATAACATGCTACTAAACAATGAATGAGTCAACCAACAAATCAAATAAGATTAAAAAATGCATAAAAAGAGAGGAAAATAAAAATACAGCAGTCTAAAATATTTGTGATATAGCAAAAGTGGCCTAAGAGGAAACGTTATTGCAATGCAAGCCTGCCTCAAGAAGCAAGAACAATCTCAAATACACAACCTAAACTTACACCTAAAGGAGCTAGAAAGAGAAGAACAAAATCCAAACACAAGAGAAAGAAGGAAATAATAAAGATTAGAGCAGAAATAAATGATATAGAAACTAAAAAACCAAACCAAACAAAACCAAAACAACAAAAAACAACAAAACAAAACCAATTTGGTGAAACCAGGAGCTGGTTATTTGAAAATATCAACAAAATTGATAAATCTCTAGCAAGACTCATCAACCAAAAAATGAGAGTACTCAAAGAAACAAAATCACAAATGAAAGCAGAGGAATAACCAACATCCAGGAAATGCAAACAATTGTAAGATATTATAAAAATTATATGCCAACAAACTGAACAACCGAGAAGAAATGGATAAATTCCTACAAACATACAGCCCACCAAAACTAAAGAAAAAAATACATAGAAAATTTGTACAGACTGATTACCAGCAGTGAAATGGAATCAGTAATCAAATAATTCCCAACAAACAAAATTCCAGGACCAGAAGCTTCACAGGTGAATTCTACCAAACATTAAAGATAATAACTATTCTTCAGAAACTATTTAAAAAAAATTAAAATGGCAGGAAAACTTCCAAATTCATCCTAGAACAAACCAGATAAAGACACCATTAAAAAGAGAACTACAGGTCAATATCTCTGATGAAAATAGACGTAAAATCTTCAACAAATTAATAGCAAGCCGAATCCAACAATATTAGAAAAATCACTCACCACAATCAAATGGGATTTATTCTAGTGATGCAAGGGTAGTTCAATATTTACAAATCGATTAATGTGAGATATCACATAATTTCAATAGATGCAGAAAAGCATTTGACAAAGTACAATATCCATTCATGATAAAAACACTCAACAAAGTAAGTTTAGAGGAAACATACCTCAACAAAATAAAGACCACATAGGAAAAATACATAGTGATAATCATACTCCATAGGGAAAAAATACTGACAGTTTTTCACCTAAGGTCAGGAATAAGACAAGAATATTCACTCTTACTAATTTTATTCAACATAGTACTGGAATCCCTCATCACAGCAATGAGGTGACGACAACAACAACAACAAAAGCAACAACAAGTTATCAAAATTAGTAAGGAAGAGGTAAAACTTTTACTATTTACAGATAACATGATACTACATATAGACAACCTGAAGGAGTCCACCAAAAGACTACTAGAACTGATAAATTAATTCTGAAAGTCACAAGATACAAAATACAGAAAGTCACAAGATACAAAATCAATATACAGAAATCTGTTATATATCTATACATTAATAATGAAGCACCAGAGACAGAAATTAAGAAAACAATCTCACTTACAAATGTACCAAAAATAATGAAGTACCTAGGAATAAACTTAACCAAAAAGGTAAAAGATCTGTGCTCTGAAAGAGATTAAAGACAACAAAAAGAAATGGAAAGAAATTCCATGTTTACTGGTTGGAAGAATAAATATTGTTAAAATGTCTATACCACTCAAAGCAATTCACACATTTAATGCAATCCTTATCAAAATTCCAATAGCATTTTTTACAACACTAAAACAATCCTAAAGTTTGCATAAAACCACAAAAGACCCCAAGTTGCACAGGCAATCCTGAAAAAGAAGAACAAAACCAGAGGTATCACAATTCCAGACTCCATGTTGTATTACAAAACTGTAGTAATAAAAATAGTATGGTACTGGCATCAGAGCAGACACATTGATCAATATACAGAATATGCAGAAATAAACCTACAGCTATATGGTCAATTAATCTTCAACGAAAGAGGAGAGAGAGTACATGCAGTAAGAAAAAGACAATCTCTTCAACAAATGGTGTTGGGAAAACTGGACAACTACATGCAAAAAATGAAACTGGACCAATTTCTTACACTACACACAAAAATAAACTCAAAACAACGTAAAGACCTAAATGTGAGACATGAAACCATAAAAATCCTAGTAGAGAGCACAAGTAGTAATGTCTCTGATATCAGCCATTCCAACACTCTTCTGGATAGGTCTCCTGAGGCAAGGGAAATAAAAGCCAAAATAAATTATTGGGACTACATCAAAATAAAAAGTTTCTGCATAGTGAAGAAAACAGTCAACAAAACTATAAGACAACCAACTGAATGGGAGAAGATATATGTAAATGACATATCTGATAAAGGATTAGTTTCCAAAATATATATATGTATATATATAAATATATATATAAAGAATTTACACAATTCAACACCCACAAAGCAAATAATTCAATTAATAAATGTGCAGAAGACATGAACAGACATTTCTCCAAAGAAGATATGAAGTTGGCCAACAGACAAATGAAAAGATATTCAACATTACTCATCATCATGGAATGTAAATCAAAACCACCATGAAATATCACTTCACACCTGTCAGAATGGCTAAAATCAAAAACACAAGAAACAAACTATGCCGGCAAGGATGTAGAGAAATAGGTAGGAATGCAAACTGGTGCAGCCACTGTAGAAAATAGTATGGACATTCCTCAAAATGTTAAAAATAGAACGACCCTACAATCCAGTAATTACACTACTGGGTATTTACCCCAAAAATACAAAAACTCTAGTTCAAAGGGATATATACACCCCTATGTTTATAGCAGTATTATTGATAATAGCCAAACTATGGAAGCAGCCCAAGTGTCCATCCATAGATGAAAGGATAAAGAAAATGTGATAAAGGAAAAAGAGTATGATGAAATATTATTCCTCCATAAAAAGAGAATGAAATTTTGCCATTTGCAAAAACATGGATGGAGCTAGACAGTATTATGCTAAGCTAAATAAGTCAGTGAGAAGAAGACAAATATCATATGATTTCACCCATATGTGGGATTTAAGAAACCAAACAAGTTAGCAAAGTGGGAAAAAAAGAGATAGAGAAACAAACCAAGAAACAGACTCTTATCTACAGAGAACAAACTGATGCTTACCAGAGGGGAGGGAGGTGGGGATAGACGAAAGAATTGATGGGGTTTAAACAGTACACTTCTTGTGACGAGCACTGAATAATGTATAGAATTGTTGAACTACTGTAATGTATACCTGAAAGTAATGTATCACAGTATGGTAACAATATTAGAATTAAAATAAAGATCTTAGAAAAGATAGAGGGAATACTGGAAGAAAAGCAGAATACAGAGGAAAAGAAATGAACTTAGGAGAGTCATTCACCCTTTATTGAGCATATACTACGGATAAGCTTTGTTCTGAAACCTGGCTATTCTAGAAATAATTTGATCTCAACATGTGTTACTGCCACAGGATGCCCAGCTGGTGAACTGACAGATGCTATAGCTTTGTCTGTCCCATACAATAGTCACTAACTACACGTGGCTATTGAAATTTAAAGCAAAATAAATTCTATAAAATTTTAAATTGTGTTCCTTAGTCACACTAGCCACCATTGAAGAACTCAATATATTGTCACATGTGGTTAATGGCTTTATTTCTACCACTACAGAAAGTCCTATTGGACAGTTTTGCTATAGATATTTGGCTTTAGGATAGCTAGTTGGATATCATTTCTGCTAGAGCATAAAAGCCTCCAGTACTGTTCAAATGGCTCCTATGAAAGACATAGCTAAGCAGGGAACTATGTTGTTCAGAATGACTTTTCCTGTATGGTTTCAGGATAATGTTGGTCACTGAGGAACTTGCACAGGATTTGGAAGGTGAAAATAAAGCAGCAGCCACTAGTCTCTGCAGATGTTTGCTTAGACAAATGCTGTAATATCAGACACAGAGGTATCTTGAGGATGATCTGTTCTCATTTCAGCTCTTTTCCCTTACCGCTGGCCGTGCTGACTAGAGGCCCTAGACCCACTACGAGAGGTCTGGCTGCAGACTCCCATCATCACTAGTACACAGACGCGATGGCTTTGCACGGGCCTCTCCACCATCTCACACTGTGCTGTTTCACTTTGACACCATGCTTCTCAGATTGGCAGGCTGGTGACCATTCTCTGATTCTCAAACTCCCCTCTCCTAATTACCACTTCCTCAGATCCTCCTACATTAATTCCTTTGATGAAAGCACTACCCCCACACACTCATAATTATCTATTCCATAAAACATAAAATCGGCAACTATGAGCAGATTATTTTACCTCAGTTTTCTCTTCTCTATAAGGGAGATACCACCTTTGTCTAACAGAGTCAATGAGAGTATAAATAGAATAAATGACAAGAACCTAACATAGTGTGTGGCCAATGTAGATGCTGAATCAATAGTAATGCTTATTTCTTTGCCGTGCTAAAAATTGGAACAAATGACTTTAACTTTCTCAGACTCTGGTTTCTCCTTAGACCTGATCAAGTTTCTAAAGTGATATGCATCTCAGGCTTCTGAATAAAGAATTAATAGATATTGGACTGTAATCCAATTAATATAATCCCAAAGTCTGATTTTTTTTTTCAATGATTGGGCTTTCACCAAACTCTAGGAATGGCTTTTCTTTTTCCCCAATAGAGGAAATTCAGTCAGTTGTTGAAATTCAATTCTTCTTTCAATGATTTTTATGCCATCCTTCAAAAACTCTAATGCCTCCAATGAATTAAAATTACCTGACTGTGACACTTGGAGGAGACAAATTATTGGTATGAGTCAGACCCCAAAGCCTCAAATGTATTTGTGACAGGAGCAGCCCCTGAGTAGATGAACTATAACGTACATGAAGCTCAGACCAGACAATGGCAGAACAATTATACCCTCCACATGCTAGTTTTGCTACCATGCCAATTTTATATCTCAACTAGTATGTAGACGCCAACTGTGTATACATACGTACATATATAAATACACTTGAAAGATAGATAAAAGAAGATAGAGAAGATAGAAAACCATAGAGAAAACACCACAGGGAATTCACAAGCATGTGACAATCTGGGTTCTCTCTGGTTAGTAGAATTATGAGTGATTTTACTGATGTTTGTTTTCCCTGGAGGTCTCTGATCTCCATGTCTTTCATGAGGTTGCATTATTCTTAACTATAAACAATTATTTCTAGTAAACAATGCATTTTTTCTTAGGTTCAAAGTTATTGGTATAACAAATGTAAAGCTCATTTTTTGGGAACTGGAGGTCAAAACACTGGAATTAAATTCTAGTTCTATCATATTCTAGCTGTATGACTTCAGACAAGTTTCTTGGCCTGTGAGCATCAATTCTCATTTTTGTGCAACAAAGATAATAATATCTAACTCATGTGGTTGTTTTGAAGATTAAATGGAATATTTAAGTTAAATTCTTAGAGCCTAACACATAGTAGGGACTTGATTAATGGCAGCATGGTTAATGGAGGTAGTAATAATTGTTTAAGTGATAGTAGTGGTATTACTAACTGCAGTAACAGCAAAAATAAAGTAACAAATGTAACAATAACAATAATGACAAGAGGGATGCCTGGGCATCTCAGTTGGTTAAGCATCTGACTTTGGCTCAGGTCATTATCTCACAGTTTGTGGGTTCGGGCCCCACATCAGGTTTTGTGCTCATAGCTCGGAGCCTGGAGCCTGCTTTGGATTCTGTGCCTTCCTCTCTCACTGCCCCTCTCCAGCTCTCATTCTGTCTCTTCTGTCTCAAAATGAATAAACATTAATATATATATTAAAAATAGTGACAAGAATAATAATGCTAAAGTACAAGTAAATTTTAGTAATCGGTTAGGCCCATTGTATCACTTGATTAAGACACTGAGGCCTAGAGAGCTAGACCAAGAGTATACAGTTAGGTGGAAAATTTCCCATTCCCAATTCTGTGACTTTATATCTCAGAAAATTTGGTCTGTAAAGAAGGTTAATTTAGTTCAACTGTGAAGTTTTAATACCCTCAGTGCTGATGAGACAAGATCTTCCTTCTGATGGAATTCACATTCTATCAGAGAATCAGGTCCACCCATACCCATTTCAAAAATACTGTCAAGGACTATTATAAAGGTATAGAAATGTGCAGTGGGACCACAGAGGAAGAAACTAGTAGGCCTTCTTGGCTTGGGACAGGAGACACAAATTTTCACATAGGTGACCTCTGAGTTACCTCTCAAAGGAACAAGGATAGTTTGTTAGGGAATTAAGAAAGAAAGGGGGCACTAAGTTCATAGCGCTGTGTGAATGAAGACCTGAAGCCTTGAGGGTATATTATTACATAGGCAGAAGTCAGATTCATTAATTCAGTTACTGAAAACAATATTTCTTGAGTACTTCTCTGTGCCAAGCAATGTGCTAAGCCAATTAGGTGGTATCTAAAGGGTTCCAATTGCCAAGCCAAATAATTGGGGCTTTATTCTATGGACAAGAGAAACAATAGCTTTTGAAAACAAAGAAAAACAAGATCATAGCTTCTTTTTAAAATCTGATTATGCTACTGCTGACTTGACTGTTTTCCCTATGTAGGACCTACACATTGGGGATCAAAAGTGCCACTGGCATTAAAACAAAAAGTCCTGTAAGGGCTAAAGCTGAATATGAAGCAGACCTTTCTGGAGCATTTCATTTTGTGTCTGACGCTGTGGCAGAAGGAAGTATCAGACCTTCCCCATTGATTTTCTGGTGGCAGCAGCAAAACTATACTTTGAGGAGAATGACCTCTAGGTTGATTAAGATTTGAAAAATGTTGAATTTATGCTATAAATTCTGGCTCAAGCTGAGGAGGCGCTAATGTGATTGGAACTCTTGCAGTAACTGTCAGAGGTAAGAGATCGATCTGAAATTCATGTTCAACAATCCTGCTTTACCCATTGAGCCAAAACCAGTTTTTAAAAGTGGCCAGCTTCTTTAAGAAACACAGAATATAGGGTCAGCCTGTTTCTACCCCTTCTTGTTGCTGTTTCACATTTCAGGCACTTCATGAGTGATTAATATTTTAACAGTTAGAGGAGATGTAAACACTACCTCTGTCTCAGAAAAAAAGAAAAAAAAAGGAAGAAAAAGAAAACAAAACCCTGAAGACGCGTTAAAATTTCTCAAATAGAGAATTTCCATGGCAAAGATATATATGGTGCAAGGAATTCACTATATGTCAGTCTAACCTTCTCTCTGCTCCAGCACTGCTTAAAATTCACTGGCTAAAGTGTTCTGTTTCAGCAATAAGTTTGCCTCAGCAAGGAAGATGGGCTGAATCAATGAGCAGTTTCATTTATATCTGCAAACTCTGTTTGTCAATCCCCAGATGATCCTGGGCCTACAGTATAGAAAATCAGGTATTTATTGTCATTCTGGTCTCTCTGCTTAAGCTTTGTCTCAAAAAGAATAAAACTTACTAAATTATAAAAGAAAAATTAAGATAAATCATGCTTGTTCTGAGTGACATGAGAAGGTAAAAAAAAGCCAGACACACCAAACCTTGTATGACAAGACATTATAAAAACACATTTGCTATTACAGGGTATTATTTGGTATGACCATAATCCATCTCCTGTGGGAGAAAAAATTATATTTATTTTCATGTTTGCACTACAATATGCACACACATTAAAAAGTTATTAATATGAATTATGGGGCACCTGGGTGGCTCAGTTGGATAAGCGTCCAACTTTGACTCAGCTCATCATCTCAAGGTTTGTGGGTTCAAGCCCTGCGTTGAGCTCTGTGCTGACAGCCTGGAGCCTGCTTCAGATTCTGTGTCTCCCAATCTCTCTCTCTCTCTCTCTCTCTCTCTCTCTCTCTCTCTCTCTCTCTCTCTCTCTCCCCCTCCTGTCTGTCTCTGTCTCTCTCTCTCTCTCTCTCAAAATTAAATAAACATTAAAATATACTTAAAAAGTTATTAATATGAGTTAAACACTTATTATGTGCTCAGCCCCAAGTTCAGTGTAACCTTCAATGTGCTCCCATTGTACTATAGGCTACTTTGATCAGAGCACTTATATATCACAATGTTTAGTTACAGATTGTTTAGGTACAAATTGTTTAGGAACGGTTGAAAGAAAGAACTTATATATTTTTTAATAATTATATTCCCAATAATTGGTTTAATACCTGGAACATGTTAGGTATTCAGCAACTACTCAATGAATGAAAGAATGCCAAATGAGATTGAAAGAAGTATAAGGAGAAAGAGATTAAAGAACAGGAAAGCGGAAGAAATGAGTAGAGAAAAGAAAGGATATAGAACCTATTTTAGAAGTAGTGTTAAAATTAGATACTAAATTATTATTATATCTATCTCTCTATCTATCTGTATAAGTGTAAAACAGAGTACCCTCCCTAGCTCCCTGACTGGAAGAAGGTAGGAAAACATTGTCTATTCTCCCCCTACTTATCCTAGACTTAAAGATCCAGAGTCTAACCAAATTGTCCATTAACCAGAAAACAAGACAGCAACTTTTTGAAGGAAAATTGTCCTCCCTATCACAAACCTCACCTATCTTCCTCTGTCGTTCAGATACTTAACTCACAGAAAGCAATATGGACAAAATATAGGAGAGGACTCCTAGTAGCATAAAGCATCTTGGAATGTGTTTTCCTCACATTTCTTAATCCTAAGGCAAAAAAAGATACCCAAACCAGGGTACCATAACAACAGAAGTTATGGTGTTCACATAATATACACAGTATTTCTAAGTACCAGGAAATGAAGAAACTAAGGTAGTGGTATGGGTATGAATGTGTGTGTTTGCATGTGTGTGTATGTGTTTGACAAGTAGCAAAAGAAGTGAAATAATCCAAATGCATATTTTATAGCCACTGGCTACTTTTAAGAGCCCCTTATCATTTCCCAGCCTCATATTTCTCCCCAGTCAATCCATTTTCCACACTGCAGAAATAATTCTGTTTCTACAACAAAAACTTGTTTATACCAATCTTTCAAGTAAAATTCTTCAATGCATTCCTATTGCCATTTAAACAGAACCCAGAATTTTTATGGCCAATTATTAAGCCTAATCTAATGTAGGCTTTAATGTCCGATTGATTTAACTTCTACTTACCTTTCCACTCCCCATACTTCCCATATTTCCACCTCCCACCCCTATCCTAAGTAACAACTGTAATAAACTAACTTTATTCCTTTCAAAGTGTTATGTTTTCTTTCTTTTTTTCCCCACAGACCTGGATCATTTCCCTGTCTCCTTCTGTTTATCTGGCTCACTTCTTTTTATTCTTCAGATCTAAACTTAAAAATAATTTCTTGCCCTACTATCCCTATGCCTGAGTTGTGGTGCTCATATGTGATTCCACAGCCCAACTGTTATGGTCTGAATCTTTGCACTCTGTGCTTCCCCTCCATGGTTCATATATTGAAGTCCTAATTCCCAGTGTGTCTATATTCAGATGGAGCCTCCATGTAAGTAATTAAGGTAAAGTGAGGTCATTAGGTTGAGACTAATTTTGTGTCCCTATAAGAGAGAGCTTTATCACTCTTTTTCTCTTTATACACACGCTGTGGAAAAGCCATGAGAAAACAGCAATAAAGTGGCCATGTGTATGCCAGAAAAGAGCTCTCACCAGAAATCAAACTTTCTGGCACCTTGATCATGAACTTCTAGCTTCCAAAGTTATGAGAAAATAAGTTTCTGTTGTTTAAGTCCACCCAGTCTGTGGTAATTTGTTACAGCATACTGACTAATACATCCTATACCTTCTCTGTCATAGCACTCATCATAAGGTATGTAACTGACTACTTCTGTGTCACCACCATTAGACTATTAGAACCATGACAATAGTGATCATGTGTATTTTGATTATATTTACATGTTCAAAGTCTACCACTGTTTTGTTTTGCTTAATTACTTGATTGACTAAAAATAAGTTAGTATAGTTAACAATATTATACACTTGAAAGTTAAGAAAGTAGATCTTAAATATTCTCACCACAAAAAAAGAAATGGCAATTATGAGACAGGATGGAGGTGTTGGCTAACACTATGGTGTTACTCATTTACATATAAGTGTATCATATTAACATAATATACACCTTAAACTTACATAATATTGTATATCAGTTATATCTCAGTAAAGCTGGAAAAAGTAATGAATTAGTTCTGTTGTGCGATGACTTAGTACTGAAAACTTTTATGTGTCTTTAATAAATTTTTGGTAAACTTCTACAATTTTCCTCAAAACAAATTATACTAATAATCTCCCAATGTGGATATATAAAATGAAACAAATTAAAAATAAATAAAAGTTTATATAAAATCAATCCAATGCAAATGTATACTATGTGCATAAGGACCTTATTACATGGTCTTTTCTTTTTACATGCTGTCATAGTTAATTTTATGTCTACTTGGAGGGTATTTTTGGATGATATTAACATTTTAAATGTTACTTAATGAACTCTGAGTAAGCAGATTGCCCTCCATAATGTGGGTGAGGTCTCATCCAATTAGTCAAAAGTGTGAACAGAATTACAAAAAAAAGATCCCCCAGCAAGAGAAAACTCTCCAGCAGACTGCCTTCAGACTTCATTCACCCCATCAGCTTTCCTTGGTCTCTAGCCTATGAGCTTCCAGAGGGAACTCTACCAACAACTCTCCTGCGACTCCAGGCTGTCAGCCTACACTGCAAGTTTTAGATTTGCCAGTCTCCATAATTGTGTGAGTCAGCTCCTTATTAATCTTTTTCTACATATTTACACATTCTACTGGTTCTTTTTCTCTGTAAAACCCTGACTAATACACATACACATGTTCATAGGTGGTGAAAAAGAGCTAGTTACTTCTGAGATGATGTACCTTCAAAGTAAAGTAGAACTCTCACACAGCAAACAAATGAGGTTGATTGTTCTATATCTTTAAAAAAAAAGAGTCATGTTTTTAAATGAAACCAGAAAGGATAGCAACTTTTAAAAAATATGAATGTTCAAAAGCTTTGGTCCCTGTGTGAATTCAGTTCCAAGAACCCTACAGACCACTGCTGCCTGGAAAGTGATTTATAAGACCCATCTGGAAAAGCAGTCTGATAGTCAGATGGATCACATCAAAATGAAAACATCCATGTAATGTTCATTTTGACCCAGGTCCTTATTTAAATGCAGCCAACACACAGTCAGCTGTAAATAGCCAAGCCTATACCAGAAAAGTGCTCCAGTCTACACTTGGCTCATCCTGCTCTCAGGTTAGAGACTTTCATATTTCTGAAGTCACAGTTCCAGCTCCAATACCCCCATTTAGACACCCTGTTTATTTTTTGGCCTCTCAGACTCTGGCTTTCTACTCTGAGTTTCAAGTTTTCTTGTTCTGTTCCTTTCCCTAATTTTAGTTAGAGCAACCTCAGGTAAGAAACTGCTTCCTCCAACTCCAATCCTAGACAACAGTGAACCCAGGCTGTCACACAAATAAAGAAGATTTCAGACCACGGAATAACAGTCCATGCTCCAAAATACTGAGAAACAAGAAAGCATGTGAAAACAGTTATTTTTTAAATCCTGAATAAATGTTATTGGTTAAAATCTACTATTGTAAAGCATTTTGCAATCTGTAAAATGCTTTTACATCTTTATCTTCATTGATCTCACACTAACTTTGTGAGGAAGAGAAGGCAGAGATGAGTGTCCTTATTATAGTCAGGGGAGGAAACTAAGGAACACAGAGGTTAAACACATCCCTAGTCCTGGGCATCATTACATATACAAACTTTCCCACTCTAAATATACTCTCCCTCTGTCCCTTTCTTTCACTCCCTCAAACTGGCAAACTAACAAAATCAGCACCAAAACTTTTTTATTTGCAAGCCACCTGTGTGACTTCTTTACACTGTAAGATACCATGAAATAATGGCATCTAGTGCCTATTTTTAGAAAATTATGTAATTCATATCAAATGAAGATTTGGGGGAAGACATTAATCAGAAGGTGATACTTTAAGTGATCAATGTTATATAATTCATCCAAAACCAAGAGCTAAAAGGAGAGACACCTTTGAGGAGGGGAAAAGAGGGAGAAATGAGTAGTGGGGACGAGCAATAATTTATGTTTCCTTTGTGAATATGGGAACAAAGACAAACTAGAGACACTGAGGAATGCTCAGCTGAGAAGTAAAGAAAACAGGTGATGCAGCTACTTGGGATTACACAGTAAAGCACAAATTAGGCCAACAATTACAATCTTGCTCTGGGGCCCATGCACTTTTTGACCTTGCTTAAGTTATTATGGTCACTGATTATTAATATTTCAGCTTCCTCTTTCATTAGAAGACATTAATATTTCCTGTAGAGAATTGATAAAAATTAATCAAGAACATGAAATGAAAGATCAATAAATGCTACTCCACTGCCTCTTAGTGAATGGTGGTTCCAGTTTTCTTTGATACAATTTCACATTCTCTGCACAGGAGTTAAAAATTCCAAATTCCCCAGTTGAAGATCATCCCAGTCTTATATATTCAAGCTCAAATGAGAAGGGCTAGGTCCAAGAGACAGCAGTAGGGACAAGAAGACAGGCAGAACTGAGGGCACGTTCCCTCTGAAACTAGATAAACAGTTCTGTGGAATTTTCTATACATGGAAGTTTAGATTCCTGAGTACTAAGATGTAGGAAATTAGTTCAGAGGTGCCTAGATCACCTCTATCGGCCTCTCTAATTCTTGTTGTATCTACACCTTCTTGAATCTATTATGGATACAAAATACGGATGCTGGGCAAAAATGCACCTGTCCCCCACACAGGGAGGGCAAAGTTGGCAGTGTCCCAGGATAGGGCCATGTTGTGCTCAGTCGGCTTCATTCCCAAGCACGACTAGAAACTCGTATGCAGCAACCTATTTTGGGATTCTGCTCACTCTGAAGACAATATGTTCTTAGCTTTCTTCCCATGGTATTTCCCTTCTGTAAGTTTTAAAAACCAACCACCGTTTTGACCAGTATAATTATGAGGTCTCAGAAACCCTTCTATCCTATTCATCTGAGAGGACACAAATCAAATATGACATTCAGGGGGCGGGGGAGTACTTCTTCAAGGTTTGTGCTATGTATTGTATATACAGTGTCCATTTTAACAGCTTTATGAGATAAGTAATATAATCATGTAAACTGAGGAGCCAATATTTGAGTCCAGTTGAGACTGACCCTGCTTTCCCCTCTATAACAGCTGCAGCCATCAATCAATCAAAAGGTGTGATAATTTCAAAACCGTCTGAGGCTTACTGGGGCAGGGGGCAAACTCAGTTTAGTTAGGTTCTAGGTCTCTTGATTTGCCATCTTTCTCATAAGCTGGGTATGTCTAAACAAAACTCTTCCTTTTCCTTGATCTATTTGAGAATATAGTATATAAAATGTAAATTAAACTAAGTAATTAAAATCCATGATACCTCTGACAGGAGAGGACCTTCCACATGCGATGGAGATGATGATGACAACGACAACGACAAAGATGACTATAACAAAGATGATGATGGCAATGACCTTCACTGCATTTATCAAATGCTTATTATATAAACGCTTTGTAATGAGCTAGACAGGCAGAGGAAGAAAGTTAAAGTGAAGCATTTCAGACAAGTAACAGTACATACAAAGGGCTGGGATAAGAGATAGCAAGGCTCTCTTAAATAGCTGAAGTTCTAGGAAAAAACGTATGAAATAGAATAGTGAATCATGGACTGATATTTCAATGTGATTAGATCACAGGAAAGGACAAATTTTGAACGTAACTAAAGAGTTTTTTTTTTTATAGAAAAGTAGGATAATTGGAGAGTTTGAGCAGGACACTGACACAACCAAATTTGTTTTTTGAAAAATCATTTTGGCTATTAATTATATGGATGACAGATTCGAGGGGAGCAAGTAATCTAAACAGGGATAATAAAGGCCTGAATGAGGGTAGTGGCAGTGGGGACACTGGAAAGTAAGAAATATCAGACATGCAACATATTGTCATTATTAGCTGTTGTAATAGTAAATTACAGTTGTAAAGAACATAACAGGAAGTTCTTCTAGATCCATCACTTCTTCTAGTTCATTCATTCACTCATTTATACATTAAAAAATGTTTATTATGTACCTATTTTATGTTAGGTTCTTTTTTTTCTTTTTGGAAAAAAAAAGTCTATACTAGTGAAATCAAATGAATGTCTCTATTCACTCACACCCAAACATGCTAGAACCTTTCTGACCATTATGCTTTTATTCCTACCACACGCTTTGTAAGAAATGTCCTTTCTGTCCTTTCTATTGCCCAGCAGGTGTTTGGAAACGTAAGCTTAAACCTCATAAGAATATCTAAGAATGAAATGATAAATTCAAAAGGTATTAGTTTGTAGATGGTAGTTGAAGTTATAAAAATCAAACAGTATGAATGATAAGAGCAGGGAGATTTTGTGAAGAGAATAGGATGGAGTCCTAGGAAATCCCATCACTTATGGCTTTTTAAAAGAAAAGAAGTCCAAGGAAAATGGGAAGTATATGGAAATATGAGACGAATACCAAGACAGAGGATGCCAGGAAAGATAAAAGAGAAGACGGAAGAAGAGTGACCTACAATGTCAAATGCTGGGGGTCCTGTGGGATGAGGTTACAAAAGGTGCTTTGATATCTCATGGTTTATCAAAGAAGGAATGCCAAGAGAGTGATGGAGGAAGACACTAATGTGCAATAGGTTGAAGACTGAATGAATAGCAAGTGAGGAAATAGTAGCAGAAAATATATGCAACTCTCAAAAATTTTGGCCATGAAGTCCTACAACATGACAGTGTCCCTCCTTACTCTCTCATTGAGTGATTATGATTCAATGAAGTTTAAGAAGCAAAAGTATAGAGGAGTATGCAGAATAGAGCCTAGTACTAGCACTGAATAGGTACTTAACACTTAACACTTGGTATTTTTAAGGATTCGATGTTTATTTAACAAATATGTATTATTTAACATATTCCAGTCATTGTTCTTAGCAATGGGGAAACAATAATGATTAAAAACAGTGTGGCCTTAGCCTCAAAGCATTTATGGTCTATATTGTGTATGTGTGTGTGCTGGGGTGTAGCCATTAAATAAATAATGATAAATAATCATACAAACACAGCAAAACCATAACAGAAATAAATTTGCATGAATTGTATATAAATATGAGTAAGGAGGGTCCCCCCTGGGAAGGACGAAGTAGGCTGGATCTAAACAGACAATGCCTTTTCCTAGACCTGAGGATGAGGTCCAAGCTGCAAAGAGAAAAAGCGCACGGGTGCTCTCCTGACATAGGCCTGGGCATATTCTCTGCCTGCAAGGGCACCTGGCTAGGCTTTCTTTGGCTCCGGCCGATGCTGCTTCGATGCAGTAAGCTGCCGACCTCTGAGCCTGCCTACAGCCACAAGGATTCTAGTTTTCTCGATCTACCCATCCCAGGCTTAAGTAAAATCATATGTGAGAAATGCAAGGGAGGCACTCTAGTATAGAAAAGAAATGCAGACTTCAGAATCAGCGAAATCTGATTTGAAGTCCTGGTTCTTCCCTTTTTAGTTGAGCGGCCTCTCTGAGACTCAAATTCTTCAACTGTAAATGAGAAGAATAATTAATGCCCAGTCTAGTTCATCACACGGTTGAGGTCTCAAGGCCTCCAAAATAAAAATATCACAGAATCACAATCTCTTTGTTAGAAAGGATCATAAAGGCCTTAGGACCCAATCACAGTTAACAGGGAAACCTTGGAAAGCAGAATGAGTAGTAAAAGGTAAATAAATTATCACTAATATTCTATATATTCTCCTCTAAAGCCTTAAATTTAAATGTGTGTGTATAGGTGTATGAAGACACATTCATATATATAAACTCACAGAGTATCATACTTTATAAAACATTAATAGGAAGGAATCCACTTCAATTGTCACATTTATAGATCGGTAAATGAGGGGACACACATTTTTTTTTAAATTTTTAAATGTTTATTTATTTCTGAGAGAGAGACAGAGTGCAAGCAGGGGAGGTGCATAGAGAGAGGGAGACATAGAATCCAAAGCAGGCTCCAGTCTCTGAGCTGTCAGCACAGAGCCTGATGTGGGGCTCAAACCCACAGACTGTGAGATCATTACCTGAGCCAAAGTTGGAGACTCATCTGACTGAGCCACTGAAGCGACCCCATACATTAAAAATTCTGAATTGCACTACTCATTTTGTTTATTTATTTATTTTTTAATGTTTTATTATTTTTGATACAGAGAGAGGCAGAGCATGAGGGGGAGGGGCAGAGAGAGAAGGAGACACAGAACTGGAAGCAGGCTCCAGGCTCTGAGCTAGCTTTCAGCACAGAGCCTGACGCGGGGCTCAAACCCACGAATGTGAGATCTGACCTGAGCCAAAGCCAGACGCTTAACCAACTGAGCCACCCAGGCGCCCCTCATTTTGTTTATTTATTTTTATTAGATCTATTTGACTCCACTGTTAATCATGCTTGTATAATACTAGCAAGTAGGCCATGCTCTTATTGGTAAAAGTTTTAAAGGTGACCCAGATCCAGTCTATCGGCTGAAACTGACCCTCAAAGACTCTGACTCCGCAGATCTCCAGCCCTGCTCCAGCCACACCCCGGAAGCTGGCTGGTCTAGCACGGCAGAAGCCTGAGGAATCATTGGTCCAGTAAAATAAACTGTCCTGCCTCTTTGCCATCGGACTGGCAAATGTTGCCCCAGAAAGCTGGGGAAACAGCAAGAGCTCCTGAGAGGATGTTCTGTTGGTATTAATTGCCTCTGATCTAGGCATGGGATTTCAACACTGCAAAAGGTAAGGGGAGCCTACGCCTCTACCGCCAGACTCTAATGGGGGGGGGGTCTCAAGTGGCCGCTAGACGGCCCACCAATTTGGCTAAGGTTAGTAAGAATTATGAAGGCATATTGCACTTATACGCTCAAGGATCCTGACAAATGAGGAAACAAATTGGCTGTCATTCTTACTTTTGTAAACCAGGCAGCACCAGATATTAAAAACCCTAAAAGAGACCCTTACCAAATTAACCATGGAGACTGGTGGAAATTGGGTAAACTCTCCTTCCCTATGCCCTTTACAGGGTAAGAAATTCCCCTTACACCAAGGAGGGCTATGCCAGGCTTTAGGGGTACAATGGTAACTCAGCTGACCCAGGATTGGGTCAGTTACAAGACAGAGGGGGGAATGTAAGGACACAGGTTTGAGACAATAGAAGGGCACACATTGCCCAAGGCAAGAGGGACCAAGCTTGTAATACCCTTAACATTCCTAAGGGCAGGCCTAGGAATAGAAGCTATAGGTAATCAGTTATTGCTTCAGGCTAGTTACACCCTATGTGAGGGTCCTGGGTCCTGGGCCTACTCTGTGATTGGTTAACACTCTAAATGTTGTAATTGGATAAACCTGCCGTCAATAATATTGTGTAATAATAATTGGATCACTGTACCTACAACACCATTTCCTGTAACTCCCCCTTCCCAAACAAAAGCCCTACCCCACCTTTGTTCGGGGCTCTCAGCATGGATCCACCACGCAGGTAAAGTCTGTGAGCCCAAGTTTAGGCCCCAGCGAACCTAAACCCGTAATAAAGCCCTTTGCTTTTGCATGCGTGAAAAAAAAGATTAAAAAATAAAAGTGATCAACAACAGGCACATTGGCTCCTTAAATATTTTTTGATGTGGCATTATCTGGAATAAGAATGATGACCACTGATTCCAAGAGAGAGAATCACTACTTCCATCAGGGAGTATGCACTGAAGATATATGCTTATGACTATTTACAACTTAGAAAATCAAAGGAATATGTGATTTATGGCAAAATTAATGCTCCAGTCTCCATGCAGTTGAAGAGCTGGGCACCACTGCTGCCAGCGCAGGCATCTTCAAGAAGCCACAAACAGGGGTGAGGAAAGTACCAGTTCTGCATATATAAAAACCTAAGTTCAAATCACAGAAATACACTTATTTAACCTCTTCTTACTCGAGCTTCCTAGCCTGTATAATGGGGATGAAACTAATATGTTCTTCATAAGTTTGTTGTGATGATTTGGTGCATGTAAAGCATTTAAAACAGTGACTGGTACATAGAAAGCACTCAGCTAATGCTATTATTTTTGTTTCAGAAGAGTACTCCACGTTAGCTGCAAGAATGATGATATTAGAGCTCACTTCAATCTTAGGCATCATCTAATGCTTTTCAAAACCCATCATTTTTTTAAATGCAGAAACAGAGGCCTAGAGAGGGGAAATTATTTGTCTGAGGTCACATAGAAAGTTCACAGACCAGAGTCAGAATCCAGGCCTAATGACTCCCAATTTTGGGCTCTTTCCTACCTCCTCACTAGCCCAAAGACTCTGTCTCCATACCCTTCCTCTGATACATGTTACAGATATAATTCAGAAAAGAGGGAAAGACTTTATCTGAATTAGAATCCATTTTGTTTGTCTTCATCTCTCCCAGTAGTTGTGAGCGCCTTAACAGAAGCGGCTGTATCTTACTTAGATTACACAGTGTCTAGCAGAGTGGTACAAAAAATTAGCATTAACTGATTTTTTTTTTATTATCTAACATAAGAAAAGATCATATACTACCCATGCTGTGTGGTTAGTAACTAGAATCAGCTTCAATAATAAGTTATGTCTAGCGTTTGTTAGAGAAGATGTTAGAGTAGAAAAAGTATTAAACTTAATGTCAGAAAATCTGGATTTTAAGTTTGAAGCTGTTAATAACTAGGTGAACTTGGGGAGAGGTGCCACTCAAATGTAGGGAAGATGAAGGAAGTTTGAGAGGTATAAAACTAGAAAGATAGGTTATGAAGAGCTTTAAGGGTCAGCCTAAAGAGTTGAACTTTATCCTTAAAACTAGAGAGAGTGAGAGATGAATTATAAGGAGGTTAATGACATGATCTGGCAGTATTATAGAACTATCACTTTGACAACTCTGTGAAGAGAAAATTAGAGAGAGAAAGCCTAAAGGTCAGAAAATTACTTCTTTTTAACATATTAAAATACTGATGCTTAGAGAAAGAAGTTAGGTGAAAATAATTTGTTGAAAGTCAGAAGTGGAATCAAGATTCAAAACCAGGTCAGGTGACATCACAAACTGTGTCTACCTACCATATCCCAACATCTTTCAAATATAGGACTTAGAGGACATGTGGAAACCAGGGAGTTGCACGGAACAAAATTCTGTACAATCTTGCCTTTGGGGAGTACACCATCTGCTTAAAATGGATTATCCTTAGATTTAAACTCCAGGGGTCAATGTCGAAAATATTAACTTTCCAATAAAGCAAAATGTGATAATGTAAATATAGTCTTTTTTAAAGACATAATAAATGGTTTACTTATATTTTTTCAAAAGACTCATCACATCTTGTGATGCTTATATAGTAACAAATTAAAAATTAAAAATGTTTCCAGATGATAACTTATTTACATGAGTGTTAATATAAAAAGATATATAAATATATGTGTGCGAACACACACATGCACACATATGTATACAAGGTCTGTGCATACCTATAAGTTAAATCAGATAAAAATTTATTCCCAGAACTTGAATTTAGAACATCAATTCTTTGGTAGAAAACACCTAAATTTAAAATCAGTAACTTTGGTTTATATCCTAGTTCCAGTTCTCTGTGTGATTTGCAGCACATTTTTAATATCTTGGAGCCTTTATTGACTCATTTGTAAAATGCAAATAATTATGGGATTGCTGTGGAGACCTGAAGACAGAGGTAAACATGCTTTGTAACCAGCCTTAGAAAAATGTCACAATATAATATTCAAGAGTGCAGGCTGTGAAGTAGGACTCAGTCTTAGTTCTGCTAGTTATCATCTGCAGGACTTTGGGCAAGTCATTGAGTCTTTCTGACCTCCATTTTCTTCATAGGAAAAATAAGGCTATTAATACTTTTTACCTGTTAAGGTTATTGTAAGGATTAAATTAGTTACTACATAGTATGTACATTAGTCAATACAGATACACACAAGGCCTGACACAGAGTAAGCACTCTGCATGTTAGTCATTAAAATTTTTATGACATGGGCATAGAAGGTTACTGACTCACACCTGATCGCAACAATGGAAAAACAAATACAAGAAAACTATGAAAAATCTAGAGAAAGTGAATGTGATTGTCATAATAATGACACTGAAAAGACTAGAAGAGTCAGAGATATAAAGCTCACTACTCCATGACTCAGCTATCTACTCTATCCACTACTCTATCCTCATCCACTGTGTTCTGTGGAAGATAAATGATGCAGATGTGGTACAACTGTCAATAAACCATAGTTTGGGTCTATCCATTTAGGCTAAAGAGAAACAAGTAATATAGGCTATGATTAGAGAAGGCATCTGAAAAGACACGTGCCCTGAGAAGTATACCTCTGGAATTCTAAGGCAAAAATAAGCAGGGTGGTTTTTAATGCTAAAAGGTTAAAGAGTTCATTAAGACACAGAGATGAGAAAAAGACCAATCAGAAAAAGAGGAATATCCGCGGAAGACTAGGAGGCTCAATAAAAACTAGCTCGCTCTGGAGAGCCTGCTTGCTGTGCCAGAAAGGTGTTCTTAAGGGGAGAAGCAAAAAAACCTCAACTGATGCAAAAAGTGTGTCCATATAAGAGAGAAGGAGAAGCTAGATCAATTGGAATTCATTTGCAATGATTGCAAAAAATGGGGAAGAAGTCAGGGAGGATGGTTAACTAGTTTTAAGAGAGTGGAGATATATAAAATGGTATAGTATAAAGTATACCAATGTAAGATCTCTTCTAAGAACTTCCTGACGATGGAAACAAAGTAAGAGATTTTGAGATCATCTACTGTGCCCCATTCTTCTCTTGTAACTTTGTAAGTCATTGGAATGAGGTACCTTAGGTTAAAATAAATTGCTTTTTATGAAACCTCATATAGTTGAGTTTTTGACATGTAATCAACTATAAAAGCCATCTTGCTAGAGAAACCAATTGAGTATAGTCAGTAGTTTAAAGCCATGCAAAAGATGAGCTCTTATTGAAGCTTTAGATTGACACATTTCACTTTAATTTTCTAAATGGGGCCTCTGGAAGACATGGTCCATACTAGGCAGGAAATTTCTCTGCTTTATTTCACTTAAATTCACAAAAAAGACCATTCCAAGACTCCTTTTGGATGAGCTTCTTCCTAGATTACTCTAGCAAGATCAAGACTTATCCCCTTTGGGAACTCCATAGTTACATCTCTTAAATTCTGCCTTCTTCTTCTTTTCTTCTTCTCCTTCCCCTTCTTCTCCTCCTTCTTCCCCTTTCTCCTTCTCCTTCTTTCTCCTTCTCCTTTTCCTTCTTTCTCCTTCTCCTTTTCCTCCTCCTCCTCCTCGTCCTCCTCCTCCTCCTCCTTGTCTTCCTCCTCCTCCTCCTCCTCCTCCTCCTCCTCCTCCTCCTTCTTCTTCTTCTTTCTAATCCAAGCCAAATTCCTCCCTATGAAGGACTGAGCTAACCCCAGCTGTTTGACAAATTCTGAATTGAAGCAGAAGGCAAAAAAGAACACCCACATTTAATGAGTATCTACTGTGTCTCTTTACAGTAGTAGGAGCTTTCATTTCATCATATTTAATACTCTCAACAACTTTGTGAAATAGACATTATCATCCTCATCTTATAGATGGGCCACTGGGGTTCAGAAAAGTTAATTAACATGTCAGAAGTCTCAGTCATTCTTGCTGTCTACCCTTTGATATTGGTAATGTGCTCCAACTACCCATATGCTCCTAAATTGCCTTTTAAACTCATAGCTTTTTCCTAGTTCGTGTTAACAAAGGCCCATAACTGGCTTTCTAAACCCAATTCTGGATATTTGCTCCAGGGCTTCACTCAAGTTCTCCTTTATCACAGTGATGATGAATTTGCCTTGTTCTTACCTGTTTTCCTCATAAGGATCTGGACTCCAAACCTTGACTCTCAGATCTGTTCCCCAAACATTCATGTATGTCTTGACCACCTGTCAGGATGCTGCTAATTTATCCCAAACATGCAAGAGTTTCTGGTACTTTCAAGGATATCTAAAGGGATGGTGTCTTCACACTGCTGGCTAGATAGCAATAAATGTTGGCTGAAGCCCCCACTAACCATTCTGTCTTGTCTGTGATACTTGCTGCCCCTTGTTGATTCCTTAACTGGTTTAAGTCCCTCAACCACAGATGGCTCTCATTTCTAATACTGAGCTCTTTCTTTCTGGTTTCTTTAAAGTTTATTTATTTTTGAAAGAGAGACAGACAAAGAGAGACAGAGAGGAAAGAGAGAGAGAGAGAGAGAGAGAGAGAGAGAGAGAGAGAGAGAGAGAGAGAGGGAGGAAGAGAGAAAAAGGATGGGCAGGGAGAGAGGGAGAGAAAAAGAATCCAAAGCAGGCTCCACATTGTCAGTGCACAGCCTGACTCAGGGCTCAATCTCACGACCCTGAGATCATGACCTGAGCCAAAATCAAGAGTCAGATGCTTAACTGACCTAGTCACCTAGGTGGCCCAGTTTCTGATATCTGACTCTGTCTCTTACCCAAGTACCAGTGTCAAGCTTCTCTGACAGTGCTCTTATGGCCTTCTCTTAAGAACATCTTTTTGCTATGTTGCCCACACACAATGTTAATTCCTGGATTAAAACCCATCAAACACAACAATAAATTATCAATATGACCATGTTCCATATGTGGTTAAAATAATCCAGTGGCATCATCTACTCATCCCCCCCCCAAATTTTTTTTAAAAAGGTCCAGACTCCTTAGCATGGTATTCAAGTGAGTCCCAGGAACTAATCTGTTGCCTTGATACATGAAAGTAGGCAGATCCAGTGCTGGAAGTCAGTCTTGGGTATTCTAAAACAGTACTCTCTGCAGCCTAAATCAAGTACAGCACACACCTCCAGAGAGCAGTTAGTCTCTCTTCAAGAGAATCTAAATTAGTTCGCTACAATCAAAGAGTTCATAGTTCTTTTCCCAGATCAGGGTATTAGTTAGTGTTGGCCACCATTTAATACATTTCACTGTTCTCCAGCTTCCTGATCTGGGGTATTGGCTAAACATGAAGATTCTTGGGCCTTACCCCAGAGTTGCTGAGGAGGGACTTGGGAATCTATATGCTTAATAAGTGCCCCAGATAATTATCAGGCTCAGGAAAATTGAGGAAACACTGTGCTACTTAACACCTTCTAATCAGGAGATGATTGCTGCATTAAACTATCCCAGACCTTTGTCTCAAATGTTCATTTTTTTATTCAAGAGTGTAAGAGTACCTGAGAGTAGGAAACCAGTCTTTATTATATAATAATACTTTATACAATTAAATAAATTAGATATTTCTCTATATACCCTGCTAATCCTGCATTTTTAGGATCTGAATGATAAGATGCACTTTGAAAACTGGAACACAGGTAAATGGCCTAACATAAGAGTATCACATAAGGGAACACAAGTCATGCTTCTTGACAAGCCAGACTTGCTTGGTCATGCCCTTCCTTTCACAACAATCTGAAGTTGGGCAGCTGAAGAGTAGAGAGAATACAGGACTTATCTAAATCAGTTAATCTAGCCTTTGCCACAAAATGGCTGTGCAGAAAATAGTTTCAAACAGAGAGGGAGGCAAAACACAAGAGACTCTTAAATACAGAGAACAACTTGAGGGTTGATGGTAGGGGGGAGGGGAAAATGGGTGATGGATATTGAGGAGGGCACTTGAGATGAGCACTGGGTGTTGTATATAAGTGATGAATCATGGGAATCTACTCCCGAAGCCAAGAGCACACTGTATACACTGTATGTTAGCTAACTTGACAATAAATTATATTTTTATTATTTTTTTAAATTTTTAAAATGTTCTTTATTTTTGAGAGACAGATAGAGACAGTGGGAATAGGGCAGGGTCAGAGAGAGTGGGAGATACAGAATGTGAAGCAGGCTCCAGGCTCTGAGCTAGCTGTCAGCACAGAGCCCGACCTGGGGCTCGAACCCACGAACCGTGAGATCATGACCTGAACCGAAGCCAGATGCTCAACCGACTGAGCCACCCAGGTGCCCCTAAATTATATTTTTAAAAAAATGGAGTTTAAACTATTTTACAAGTTAGATTTAAGAGATATTTAAGGAAAATAATGTATAGAAAAGAGCAAAACAATGTAATATACTGTATACTTGACTCTAAGGAAATTATCAAAAGAATTAATAATAAAGGAATAATATGAATTAATTAATGCAAGATTTGGATTGATGTTATACCAAAAGCATTTATACTATGCAATATTATGAACTGATCTAATATTTTATCAAATCTGTGAATATTTGTTAAGTATTTCTATGTACAAAGCACTGTGCCAAAAGCTGTGGTCATAGTAATGAACAAGATACATTAAGGACTCCACCTTCAGAGAATTCATATTCTACTTGAAGAGGATATTGAGTGAATAATATAAAAATATTTAATCGCAAATGTTATATGTATGAGAACATATAACAACAACAACAACAACAACAAAACTCAGGCTCAATCAGTGGAGTCATGGACAATTTCCTTGGGGTAACTGATAGTGAACTAAAATATGAAGGCTTTTAAAGTAGGGAATGGGCTGTGTAATTCAGGCAAAGAGAATAGCCTGGGTTCCTTCCTATGCCTTATGGGCACTTGTTTCATTAGAGGGACTGAAAGAAGGCCAGTGGTCCTGGCTAGTGTGCAAAGATCTTACGAGAGAGGTAGGAGATAAGGCTAAAGACACAGGTACATGCTACTTCATTTATGGCATTGCAGGCCTTGTTAAAAATTTTTGTCTTTGCTCAAAGTACAATGGGAAGGCACTGAGGCCTTTAAGCAGCAGAGTGATTCTATAAGATTTTTAAATTTTTATTTTTGGGGGCACCTGGGTGGCTCAGTTGGTTAAGCATCCGACTTCGGCTCAGGTCATGATCTCACGGTTCGTGGGTTCGAGCCCCACGTCAGGCTCTGTGTTGACAGCTAGCTCGGAGCCTGGAGCCTGCTTCAGATTCTGTGTCTCCCTCTCTCTCTGACCCTCCTCTGCTTGCGCTGTCTCTCTCTGTCTCCCAAAAATAAATTAAAATAAATAAATTATTTTTTATTTTTTTATTTCTTTTTTTTTTAACTTAAAAAAATTATTGAAATCCAAGTTAGTTAACATATAGTATAATAATGGTTCCAGGAGTATAATTTAGTGATTTATCACTTACATAAAACATTTAAAATTTTTTAAAACATCACTGTAGTCTTATCATAAATAATAGATTTGAGAAAGTTAAGTGGTTGAGGGAAGATAAGTTAGGAGGCTATTAGTTAGCCCAGGTGAGAGATGATATGGTTTTGATTAGGAAAGGGATGGTAAAGATGGAGATGAATCTGAGAGGTAATAGACAGTAAAAACAGCATAGCTTTGGAATTGATTGGATAAGTGGATGTTCTTGCAATACTAAAACAATATACAAAAATATTAGTATGATAATATTTTACATGGTACAGTGTTCCTCCAGTTAGTTTCTTTTTTGGGCTATCAGTAGCTGATGGTCTACTATACAGAAAGCATTGTATTCAGAACTCTGGTTGGAAAAAGTCAAGTGCACCACAGGTTCTACTTCAAGAAGTTCATGATTACTGAGTAACGTACAGAATTGTTGAATCATTATGTTGTGTACCTGAAAGTAAAACAGCACTGTATGTTAATTATACTTGAATTTAAATAAAAAGGGAAACTGAAATTCATAATCTTATAGAGGGGGCATGGTATTACCTGTAATTTTGACAAGTTCTCTAAGGTGGGTAATATGCTTCCCATTTTATAGGTGCAAATGCTGAAACCGAGAATTTTTGTCAAAGGTAGCTCAGCTAGGAAATGGCAGACTCCCAGCCTCTTCTCTTCATGACTTCCCCAGTGCTTTGTTAGTTCTCAGAATGAAAGAGGATGCTCTCTGGATCCATGCTGATCCCTTCTGGGACCCACCAATGCTCCCAAAGGCATCTATCTCACAAACAAAATTGGAAGTAGTCCCTTCGGGCGGTTTAACATTTCAGTGGGAGGTAGACAGCATGTTGTGAAGTCTATCTGGATGAAAAAAAATGGATTATATCCTTTTCCTCAGTGTTCAAATCCTTGCCCAAGTGACTATAAGTTTATGTGGTAGTTCTCTATGAACTAAAAATGGTTACCCAGAAAAACAATGTTGGTGTAAATCCTCTCTTTGGGACAAGAGAGTGGAGTGGGGAATATCAAGAATGAGTCAGCAGACCACAAAGGCCCTACCATTCATGGGTGATATAAAGCCTTGTTATCTAAAGCCTTGTTATTCAATGTGTAGTTCTTGGACCAGCAACATCAGCAACACATGAAAACTTGTTAGAAATGGAGATTCTCAGGCCCTGAGGCAGACTTACTGAATCAGAATTTGCATTTTAACAAGATCCCCAATGACGTGTAAACACCATGAAGTTTGGGAAACAGTAATATAAAAGTACAGCTGAAGGAATCTCCACCTCTACAGCCCCAAAACCTTGAAATTCTATCATTACTACTGGTATTATTTCTACTTATCAAATATTTGGTCTTCTTTGAGTCTTACTCTGCAAAGATAAAAATCTCTCTGGCTTTAAAACAGCCTGACAATGACGAAAAAACAAGAAATGTGGAGTAAGACATATCTGTGTTGGCATCCCAGGTCTACTTCAAGAGCTTGAATTTTGGCATTTGCTGAGAACCTCTGAGACTCAGTTTGCCTCACTCCAAAATAAAGTTAACAAAACAGCATTGTCAGATCTAAAATAGTGGGGTTTGGATAAAAGAAAATGGGTGGTAAAGTGCTTTGTATTTATTGATACAGAATTCAGTTACTGTTGCTATTATTATCAAGAATAATTATATTTATTCAATCAGTCACAGTGCTGTATTGTGAGAAGCTAGTCTGCCACACTCTGTTACATGCTGGGATAAAAAGGTAAGACAGCTGTCTCTGTCCTCAAGGAGTTCGCAGGCTGTGGTAAAAAAATAAGGCCTCACATGATTAGCAGTGGTCTAAAAGGGGAAGAGCCATGTTAGGACCCAGGTCTCTCATTGATATCCCACTGTTATTTCTCATCATCATAAATTCCAAGAAAATGTGATGCATTTTATTGAAAAGTTTAGGAAGTAAAGACAAACAGGATGGTTAGATTACTGACTATATCATTTCCCACTTTGGGCCATATTCTTAATCTTTTCTAAACCTTAGTGTTCTTTTTTGTAATAAAACCCATATGGCTGAGCTTACTTGAAAATAAAATGGAATATGAAAGGGCTAAGTAAACTGTAAGTTATCTGCTATTTACTCAAATATTCAAGTATCTGCTCTGTGCCAAGTACACAGCAGTCTCCCTGAGAATACAGGGATGAAACAGATTTTGTTGCTGTCTTCAAGATGCTGCTAGTCAAGTACAATGTTGTAATACATGTTCAAAAGGGAAAGCCTACGGGTGCCTGGGTGGCTCAGCCATTTAAGCATCAGACTTTATTTCAGCCTGGATCATGAGTTTGAGTCCCACACTTACAGTTGGAGCCCACTTCAGATTCTCTCTCTCTCCCTTTCTCTGTCTGCCCCAATCTCCCTATCTCTCTCAAAATAAATAAACTTTAAAACTTTTGTTAAGTAATACAATTTTTAGGGGTGTCTGGGTGGCTCAGTTGACTAAGCATTTGCTTCTGCTCAGGTCATGATCTCACGACTCGTGAGTTGGAGCCCCGTATCGGATGTCTCCGTCTCTCTCTGCCCCTCTCCTGGTCACAACGTCTCTCTCACTCTCTCACAAATAAATAAGCATTAAAAAAGTAAAGTAATGAAAAATTTTTAAAAAGGGAAAGCCTAAATTATGTGTGATGGAATGAGAGAAGTACAAAGCTTTGTCTGGAGGAAGATGGAGAGGCTGGCTTAAGAGAGCCAACTTTGAGAAACACACAGCATCAATGTAGATATTTTTAATGTTTGTTTTCAAGAAGTTTAAAAATTTGAATGAGGAAAATAAGAAATAGCTTGAGCAAGAAGAGGGAATACTTGCATTAACAGTGTCTAATATAGCAGAACACTAGTAATGATAGTAATAATAATAATAATAATAATTAATAATAATAGGTAATGTTTACTGAACACTTGTTAGGTGCCAGGTATGGTGTTATATGCTTTAGATGCATTAGCACATTTAATTCTACCTATATTGGTTTACTGTTTGTGGTCTTGCCCAGAAACTTATAATACTCTCCCATCTCTTTGACTTTCTCCGCTATCTTCAAACCACAAAATTTTAGATTTGTCTGCCAAGTTTCAAGATAAACACTATTGGTCCTATTTTAACTTACTTCCCTCCTGCCTTTCCCCTAAGTACTTTTTGACGCCCACCCCACCTCCAGTTCTATCGATATGGATTCCATATTTAGATGTACTATTCATTTTTCTCATATTTAAAAATGGTCCAAGAAATGTGTCTTTCAGTGCAGTAACTCCTGTTTTGAAATCCCCATGTGAGCCAAGAACTTTATTTCCTCCTAAAAGAGATTCTTAATGCAGACAGATTTTAGTCTTAAGCATCAGACATTTATAAAATTCAAGAGCTCTAGGGCACACTAGAGCTTTAGACTTTGTTACCCAATATCAACAATATAGATTAAGGTACAGAGATTATTATATTTTCATCCAAGCATTTTTCATGTAAATTGTTCTTCAATGGACCCACAACAAAACATCTCTGAGTATTACAATAGAAAGTTTTGCTCTCAACTACATTATAGGAGAAAAATGCATCAAATTGTGCTTCTCTATACATCCTTAAAATATGCAGTTTCTGTATCTTCACAGATAGAGGGAGATACAATTTTCAGGGAAATTCATTTCCAAGTTCTTTTTCTTTTTAGAATAACGTTCTTAAATAGGTCGTGCCGGCTGCTTGACTTTCAACTAGTTTGAAAAAAAAAATACTTCTTTGATTTTGAAAATTGGGCAATACATTTTTGATCAGAACAATTGAATTAGTATGTATCAGTGTGATACAGAACAGCTACTAATCTCAGAATGGATGATGATCAAAAGTCTTATGTCTCTCATCAAAGTGTAAAATCTAGATGTAAATCTTTTGAGTCATAAGTTCTCTAAAGTATACACCTTACTATTTCATGCCTTCCTACTTTTGCTCACATCCTCCCTCCTACTTCAATCCCCACTCTCCTCTTCTTCACCTAGATAACACATCTTTTAATAGTTTAAGTCTCACATTCTCTAAGAAGCCATTCCTGATTCCTACCCCCAACTCCAGACCACAAGACTAAGTTAAGAATTCCTTCTTCTCATAATCCTCGTGTTGCTTTTTGTCACAGCACAGATAACCCTATATTAATACTGCACCAAATGTAATGATATGTGTTCACCAGACTTAATTCTTTTCCCCTCCCAGGCACACAGTTACACTATATTTCTCAGCCTTCTCTACAACTGGGGAGGACTATGGATTGAGGCCAGCAAAGGAAATGGGCATGAGAGAGATGTTCACTTCCTCTAAACCCAATCTTCTACCACCTCTCTCTTCTCTCATCTGTCAGTTAGATGCAGAGATCTGGGTCCCCGACTTGACTGTGGAGCTGAGTCTCCCTAAAAACCCACATACATTATAAGTAAATAAGAAGTAAACTTTTATATTAAGCAACTGAAGTTTTGAGGTTGTTTGTTGTGGCTTATATAAACTAAGAGAATAACTAATACTAATATCCATCTTACTTTCTATACTATGAGGTTCTTGAAGTTAGTGGCTGTTTTATTTTTCTGTTTCTGTAACATTTAGCAGGATGCTGATGGATAGTAGGTACTCAGGAAATAAATATTTATTCCTGGAGTATTTCTCATAATTACTTTTTCTTTCTTACCCAGGGAAGCTACTAATTTTTTGTTTCTTTTTTATTTAAAAGGACAAAGAAGAGCATTTTGGATCTGCCTGAGGAAGGAGAAATACATGAATAAATATAATGTAAGTTATTTGGAGCTTGTGGAAGCCCAGGTTTCCCAAGTCAGGTATTAAAGATGACAGAACAGAATATTCATGTATTATGTGATAACAACTTGATTTCACATTAGAAGTCAAATTGGTAGAAAAGATATCCACCAACTAATTACAGCAACTAAAGTACTTCATTTCAAAGACAATTCAGCATTAAAAGTCACAGCCAAGCTCTCCAGTTCATTAGTGAATAAAATAGGCAAAATCCCTAATGTCAATGAGAAATTATTTTTTAATAAGGTACGGATACTGGTTAATGCCATTGTGCATCCCAGCTCTTTTCTTTGCCTTTGTTTGGCCTCTTCTGTACCCTAGGAAACAGTTGTGTAAATACACACCCAAAAACACTCTTTGATCTGCTGAGGGGCATGAATCCTAGACTAAGACATTTGGACTCTATAGGCAGAAGTGACCTGAACTGCCATTATAAAAGACTCTGAGAGAAACAAGATGAATAAAATATATTAACCACCTATTTCCAACAGTTAGGCAGTTCATGAAATACAAACTCTGTTTGAGCCTGTCTATACTTATAAAAAGTTAAATAAGACCAATTTCTTTACTTAAAGAGTGATAAATCCTGCATGTTTTCCTCTCTTCTTCTCTTAGTGACAGCCCTCACCAGGAGGTAGCCATTATTAGGAAAGGCACATTAGTCTTGCTTTAGGCATAGCCAGAATGCTCTGCTTTGTCCTGTTATACGAAAGAAAAACCAAAAATTACTAGTAATTTCAGTGGGGAAATAAGGAAAAGTAATTGTGAGAAATATCCCAGGCAGCCCAATGAATAATTATAACACATGACTGACAAAGGCTTAAAAATAAGGGTACTTATTTTAATTGAATATCTGAAATGTTGTATTTATACAAAGAAATAGTGTGAGAGAAATGAATGTCCCAGCTCCAGCAAGGCCACATATGTTTGTGAATAACCTCATCTTCACGGTTCTGTCTTCTGTAACTAGGGTAGCCAGTGTTTTAAAGCCTGTAAGTTTACAATGTGTGCTTCTATTTTACATGCTCCAGGATCAATAAAGCACTTGTGTCCTAATTCAGGCACTGAAAGGAAGGATATAGGCTCTCAACATCATTTTAGGGGGGGAGACAAGTCGGGGAAATTAATAATCTGTGCTTGGGATTGGAGTAGAGCTTACTTGCTTGGTTGGTATACGCCTCAGTGAGGAAATGAAGATCTGACCATAGGAGAAGGAAAAGAGGAGATAGGTTGGCTTTACCCTGAAGCTAATGAAACTCGAGCTTGGTGTGTGGCAATTGAGGTGGCAGGAGATATAAAAGTTCCCTACTTGCACAGATCCATTTTAAGGACTTCAGATCAGCTCAGGTAATGTGGTTAATGAATGTCAACAATCTAAGAGGTTTTTTCCTACATTCTCCTCAAGGGTTTTGATGGTTTCCTGTCTCACATTCAGGTCCTTCAGCCATTTTGAGTTTATTTTTGTGTATGGTGTAAGAAAGTGGTCTAGTTTCATTCTTCTGCATGTTGCTGTCCAGTTCTCCCAGCACCACCTGCTAAAGAGGCAGTCTTTTTTCCATCGCATACTCTTTCCTACTTTGTCAAAAATTAATTGGCCATACA
>NC_043707.1:103576781-103604985 GCF_006229205.1 Suricata suricatta | reverse complement strand
TATTATTTTCTTTACTTTTTTTTTTTCCCTCTTCGTTTTTTGGTGGTGGGGGTGGTTATGTTTAAATGAAGTTGCTTTTACAACACCAAAGACTTAATCATCCATTTCCTATACTTTTTTGCATGGACCTCAAGTATACTGTAGTATAGAGATGGAATTTAAGGAAAGGTATTAAGCAGGCTGTGTTTTAGCTTATGGGCAAGTAATAAATTGTATCATGTATCTTGAATGTATCATAGATAAGCTGCTATATTACAATTGCCACTTCAGATAGCTGTGAAATTAGGTAATTAAGTAGTTGGTACCTAACCTTCTAATTTCTGTGTAAGTCTAATTACATGAAATAGAAGTGGGGGTTTTGATTTTTTACTGTGCTTTTCTGTTTGGAGTATCATTGTAACTACTGTATTGTAAATGACGCAAAATAATTGCATATGTTAAAAAAATAAATTGTGTAAAAAAATAAATGTCAACAATCAAAGGGAATTTAAGATTAATCATTACACAAGAAAATATATGTTCTAAAACCTTAAGATTTATGTATGAATAAACTTGGTAAGAGGTTTATCCAAATTTCACAGCAATTCTGAATTTTACATTGCATTACCAATAATCAGTGATGACACTGAAATAAACTTTTTAAAAACCATCAATACATAAAAAATTATCTGATCAACAGGAAAGACTAAATTAGCTTTCAATTCTTTCTTCAGAAAAGGATACTGCAGAATCATATTCACGTGAAGAGGAGATAAGAGAGTATGTACCCAAAAATGAGTGTGTGACTGTGCAAATTATTTTACAAGTATGTTAGAAAGTTAATCAATAAAAATAGTATGCAATTTAAAAATATTTTATTGTTTGTAGCATTTAAAAATAATATTTTTTCAGCTCTAAACAAATTTGTAATTTATGATACTTTCCTTTCTTATTCTAACTCAACATTTAGCAGGATGCTGATGGATAGTAGGTACTCAGGAAATAAGTATTTATTCCTTTCCTACCAAAGTTTGATTTATAATGTCATACAGTCTTAAAGCAGCCCACCAAACTGAGTAAGCTTAAGGTCCCACAAACCTGGATGCATTAGCTAACAAGCACTCCTCACATCCAATTTAGCTAGAGGCTGTCTTACCCCAGGCCTTATGAAACCGGAAACCAGGGGAATGGGGGTGAGGGCAGGAATTCTGGGCTGAAGTCAGCATAAGCAGAGCAACATGGTATACAGCACAACGGGTGCAGAGTCTCTGTCAGATAGAACTGGGCTTGAATCCAGCTTCTTTCACAAATGTTAGCTCATCTGTTCCCTTATCATCTCTGAAGAAACTGACGCTCTGTGAGCCTTGGGGAAGTTTTGTTTGTTTGTTTGTTTGTTTGTTAATCAAATGTCATTGAGTGTTACATTAGTTTCATGTGTACAGTATAATGATTAAACAATTCTATACTCAGTGCTCATCAAGGCAAGTGTACTCTTAATCCCCTTTTATTTATTTCATTTATACCCCCATCTACCTCCTCTCCAGCAACCATTAGTTTTTTCCTCTGAAAAGTCTGATTTGTGTGTCTCTTTTTTGTTTGTTCATTTGTTTTGTTTCTTAAATTCCACATGAGTTACTCATGGTATTTGTCTTTCTCTGATTGCTTATTTTACTTAGCATTATACTCTCAAGGTACATCCCTGTTGTTGCAATTGGCAAGATTTCATTCTTTCTTATGGCTAAGTAGTATTCCATTGCACATATATACCCCATCTCCTTTGCCCATTCATCTATTGATGGACACTGGGGTTGCGTCCATATCTTGGCTATTGTAAACAATGCTGTAATAAATATAAGGGTCCAATGTCTTTTCCAATTAGTGTTTTTGTTTTCTTTGGGTAAATGCCCATTGGTAGAAACTGGATCATATGGCAATTCTATTTTACATTTTTTGAGGAACCTCCACACTATTTTCCATAGTGGATATATGAATTTTCATTTCCACCAATATGCATAAGGGTTCTATTCTCTCTGTATATTCACTCAGAATTGTTAGTTGTTTTTTTTATTTTAGCCATTCTGACAGATGTAAAGTGATACACACTTTAGATGTCTAATTGTAGTTTTAATTTGCACTTCCCTGATAATAAGTTATGCTGAGCATTTTTCATGGGTCTGTTGCCATCTATATATCTTCTTTGAAAAAATATCTATTCAGGTCCTCTGCCCATTTTTAATTGGATGATTTGGGCTTTGGTGTTGAGGTGTATAAGTTCTTTATATATTTTAGATATTAACCCCTTTATACCACTTGCAACTATCATCTCATTTAGTAAGTTGCCTTTTTTGTTTTGTTCATCGTTTCCTTTGCTGTGCAAATGATTTTTTATTTTGACACAGTCTCAGTAGTTTAATTTTGGTTTTGTTTCCCTTGCCAGAAAAGACATATCTAGATGAATGTGTCAACAGGTGATGTCAGAGACATTACTGCCTTGGTCTTCTTCTAGGAATTTTGTGATTTCAAGCCTTACATGTAGGTCTTTAACCTATTTTGAGTTTATTTTTGTAATGGTATAAGAAAGTGGTCCAGTTTCATTCTTTTGCAGGTAGCTGTCTAGTTTCCCCAACATCATTTGTTGAAGGAACTATATTTTTCTCATTCTTGCACCTTTGCAAGTTCTTTAACATTACTGAGGTTCAGTTTCCTTCCCCAAGATGATAAGGAAGACATGAGCTAACAGTCATGAAACAGGAACTTGATAAACTGTTAACTGTTGCATACAGAAATATTAGGACTAAGTAATTTGGCTAAGGCCATGGATGGTAGAATTAGGACTTGGAGCCCAGGTCTTTCTGAATCAAGGCACATTCCTGTTCCCATTATACCATGATGCCTCCTGAAAATAACCACCTTGCCTGTGCCACATTCATGTTAACAGACATGATTTGGAATATTCATGAAATCAACATGTAATCTCTCTCTTCTATTCTCCCCAAACAGCCTTGCTACCATTCCTGATGGGCATGATCTCATGCTTCAGCATGTGTGCTGATATCACTGGAGAAGTTGAATGGATCACATATGGATGCTAGCTTCAAGTCAACTAACATTTACTTAGTATTTATGGTTATTTGTAAAGTCCTTATATTTCAGAAGTATATACTGAAATATTTATGGTTAAATTATACAATTTTAGATTTACTTTAAAATAATACAGTGGAAGAAGAGTAGAAGGAAGTGAGTAGCAATAAAAATGAAAAGGGATTGGCTGAGTTGATCACTAATAAAGCTGAAATATGAGTATATGAAACTCATTATACTATTTCTGTTTATTTTGTATTTTTCAGAGTAAAAACTGAAAAAATGAGTAATTGAACACTACCCTCGATATACTTGGGACTTTCTTCCACCCATTTCCCAATTTGCCTCTTTGCATTTATTGTTTGCTCCATTTAATTTCAATTTTTCTGATAACTATATAAGCCAAAAATCATTATTGTGTGGTGATAATATTAATAGTAAGAACAATAGCTTCCACTTTTTAAGTGCATATTTTGTGCATGTACTTGTACAAAGTAATTTACTTCCATTGTCTCCTCTGATCTTCATAAGAACTCTATGAAGTATACACTAGTACTTATTTTATGGCTGAGGAAATGGAGGTTCAGGGGGCTTGAGCAATCTGACCAAAATCTATAGTAAGTAATAAGTTCAAATCTTGTACCTTAACCACTATGTCACTTGTTTCTCAGATTCTGCTTTAAGCTCTAAAAGATACCAAGCTACAGCAGGCCACTACCTAGCTGGAAGAGGAAACAATCTTATGACAATGAATCAAATGACCCTAAATTTTCTTTATCCTCATATACCAAATCTAAAAAATAGACATTACTTGTCTTATACATGCTGTATCATGCAAGGCAAGAAGGATTTACATCTTTTCTTTTATGAGCTTAAATCCAAAATAAGAGAACACAAATGTCAACAGATGCAATGAGGCATTTATTTTTGACATAAGAAGAAAAATAATATAACAACAATAAAATAAGTATATAGGAAGAGAAAAAATATTGAACACTGACTGTACTTGATACTTGATATATGCAATATATTGTCATTTACAACCCCAAGTTCTACACAGAAGTTGACCATCAGTAAACACGTTTTTTTGGTTCTGCTGAGCACCTGAAAGCTGGGCCTTGAAGGGAATAGGGACTAGGACCTAGAAAGAGTTGAAAGTACTGCAAATAGAAGAAGTATTTGGCAATTGAAAAGGAGGAATAACCTGAAAGGATGGAAAAGGCATAAGCAGAGGGTGAAAGCCTGGAATACTATGAAGTAGAATATGGAAAATGAACAAAGAAGAAAAAGAAACTGGTGGCAGAGTAGCTAGCTAATGGACAATTTCTAGTTACTGGGTTTTTTTGTTTGTTTGTTTGTTTGTTTTTACCACATAGAAACTATGTGGATCTTGCCTATGAACCTCAGGGGACCATTACTGTAAGTATATGGAGGCACAGACCTATAGTGGGGTAAAGGGGAGAAAAACTGTAAATTTGATCTAATCACATGATTGCAAAGCTAGATATTCTGAAAATGTTCCAGATGGCTAAGGCTGGCTTCTGATATAGCATTTCTAATTAAGCAGTGAGAACACCACTGGTAACTGAAGGAAAAAGAGAAAATGACCAGAGGTCCTTATAAAATATTGGTCTGATGTTTTGGGTTTTCTGATGATAATAGCACAGAGGTTTTTACGGCTGAAAAAAGCTAAACTGGCTGAGAGGCTCTTATTCCCAGAGTTTTAATGGCTATAAAGTTCCTGAATCTTCTATCCAGAACCTCCTCAATTCTAAGAAGCAGATTCAGAAAGTTAAGATGCAACCATCTTGATATGTATGTGACAAAGCTCTACCACCAGGTGAGCATGAAAATATTTTCAGTTTCTTCAGAAAAACGTCATTCTCATTGGATTAGGCCAGTGAAGATACTCAGAGCCAATCTGCCTCACTTTGACCAGAAGCAGTTACAGTATTCCTCACCTACAGCATTCCAGTTTGGCTGCTCTGAAATGACCTGGATATTTGTATAATCGTGATTTGACCCCCAAACTTCCCAGTCATTCTGGTCAAAGGGATTTTTATAAGATATCACTGGATAGTTCTTTATGAGGTACCAGGAGACTGATGTATGTTCTGGGGTTAGATGGAGAGTTACATATCAAAGCTTATGTTCCAGATTGAAAGAAAAAAAGGGTCCATTTTAATTAAAACCTCATGTCTTAAATTCAGCTTTCCTAATAGTACTCATTAGCAATTCCAGAGTTTCTTTACACTTTAGGCAGAGGGAGTCAAACATTTCCTTTAAAGGGCCAGATGGTAAGTATTTTCAGCTTTGTGAGTTGCATAGTTCCTGTCACAAATATTCAAGTCTGCCATTGTAGCACAAAATCAGCCATAGACAATTTTATACAAATGGTTGTTGCTGTGTTCCAATAAATTTTTATTGACAAAATCAGGCAATTGTTTGGCTTTGGCCCACAGGCCACAGTTAGTTGACCGCTGTTCTGAGATATTAGTAGAAAACTGCCTCATACTTTTCATCAGTAGCTTCTTTCCCTCACTTAACCTTAATGAAATTCTTCAAGAATATGGTAGGCCTCAGCTCCAACACTCATGGATTTCTTGACGTTTAGAGCATCAGTACAAAGAACGATGAGTTCCTGAATTGCCAATTTTTGCCACTCTGAGAGCTACCATGATTCACACTAAATACTAGCAAGATGACATCTGAACTGCCATCCAGGTCAGCAATGTGCTAATATAATGAAACTCCATTTATAGCATATCTAGCCTTATAAACAGTAAAAGACTCTTAGTGTGCATTTGCATGAATCTAGATTTATTCTTGGTGCCATTCTTTTTTTCTCCTATCCCAAAACACTCAATGTTTTACTGATGTCCTCAGCAGTCTTGGAGATATATTTTCCCATAGAACTGGGTTCTCCCTAGCCTCCCCCTCCTGACATCTAGAGCATCACAAAGACCAGTTCAGCCTGGAAGCTCTGAAGAGATTTATCCAATATAAAAATCTACATCAATAGACAGGGTCCCATCATAATCAAGGATCTCTCTGGCAGTGATCTTGAGAACAGGCTTAGTTCTGGTGTAGGTTCTAGGCACTGAGGAAGAGGCAGAGGGTGCTGTATAGTATTGCTAATGCCTCCAACTGAAGAATTTTAAGAACAGATAGGCTTAATATTGAATTTGAAATTGTCTGTGGTACAATATAACCCTACTGCCTATTTCCCCAAATCTTAAACTAAGCTGCATGTTCAAATACATGTATAAGTGGAGTCTGGGGGAAAGTGGCTACCTTAGCCCAGGTTTTCATCATTTCTTCAGTTAATTCCTTACTAATCTCCCTGCCACTAGTCCTACCTCTCTACAATTTATTCTCCCTACCAATGGCAGAGTAATTTTGTTAATTAAAATCTTATCATATCCTAACCCTGCTTTATGTCTTTAGTAGATTCCCTTAGGCTTCAGGAAAAATCCAATCTCTTCAGCACAATATTCAAAACCCTTTTCCAATTCTAAAGTCTCATATGCCATTCCTCTTCTTCCTCACAACCTCTATTCCTGATATACTATTATACTATTTGCAGTTCCTTCAAGACATCATATCTTGCTTATCTCAGATACTTCCTAAATGGAGTTCCTTTCATTAGGAATGTGCTTTCTATTGTTTCTGTATGTGTAATTGCTTATCTTCAGGCAAAATTCATGTATCACTTGTCCCAGGGAGCCTTCTCTGGTCACCAAATCCACACAGCCTAGTTTGGGTATTCCTGTTTGATTTTAGCAAAACTCTCTGTACTTATTTCTATGTGCTAATATGTGTAATTGGTTACCTCTCTGTCCTCACCCACCCATATAACTCCTTGACCACAGGGACTCAATTTTCTCTCCTTTCTATTAATTTTTTGGTATCAGTAGGCCCTATTATATATGGAGATAGAGTACACAAGATGAAATTTTGAATAAATGAATTAAATTAATGATAGTTACTTCAGGTGCCAACAGCCAATACCTCAAAATTAAAGAGGAGAGTTAGGAGATATCTAAAGCTATGTAAGTAAACATCTATCTTGAAGGTACATTAATTAATATGAGTAAAGAAAAGTACGTATATATAAGTTTAAAATTGAATCTGAGCATATTTGTGAAACAAGCATTTAGATCCAAAACCAGAACATTATTAGCAGCTTACATATCCTCTACTTATGCTCCATTCACATGACAATCCATATATCAAAGGTAAACACTGCCCTGATTTCTTTTTTTCTCATTTATTATTTATTCTGTAATTTCTTCATATCAGTTTAGCTCGTATACATTTTTTATACTCTGAGTTATAACCCAATACCGCTTCTTCTCTTTTTTTAGCTTTTATTTATTTAATATAATTTATTATCAAATTGGTTTCCATATAGCACCTACTGCTCACTCCCACTAGTACCCTTCTCCATGCCTATCACCCACTTTCCCCTCCCCTACCCCCCATCAACCCCCAGTTTGTTCTCAGCATTTAAGAGTTTCTTATGGTTTGCCTCCCTCCCTCTCTGTAACTTTTTCCCCCATCCCTTCCCTATGGTCTTCTGTTAGGTTTCTCAAGATCCACATATGAGTGAAAACATACAGCATGTGTCTTTCTCTGACTAACTTATTTCACTTAGCATAATACCCTCCGGTTTTATCCATGTTGCCTCAAATGGCCAGATTTCATTGTTTCTCATTGCCAAGTAGTATTCCACTGTATATATAAACCACATCTTCTTTCCATTAGTCAGTTGATGGACATTTAGGCTGAATGAAAGTGCTGCTATAAACATTGGGGTACAGGTGCCCCTATGCATCAGCACTCCTATATCCCTTGGGTAAATTCCTAGCACTGCTATTGCTGGGTGATAGGGAAATTCTATTTTTATTTTTTGAGGAACTTCCATACTATTTGCCAGAGCAGCTGCACCAGTTTGCATTCCCACCAATAATAGTGCAAGAGGGTTCCCATTTGTCCACATCCTCACCAGCATCTATTGTCTCCTGATTTGTTCATTTTAGCCACTCTGACTAGCATGAGGTGGTGTCTTAGTGTGGCTTTGGTTTGTATATCCTTGATGATGAGTGATGTTGAGCATTGTTTCATGTGTCTGATGGCCAACCAAAGACATTTTCTTTGGAAAAATGCCTATTCATGTCATCTGCCCATTTCTTCACTGGATTGTTTGTTTTTCAGGTGTGGAATTTGGTGAGTTCTTTATAGATTTTGGATACTAGCCCTTTATCCAATATGTCATTTGCAAATATTCTTTTCCCATTCCATTGACTGCCTTTTAGTTTTGTTGATTATTTCCTTTGTAGTGCAGAAGCATTTTATCTTGATGAAGTCCCAATAGTTCACTTTTGCTTTTAATTCCCTTGTGTCGAGTAAGAAATTGCTGCAGCTGAGGTCAAAGAGATTGTTTCCTGCTTTCTCCTCTAGGGTTTTGATGGTTTCTTGTCTCACATTCAGTTCTTTCATCCATTTTTAGTTTATTTTTAACACTGCTCTGATTTCTAATGTCTGGGTTAGTTTTGCATGCTTTTGAACAACAAATGCAATCACACAGCTTATACTCTTTTATGTTGGCATTTTTAATATCTGTGAGGTTCATCCATATTGTTGCCTGTCAGTACAGATCGCTCATTCTCATTGCTGCATAATGTTCCATTGTGTGATTATAACAGAATTTATTTACCTATTCTATATCCATTCTGCTCTTAGTGAGCATTTGGATACTTTCCTTGGGCTTTGGGACTACAATAAATAGTGCTATAAAAATGTCTTTTGATAAACATACATATACATTTCTGTTGAGGATAAACTAGAAATATAATTTTGGGTCACAAGGTATACATATATTTAGCTTTAGATGACACTGCCAGAGTTTTCCAAAGTAAGTGCACCAACACAGAACTTCTTTTAATTCAAGAAGTACATTGCGCTCATAAAAAAATCTCTATGTAAATACAAAATACTGTTATTAACTCAATGCCTCATTTGCACAAGATCATCTTGTTCCATAGCAATTAAAAATAACATCTTTGATTAGATGAAATCAAATATCTACTGGGATTTGCATTTATAATCTAGATGTATCACACTCTTTTAGCTAATCAAAATTAGATTCTGACACACTTTCAAATATATCAGTTGAAAGACAAATGCTGGCATGCTTATTTTAAAGCATACTAGGTCATATATGTTAGGTATCATGTCAACATTTTCGTTAAAAATATCCTGGTTTATCAAGTGATTGGAAAGAACACTGACACACAAATCCAATATTTTCTACATCCTCATGGTACATTTTGCAATATTCATAGATTTCTAAAACATCTGATCCACCAATCCCTAGAATTCATGTCATTTTGAACATCCCATGGAATAAACGGTTCCCTTCTTTGCATAAATTATTTGAAATTTTAAATTTATTACACTACATTGCCACCAACAGTGTAGGAGGGTGCCTGTCTCTCCACACCCTCGCCAGCATCTATAGTCTATAGTCATGCTAAGTGAAATAAGTCAGGCAGAGAAGGATAGATACCATATGTTTGCATTCATAGGTCTAACACGAGAGACCTGGCAGGGGACCATGGGGAGAGGAAGGGGGAAAGAGAGTGGGGGAGAGTGAAGGACACAGATCAAGGAAGACTACTGAATACTGAAAACGAACCATGGACTGAAGGGGGAGGGGGAGAGAGGGAGGGGGTGATGGTCATGGTGGGGGACACTTGTGGGGAGAAGCACTGGGTGTTGTGTGGAAACCAATTTGACAATAAACTATTAAAAAATAAATTTATTACACTAATAATAGTACATTAAAAAGCTTGGAATAAAAGAGGAAATATATAACATAAAGAATATAAGTATCATTGGTAATCCTGCATTGTACCAAAAATTGTCAAAACTTCAGTGCTTATATCTCCAGTGTTTTCCTATGTATTCCTACATATATGCATATGTTTTTAAAACAAAAACAGAAACATATTATACATATATTTTACCTGGTTTTAGTTTTTATATAATAAAAAATCTCTCCCTGTCAATTTACATAAAATTTTAAAGCATGTTAACAAAATAGCATAGCATGTTAACAACCATTTATCATTTTAAGCAACAGATCAATTCCACTCTTTCACAAATACTACAAGAGCATAAAATTCCCACTATTCTTGTTATATGCTATGGTTATTAGTATCACGTCACTTGGAAGAATATCATTTTAAGGACCAGGTGAGCTGCATTTGAATCTTGGCTTTACCACTGTGTTATTGGGAATCAACTATTTGGTGTATCTAAGCTTAAGTTTACTCATCAAAATACATGAGTGACATGAGAGTGACAGAGGTGCCTGGGTGGCTTAGTTGGTTAAGTGTCTGACTTTGGCTCAAGTATGATCTCGTGATTCGTGGGTTCAAGTCCCAAGTCGGGCTCTGTGCTGAGAGCTCCCTCTCTCTCTGCCCCTCCCTTTTTCATGCTCTGTCTCTCAAAAATAAATGTTAAAAAAATTTAAAAATATGTAAAGTGACAAAATATACTTCACATATTTGTCATAAGAATTGGGTGAAATAATATGTAGGGAAATTCTTGACATGGTGGCAGGCATGTGAAAGGCATTCAATAAATTTGCTGGAATCTGAATCTGTGGGAAGTGCAAAAGTTATAAGAACCTGGCACTATCCTTTGGAAATTTATAATCTAGGGGCACCTGGGTGGCTCAGTCACATCAGTGTCTGACTTTTAATTTTGGCTCGGGTCATGATCCAAAGGTCATGGGATTGAGCTCTGCATTAGTCTCTATACTGAGCATGGAACTAGCTTAAGATTCCCTTTGCCTCTGTCCCTTACCCCCTCTCATGCTTTCACTGTCTAAAAAAAATTTTTTAACAAAAATAAATAAAAGAAATTCATAATCCAACAGTAGAGTTGGGGTAGTTCTACAAATCAGTAAGCAGAAGAAATCCATTTTCATTGATTAAATACCTATTCTGTGCTCAGGGAAATGCTGTACACTTTTATTTTTACTTTAAAGGCATCACTGCATAGGGAGAATGAAATGATCTGTGGAGCAAGATGCTCCTATCCCTGTATCATACACTTGGGAGAAACTTCCTTCTTACAGAGACTTCTGGGAAGATCACTAAATTGGTGCAGCAAAGGTCTTTAAAGATTTGATGGGGAAATGGGCATGATTATAAGCAGAAACAAGAAAAACTATCTTTTTATAACTTTTGGTTCTTTTCGATTTTGCAGAAGTACTGGTCTGAAATCCACCTTTATTGAATGTCATTCTTTGCTCTGGGAAGTCACCCACATGGGCATTTTGGTCGGGTAAAAGTATAGATGCACTTTTGATCTGTAAATGTTTCAGAGATTATGGCTAGGTTGAAAAAAAATTGCTCTACATGCAAATAGTTTTTATGGGGAACTTTATAGAAAGTGGGGGGCAAAGATTTGTTTTAGGCCCCAATAACAAAACTAAGGCAGAAAGCTCATGAGTGTTCATTTTGTCCACTTCAAAAGGGATTCCCATCTCACTCTGGCACTCCAAGTACTGAAGGCAGTAAAGGCATACAGAGGTAGAACCCTTCCAATGACATTGACACAGTCCTTCTCTACTTGCAAGTCTAAGTTCTCTTTCTCTCAGATGAGCTATTTCTATCTAACCCTCCAGCTTTCCTTATAAATGACTAACCAAACAGGGCATTCCATGAGTACCTCCTATCATTATATCTCATAGAATCTTATTCTTTATCTACACAACTCATATCACAGTTTATTACATACTTATTTGAATGTTTCTTTAATGCTTATCTTTTCTATGTTCTATATGGTCCATGGTAGCAGAGTTACATGTACTTATTCATAAAATCAGTGCTTAGTATAATATTTGGCAATTAAAAATGTTTATTGAATGGATGCATTCATCCAATCCAGTCTTGTGAATAAAAATAGTTGCATTATTTATTATGTTTATTGTTTCTCTCATCTTATCAGTGTATAATGTCTATAAAGAGCAGATATTCTTAATTCTTTTCATTGATCTATTCCTAGCACTCAGTACCTTGCATGATGTAGAGTATATGTTCAACAAATATATAAATGTTCAATATATTAATTAATAAATACATGAATAGGTATCTATGATTAGTCCCCTTCAACTAACTTCCTGATCAGAAAACATTTACTTTTTGGGAACCAGAAACCAAAAAGAGAAATATATCAGAAGGCACATGGAATCTGAAACTGACAGTCTGGTGTGAAAGCACATATGATATCTCCTCGTAAGGGCTTCTGAAAATATCCAGGAGTGTTTTCTAAAGAGAGCTGAGAGGTTTGCACAGGACAAGAACAAGAACTCTGGGTTATCTGTGTGGTTGTAAATTGATTTGTATCTGTTAACTCAAAAGATTTGGTAGCTTGGGCTTAAGCCAATTCTGTAAAATAGATATTTTCATTAAAATTTTTTTCTGCTTATTTATTATTGAGACAGAGAGAAACAGAGCCTAAGTGGAGGAGAGGCAAAGAGAGAGGGAGACACAAAATCTGAAGCAGGTTTCAGGTCCCCTGACGTGGGGCTTGAACCCACAAACCATGAGATCATGACCTGAGCTGAAGTCCGATGCTTAACAGACTGAGCCATTCAGGTGCCCCTCTTTTTTTCAAATTTTTTTTTTCTCTTTGATATTTTCCTTTTTTAAACGAAGAAACTAGAGCTCAGGAAGATTAAGTTCCCTCAAGTCACTACACAGCTAATAACCAGCGAGCTGAGAAATGAATTTTGGCTTGTCTGTTTATAAAACCTATGCATTTTTCTAATATGCTCTTTTTTTTTACATGAAAAGATGCAGAGCTTTATTTTTTAAAAAAACTGTGGTAAAATATACATGACACTTACCACTTTAACCATTTTTAGGTGTACAGTTCAGTGGCATTAAGCACATTCACATTATTGTGCATTCATCACCACCATAATATTTATAAGAGAAGGATATGTGGACTAAATATGTCAAACGTTCTTGGGCATAATACATGCTGTTGTTGCTATTCGTGTTTTGGAGGGGGAGAGGTTCATTCTGAATTATATGATTAGAGAAGAGTTTTGGTGAATATAAAATTTGAGCTGAACCATACAAATCAAGGTACAACAGATGAGGTAGTGAGGAGAGGGGGAAGTTTTAGAAGTAGTGCCAGCGAAGTAGAAGTGTACTGAGGTTTCAGAACATAAGCAAGGATGCAGCATAGGCTAAATGTAGGAGTCTGAAGGAGAACAGACACCTAGAAAGTAGATGAGCATAGCAGTGAGTGTCCCCTTAGAACCTGAGGACAACAGAGAAATGAAACTGCAAAAACATCAAGATTAAAGAAAAAAGTCCTCTTAAATTCTAACATACAGAAAGGCACATTGATCATATATTATTATAATTAGGCCAATAACCAGAACTCTTGTTAGCAGTACCAGATACTAGAAAACAATTCTTGAAAGTGAGAAAAAAAATTTCTGTCAGTTTAGAATATTCCTAAACAATCATTCAATAGTTAGGGGAACACAGCAATATTTCCAAATACACTATAACTAAGAGAATTTATCATCCACATATTCTCATTGAAAGTACTAAAAAAAGATTTACTTCTTTAAGAAGAAAACTGAAGCCAGAAGGAAGTGAAATATGGAAACTCAATGACTCCATAAAAACCTGCTTTTTGCTCCTCTTACTGCTTCTGTTCTGCAAGGACATGCACCCCCACTTTACACATGCCTCAGAATGCAAGTAGTTTATGTCCTCCCTGTAAAGGACAAGGAGTAAATGAGTCCTTTGAAACAGATAAGATCTAAGGAAGGACAAGGTTAGAATGACTAGATGAAGCTATCGTATGTGTACTTCAGACCACCTCCACTATACATCTTGACAGCAAGACCCCCTGTCTCCAAGGAATAATATCCGGGCCCTTGTCTTTGTTCTAATAGGTTTCTGGATACCTGTGAGGACATGTACACCAGACCATAAACCTCAGTAAAAACCCCCAGACCCGAGGCAAAAATAAGATTCATGTTCCTTTCCTTTCCTTTCCAAGTTTCCTGGACATTGCATGTATATCTACGCTCTTTAGATCTCCAATACACTCTGCTCTCACCTTCTTCTGGCTTGTGTCAGACTTCCATCCTGTGCAAAACCAATGACCCCCTTGGCTGGTCCTGCAGGACTCCCTCTGGGTCCTAGGACCTGATCTGCTGGCATTATGACTGGGATTGCCAGAACACAGGTGAGAGAAAAAAAGGGTAAAACATGGTGGCAAATTTGTCTCCTAGCAGTAAAAATAATAACTTGGGTTTTTTTCATTAAAAAAAAGTTTAATTTAAATTCTCAGGAAAGGAAAGGGAGTAGTTCGAAGAACAGTTTACTTAGGCAAGCTAAGATTCTTGCCTTGTTCCCAGGAAGAGGACAAATAATTTTCAACTTTGTTAAGAGAAACACATGATTAAGAATGAATGTTACAAATTTAAAGTTACAATTATAAAATTATAAATAGAAATTTCTGTTCCACAACAGGAATAGGAAAAAAAAATTATCAATCCGACCTAACATAGGAGGGAAAAGACAATAACAAAAAATATGGTGAAACTCTTACTCCTGTTCTTCATGCCTTTTCTTCCTGAATAATCCAGTCCTAAAGCCATTAGGTGAGGAAGTACAAGACAGAAGTCCATAGCTACAGAGGGGACTTTGGGAGCCCAGAGACTAGGGTATCAGAATCTAAGCAGGATGAGGAATTTATAGGAGTACATGGGTGGGTGCAGCCTGGTGGATGCACTGCTTTTTTCCATTCTGTCCACTGGGAAAAGCTATCAATCTTCCCCTTCTCAGTATTTTGGAGTAAATGGGTTGGCTTTCTCATATTCCCTACAGGAAGTCAAACTTTCCAATACACAAACCCTTTCTAAGTTAAAATCATGTTTTTCCCCCATTTTACAGTGACTCCCACCTCCCAGTTATCTCTCAAAAGAAAACCATTAACTGTATTCTCTAGCTTACAGGGGCTATCTGGGAAAAAATTTTTAATTTTAATCCTTTTATGCTCATCTGGACAAATGTAGTGATATGTGCTCTAGTCTATCACTCAGAGTGAAATTAGAAGACATGATAAGCACTTAATTTTGCAGTGGGAACACAAGAAAATGAAAATCTGTGTTTGAACCTTGGAGAAAAGAAGTCTTTAAGACTACTAGAAACGCAAGGAAAAATATAGTTTACCTAAATTAAGAAATCTTATGGAAATTATTAGAAAGAGATCACACATAAATATTACTGTAAATGACAACTATAGACACATATTCTTAGTCTGAAATAGCTGGGAAGTTCTTGTTCGCAAGTTTTTCCTGCTGAATGACCAAAGAGCATATCTTATATTTTTAATGTTTTCCCCTTTCCCTTTCTTAGAGGGTTCACACATTGGGTATTATTTAATATCTAAGATAGGCCAAGTGCAATTTTTCCAAGACTTTAAGCCACCAGAGAAGACCCAGAGAGGCTAAGTGACTGGATCTATACTACTTCTTTTATCCTCACAACTATAGTGTGAGGACTATGTGATTTAATCTCATTTTGCATGTGAGGAAACTGGCTTTGCTGGATGATCTATGCTCATGGTCACATAGAATCAGGGTCCAAACCAAATCTGGCTAACCTTCTACAAACTAGACTCCAATGCCTTTAGTCTATTTACAAGCATCATCTTGTTGGACTTCCCAGGTTTGGTCTCCTCTTCATAGTTGCCTCTTAGATAAACCACCTTCTAATTATAAATAATCACTAAAGTTTATGGTTACTTCTTCCATAAAGAAAACAGAAATTCTTTTATCTTCTTTTGGTGATTTGTGCATAATTTTAACATGAAAAAAATGGGGGGGGGGGCAAAGGAGAAGCTCAACCAGTATTCACAGCTCTTTGGCAGGAAACTGATAATATGTGTGCCTTCTCCAAGAACGAAAAACTGGTTACAAGGTACTACTCCCAGGCTAACCCAAAAACATAAATTAAGCAGAAAGAACAATAGAACACTACAAGACAGGGACACCAGTGGAATAATGCTGTTTGTAAAACTCAGATTTCTATCCACAGTCTCATCCCTGCAGACATACTGAAGTTTTTGAAAAAGAAGGATCTTCATTCATTAAGCAGCAGTCACTAGGCATCTGAGCAGGAAAGATGGAGATGAACAGTCTCTGAGTCCTTGAAGCTCTCACAAACAAATAGTAAAGATGGACAAACAATTTTAATACAAAGTAATAAGAGGAGGTATACCCAACCCAAGTTGATAAGTGTGGCAAAAGTTTTCTTAGAGGAGCAAAAAATGAGTTCATGGTTGATAGATCAGTAGAATTTTAAAAGGAGATAAATGAGAAGGAGTGAAGAGACAAGTACAATTTAGATGCTTGTGAAGGTATGGTAATGACCATAGGCAAGTGTGGCTAGAGGGCAGCATGCATGGCAGGAAGTAGTGTTCAGTTGTTTAGTGATGACTATTAAGCAAATGAGAATCATCCTTGTCCCCTCTATCTACAAGGCCTTCAGGGATGAAAATCTAGCTACAAGTCTAGAGTTTTGAAAACTTAGCTTTGTTCCATTGGTCTCTGTGTCTTCTACTGTTCTTTTTTCTTTATATTTTGCATTTGCACAAAAGTAACTTTTTCCTCTATGTAGAAGATAGTGTCAAAGACCAGTTACTAAACGGTTCTTGAAAGATCCAAATAGGAGATTGGAATAATCTGAAGTAAGATGGTAATAGTGGAAATAAAGACGGAATGGATATGAAGGATTTTTGAAAGGCAAAATTTTGTAGAGTTTGGGTGATCATGAGTGCAGCAATTACTTCATCCTTTTTTTTCTTCCACAGAAAGTTACACAGTCTACAACCTCCAGGGGTCAGGGAAGAGATGAGCTGTAAAAGAAAGGTATGATTCCAGTAGCTACAGCAATCTTTCTGAGCACTCACATCATAGTGATGCTTGGGTGGCAACAACTCTTAAATCTTTTCTTATCTGGGTCTAGGAGGGAATTTCAGAAAGAGAGGGATAAAGGAGGACAATGGAGGGAAGGAACAGGGTCTATTAATGATGACAATGTATCTATTCTTTTTTTAAGCATTTAGTTGTTTGGGAATTAAAACTATAGCAGGAATGTGTTGAAAATTAAGTATGAATACAATTTCATTGCTAGAGAGATGAGAAATTTGGGCAAACTGCTCAAAGAGAAACCAAGGCAGTTAAATGTAGATGCCTAGAAAAACCAGGTATCCCTAAGGATTCATCCTAAGCTTTGTTCTAGAACCGCAAATGGGGATGGCTTCAGAGAACTAGAAAGTATGAGTAAAATCAACCTAGGAAGTGGGAACAGAATCTACAAATAATTGAAAACAAAAATGTGCGAGGTATTTCCAGGATTTACTATTGTATTCTTAATGCTTAGCATAGGAAATAAAACAGAATAAATACTCCATAAATATTTGTTAAATTAACACAAAATATTTCTATGAGGAGAAAGCATAGATGGGGGCTGGTAGAAAATGGTACAAAATTAGTGCTGAAATTTACATTGTAAAGAAACCTGGAATGTTAAGGTAAGAGTACAGACTTCCTTTTGTAATCAATGAACTATTAACTAACTCACCATGACCTTTCTCAATGGAGCTCCATATGACCAAGACCCAACTGCAAGAAACCTGGTAGTGTCTTGCTTAAACTTAAAAGTAGTTAACTCGTATTTAGTGAGTAGACTCTGTTCACTCTGTCGGGTTCTAAACTGGGCCTGATAGAGCAGACATAATCCTATCCAAAGAGTTCATGGTTAAGTGGGAAAAGCAGGCATATATATAAAAATGACAATGCAATATGAAAAATTCAACAATAGACGAGTTGGTAGTGATTGAAAGTGGGAAGACGACTCTAAGCAGAGGGAATATCATGACCAAAACATGGAAGAATTTACAAATTGGTGATTCTTGGAGGTTTTTGAAATAGTCATAAATTTTAATTGGAGCAAAATGAAATGTCAGTCTGAATGCACCTCTCTCATTCATCTCTCTCTCTCTCTACATACGTACGTACACACACACACACACACACACACACACACACACACACACAGAAAATTGATGAAGACAATTTGAGAATACATTAAAGTTCCCAAAGTCACTTTGCTTCTGAGGAAGCTTCTGCACACTGGAATGTGACTAATAGTACAACTTATTTTACAAAACCTTTAAAATGCAAATGCAAAATATCTTTTGAGACAATATACTTCAAAAATCCTTTTAACTTAGTAGGTTTTAAGTCAACTCAGACTGTGGCAATGCCTAGTCTTCCAGGTAATACTGTCAACATCTCTACCCTTCTGCATAGGAAGCAGTTGAGGCAGCAAAATCTCAGATTATTAGGGCTGGAAGAGAAAATCAAGTACAACCACTTCACTTTCCAGAAAGAGAAACTGAAACCAAAGGAGGAAAGCACTTGTACAAAATCCCACAGAAACGTGGAAACAGAATGGGACCTGCTATCTTACATTAACCACAACAGGCTCAATATCAAATATTTTTGCATTGTATGCCACTAAATATGATTACATCTGGAGTCTGAAATTCAGAAATAATGTTCTATTCTAATCCTAACTCTGTCTCTAATGGACACAACTAAGAATTCCTTTAAATACGCTCTATTTCAAATCACTATTTGAGTTTAAAATAACTTTCACCATTGCATAGTCCCAAGGTCAGGTCCGAAGAAAACCTCAAATAAGAGATCTCAGTTTGGAAAATATCTTTAAGATCAATACATGTGTATTATTCAGAATGCTCTCATTTGCATATGATAGAAAGCCAACTACCAACTCTTTAAATAAGAATAGTTATTGGCTCTTATAATTAGAATGAACAAATTGAAGAACTGGATCAGGGCCTCATATGATGCCCTCAAAACTCTTTCTTATTTTCAGATTCTATCTCTATATAGAACTCATTCTCTCAGTCTTCTTCATGAAGAAGGAAATGCAGCTCCAGGGTTCCATCCTTTACAGCTTATACTTCAAAGAGAAAAAAGACCTCTCCTATCCACTTATAGAATGAAAAATTCTAAGAGATGACCCTTAATGGTCCCTCCAATATGTGTCACTTGCCTATCTGTGAACTTAGCATTGTGGCGAGGGGGATGAGAAAACATGATAGGTGAATCTGGGGTTAAATGGTAGTCTCTGTGATTGAAGGGGTGGAAAAATGAAAATTGAAAAATCCATTGAAACCACAAAGCCTGAGGAAAGAACTATTTTGCAAAGGTAAAAATATCATTAACAGAAGGGAAGGAAGAATACTAGCAACCTAAACCAGGAGAGATCCTCTACAAATGGTATTTATGGTGAAGGTTATTTAAACTGAAATAGAATATATTTAAGACTAAGAGGAAAATTAAAATACATGTTATTTAAAGTTGAATTGACTGAAGGAGCCAAGATGGTGGAGAAGAAGGGAGCTCTGTAAACTTCATCCACCCATCTATCGGACTAAGAAGTACATTATTCTTATCTATAAGAGTGGAAGGAGAAAATACAGACACCAGAAAGAAGACAACCTCAAAATTGCCTGAGTGACATATCTCGCCTCCAGCAGCAGCAGCACAATTCCTGAATCCTGGATGTCACCAGTAAAATATAGCCCCCACCCCTACTCGATCCCAGCAAAGAGTTGGCAGCAGCTGCAGCTGTGGGGGCGTGCACTTAGGCTGTGACTGTGGGAGTGCACACCTCCATTCCAGCAGAGCACTGCACCTCAGGCAGCAGCAGGGCAAATCCCAGCTGGCACCAAGAGAAACTGCTCCCTCCCCCTACGAGATCCCAGCTAAGAAAACAGCCACCGAAGCGAGTACATCACATCTGTGGTAGCATAAAAGTGCATGGATAGGATTTTGAAGCGAGACAGGCCTGGAAAATACAGCTTGGCTCAACTGCAGCACAAGGAGATCGGACTCATAAGAGTGGCTTGCAGCGCTTAGTTCCAATGGAGCTTAGGGCACCAACATTCTACTCTCTACAACCACCAAGGCGGGACCTCCGAGAGCAGCCCTAGAGACTTACCTACACCAAACCACGCCTATCTGCTAGGGTGAGCTGCTGCTTTTTTTTTTTTAACTTATTTTTTATTATTATTACTGTTTTTACTTTTTTAAAAAAATTTTACTCTTTATATTCCTATCTCCTTTCTCACTCTCTTTTTCCTCTTGCCATCCAGATATATTCTCCCTTATCTCATCCTTATCACTACCCTCGACTGGTTATACGCTTTGAGACTGTCCATTGTCCTTTGTTGTCTCTGCACCCCTTATTTGTTTCATCTCTTCTTTTCTTCCCTTTCCTGTCCCTTCCTTTTCTTTTCTTCTTTTCCCCCTTTTAATTTGTTTGTTTGTTTGATCTGTCTGTACATTTGCGTGCTTCTGTTCCTTATGTGTTTCTCTATCTGTTTTCCTTTTCAGGTCTACCCCAAGAAACAAGCTAAGGTACGCATTATGGAGAGTCCCAAACATCACTGAGTAGGGAAATAAAATAATCAAAGGCATAAGAGAAACTGAGAGACACCATTAAAAGAACACTTCCTGAACCAACAGGCCCTGGACGTCAATAAGACTCCTTTAACAGAGCAATACTAATAGGTGCACAGTGCACAACAAGCTTTTTAAAACTGAGAAGAGATAGAAAACTAGCCAAAATGACAAAACAAAAAAACTCTCCCCTAAAGAAACTACAGGAAAAAGTCATAGCCACAGAACTGCTCAAAACAGATCTAAGCAACATAACTGAACAAGAATTTTGAGCAATTGTCATAAAATTAATCACTGGGCTTCAAAAGAGCATCACAGAAACTACTGATACAATGACTAGGGACTTTCAAAATAGCTGTGATGAGTTAAAAAAAAAAAGGCTATAAATGAGGTGAATAATAAAATGGAGGCGGACACCTCATAGATTGAAGAGGCAGAGAGAAGAAGAGGTGAATGAGAAGACACAGTTATAGCAAAAGAAGAAGCTGGATAAAAAAGAGAGAAAATGATCCAGGAGCAGGAAAGGAGAATTCGATACCTGAGTGATACAATCAAACAGAACAACATCCATATCTTAGGAATTTCTGAAGAGGAAGAAAGAGAAAGAGGTACTGAAGGGGCCCTAGACCAAATTATAACTTAGAATTTACCAAATCTGGAGAAAGAAATAGACATTCAAATTCAAGAAACAAAAAGAACCCCCTTAACACATAATTTGAATTGACCTTCGGCATGACATATCATAGTGAAACTGGCAAAATATAAAGATAAAGAGAGAATTCTGAAGGCAGCTAGGGAGAAAAGGGCCCTCACATACAAAGGGAAACCTAACAGAGTGGTTATAGACCTATCTAATGAAACTTGGCAGGCCAGGAAGGAATGGCAGGAAATCTGCAATGTGATGAACAGAAAAAATATGCAGACAAGAATACTTTATCCTGCTGGACTGTCATTCAAAATAGAAGAAGAGATAAAGGCATTCCCAAATAAATGAAAATTGAGAGAATTCATGACCACCAAACCAGCCCTACAAGAAATCCTAAGAGGGACTCTATGAGGGAAATGTTGCAAAGAATACAAGGTACCAGAAACATCACTACAAATGTGAATTTTATGGAGAACAAAAAGAATCTAAACCCACCTTTTTCAATAATAACACTGAATGTAAATGGACGGAATGCTCCAACCAAACACCACAGGGTAGCAGAATGGATAAAAAAACAAAACCCATCTATTTGCTGTCTACAAGAGACTCATTTAAGACTTGAAGACACCTTCAGATTGAAAGTAAAGGGATAGAGAAATATCTATAATGCGACTGGAAGCCAAAAGAAAGCCAGAGTGCCATACTTATATCAGACAAACTGGACATTAAGGTAAAGGCAGTAACAAAAGATGAAGAAGGACATTGCATAATAATTACAGGGTCTCTCCATCATGAAGAGCTAACAATTACAAACATCTATGCACCAAATTTGGGATGACCCAAATATATAAAACAATGACAGACAGAAACAATCTTATTGATAAGAATGTGCTAATTGTAGGGGACTTTAATACTCCACTGACAGCAATGTATAGGTCAACCAGACAGAAAATCACTAAAGAAACAATGGACCTGAATGACACATTGGAACACATGGAATTAATAGATATATTTAGAACTCTGCATCCTAAAGTTAGGAAATTCACCTTCTTCTCGAGTGCACATGGAACATTCTCCAAGACAGATCACGTACTGGGTCATGAAGCAGCCCTCCATAAATGTAAATGAATTGAGATTGCACATTTTCAGATCACAATGCTATGAAACTTGAAATTAACCACAGGAAAAAGTCTGAAAAACCTCCAAAAATGTGGAGGTTAAAAACCACCCTACAAAAGAAAGAGTGGAGTAATCAGGCAATTAAAGAAGAAATTTAAAAATGTATGGAAACAAATGAAAACGAAAATACAACAATCCAAATTCTCTGGGATGCAGCAAAGGCAGTCCTAAGAGTAAAGTATATTGCAATCCAGGCCTATTTCAACAAATTTAAAAAAAAGCGCAAATTCAAAATCTAACAGAGCACCTAATGGAACTAGAAAAGTAACAACAAGAGCACCCCAAAACCAGCAGAAGAAAAAAATAATAAATATCAGGGCAGAAATAAACAATATAGAATCCAAAAGAATAGTCAAGCAGATCAATGAAACCAAGAGTTGGTTCTTTGAAAAAATAAATAAAATTGATAAACCTCTAGCCAGGCTCCTCAGTAAGAAAAGAGAGAGCACCCAAATACACAAAATCATGAATGAAAATGGATCTATTACAACCAATCCCTTAGAAGTACAAGCAATCATTAGAGATTACTATGAAAACCTATATGCCAACAAACTGGACAACCTAGCAGAAATGGGCAAATTTCTAAACACACATGCACTGCCAAAATTCAAACAGGAAGAGATAGAAAGCATGAATAGACTGATAACCAGTGAAGAAATCGAATCCGTTATCAAAAATCTCCCAATGAATAAAAGCCCAGGGCCAGATGGCTTCCCAGGGGAATTCTACCAGACATTTAAAGCAGAGCTAATACCCATTCTCAAACTATTCCAAAAAATAGAAATAGAAGGAAAACTTCCAAACTCATTTTACAATGCTAGTCTCACCTTGATACCCAAACCAGACAGAGACCCAGAAAAAAAAGAGAACTACAGACCAATATCCTTAATGAATACAGATGCAAAAATGCTCAACAAGATACTAGCAAATCAAATTCAACAGCATATGAAAAAAAATATCCATCATGATCATTGGGATTCATTCCCAGGTTTCAGAGCTGACTCAATATTCGCAAATCCATCAATGTGATACATCACATTAACAAAAGAAAAGATAAAAAACATATGATCCTGTCGATAAATGCAGAAAAGGCATTTGACAAAAATACACCACCCTTTCTTAATAAAAACCCTCGAGAAGGTCGGAATAGAAGGAACATACTTAAACATTATAAAAGCCATTTATGAAAAGCCCACAGTTAATACCATCCTCAATGGGGAAAACCTGAGAGCTTTCCCCCTGAGATCAGGAACACGACAGGGGTGTTCACTCTCACCACTGTTGTTTGCAATAGTGCTGGAAGTCCTAGCATCAGCAAGCAGACAACAAAAGAAAATAAACGGCATCAGAATCAGCAAAGAAGTCAAACTGTCACTTTTCGCAGCTGACATGATACTCAACATGGAAAACCCAATGGACCTTCTAGAGACCTTCTAGAACTGATCATTGAATACAGTAAAGTTGCAGGGTACAAGGGGCGCCTGGGTGGCTCAGTCGCTTAGCGTCTGGCTTCGGCTCAGGTCATGATCCCTCGGTTCGTGGGTTCGAGCCCTGTGTCGCGCTCTGTGCTGACAGCTAGCTCAGAGCCTAAAGCCTGCTTCAGATTCTGTGCCTCCCTCTCTCTCTGACGTTCCCTGCTCATGCTGTCTCTCTCTGTCTCTCAGAAGTAACTAAAAAACATTAAATCAATCAATCAATCAATAAAATTTTTAAAAGTTGCAGGGTACAAAATCAATGTACAGAAATAGGTAGCATTCCTATACACCAATAATGAAGCAGTGGAAAGAGAAATCAAAACCCTGATCCCATTCACAATTGCACAAAAAACCATAAAATACCTAGGAATAAACCTTACCAAGGATGTAAAAGACCTGTATGATGAAAACTATAGAAAATTTATGAAAGAGATTGAAGAAGACACCAAGAATGGAAAAACATTCCTTGCTCATGGATAGGAAGAATAAACATTGTGAAAATGTCATTACTACCCAAGCAATCTACACATTCAATGGAATCCCCATCAAAATTGTACCACCGTTCTTCTCAAAGCTAGAACAAACTATCTTAAAATTTTAATGGAACCACAAAAAAACTCGAATAGCCAAAGTAATATTGAAGAAGAAAACCAAAATGGGAAGCATCACATCCCAGACATTCACCTCTACTACAAAGCGTCATCATGAAGACAGTATGGTATTGGCACAAAAACAGACACATAGATCAACGGAATAGAAGAGAGAACCCAGAACTGGGCCCACAAATGTACAGCCAATTAATCTTTGCCAAAGCAGAAAAAAGTATCCAGTGGAAACAATATGGCCTCTTTAGCAGGTGGTGCTGGGAGAACTGGACAGCACCATGCAGAAGACTGAAACTAGACCACTTTCTTACACCATACACAAAAATAAACTCCAAATGGCTGAAGGACCTGAATGTGAGTCAGTAAACCATCAAAACTCTAGAGGAGAACGTAGGAATCAGCCTCTTTGACCTCAACTGCAGCAATTTCCTACTTGAGACATCCCCAAAGACAAGGGAAATGAAAGCAAAAATGAACAATTGGAACCTCATCAAGATAAAAAATCTGCACTGCAAAGGAAACAATCAAGAAAACTAATAGGCAACTGATGGAATGGGAAAAGATAGTTGCAAATCACATATCAGATAAAGGGCTAGTATTCAAAATCTACAAGGAACTCACCAAACTCCACACCTGAAAAATGAATAACCCAGTGAAGAAATGGGCAGAAGACATAAAAAGACACTTCTCCAAAGAGGACATCCAGAGGGCCTACAGGCACATGAAACGATTCTCAGCATCACTCATCATCAGGGAAATACAAATCAAAACCACACTGAGATAACACTTCACGCCAGTCAGAGTGGCTAAAATGAACAAATCAAGAGACTATAGATGGTGAGGATGTGGAGAAATGGGCTCCCTCCTCTGCTATTGATGGGAATTTTACTGGTGCTGCCACTCTGGAAAAGAGTGTGGAGGTTCCTCAGAAAACTATCGATAGAACCCTGCTATGACCCAGGAATAGCATTGCTTGGGATTTATCCAAGTGATAAAGTGCTGACACATAGGGGCACAGGTACCCCAACATTCACAGCAACACTGTCAACAATAGCCAAATTATGGAAAGAGCCTAAATGTCCATCACCTGATGAATGGATCAAGAAGATGTGGTATATATATACAATGGAGTATTATATGGCAATTTGAAACAATGAAATCTGGTCATTTGTAGTAAAGTGGATGGACCTTGATGCTGTCATGCTAACTGAAATAAGACAGGTGGAGGACAGATACCATATGTTTTCACTCATAGGTCTAACAGGAGAAACCTAATTGAGGACCATGGGGAGGGGAAGGGGGAAAGGGAGTTGGGGAGAGAGAGGGACGCAAAACCTGAGAGACTATTGAATACTGAATAGGAACCGAGTGTTGAAGGGGAAGGGGAAAGGGAGGTGGTGGTAATGGAGAAGCGCACTTGTGGGAAGAGCACTGGGTGTTTTATGGAAACCAAGATCCCACAAGAGAATCCCCAGAATCACAAACATTTATTTTTTTTAATATTTAAATATTTAAAGGTAGGCAAAATAGAAAGATTCCCAGATGGGAAATAACATAGATTATGTAATATCAGCCAAAGCTCTAGACTGACCATAAAGTCTTACATAAGTGGTTGTAGTTCTCCATATAGTGCAAAAAATGAATCACTGTTCTTTCAGATCTTTCAGAAAAGTTTTATGGGGTCATTCATTTATTCATTTAACTATACATTCTTCAAAGGCTATAAAAGGCAAAAACAGACAAAATGAACATCTTTGTGTAACTATTATCTCAAAAAGAATTTTTTGATGAGGTATCTATGTAATAGAAATAATCTGTAGGAAAAAAAATAAACCTTCCAGTAAGTCTGCCCAATTCTAAGATTGCTCTATAAAAAACAAGTCTCCAAGTATCACTAGGGCAGATTCAGATGCAAAGCCATCTGTATTAGTTTTCCATTGCTGTGTAACAAACCACCATGAACACAGCAGCTTAAAATACCATTCATTTATTAGTTTATGGTTCTGTAGGTCTGAAGTATGGCATGGCTGCAATCTCTGCATGAATATCACAAGGCTGAAATCAACTGGACCAGAGGATTTGGGGGAAAATCTGTTACCACGCTCATTCTTGTCTCTATTCAGTTCCTTGTGGTTGTAAAACTTATATATTTATTTCCTTGCTGGCCATCAGCTGTGGGCTGCTCTACAAGAGTCTACCAACACTTTTTTTTTTCCCCCACATGGCACCGTCCACCTTCAGGTTGATAACAGCAGGTCAAAACCTTCTCATGGTACTTTGAATCTATTTCTCTATGATTTCTAAACCCAAATTTAAGAGTTTCATTTTGCCACATAAACTCACATAATCACAGAAAGTGATTTCTCGTCATATTCACAGATTCCACCCATACTCAAGGAAGGGGAATTCTCTAGGGTGGGTATATCACAGGAGAATAGAGAGTATCTTAGAATCCTGCCAAACACACTATCCTAAACTAGTAATAATCAAGGCAACACATTTTCTTTTTTTAATAACAGTTTATTGTCAAATTGGTTTCCATATAACACCCAGTGCTTCTCCCCACAAGTGTCCCCCATCATGACCATTACCCCATTCCCTCCCTTCCCCTCCCCCTCCCCCTTCAGTCCATGGTTCATTTTCAGTATTCAATAGTCTCTCATGATTTGTGTCCCTCACTACCCAACTCTCTTTCCCCCTTCCCCTCCTTATGGTCTTCTGTTAGGTTTTTCCTGTTAGACTTATGAGTGCAAACATATGGTATCTGTCCTTCTCCGCCTAATTTTGCTTAGCATGACACCCTCGAGGTTCATCCACCTTGCTACAAATGGCCAGATTTCATTCTTTCTCATTGCCATGTAGTATTCCATTGTGTGTGTATATATATATATATATATATGTGTGTGTGTGTGTGTGTATATATATATACCACATCTTCTTGATCCATTCATCAGGTGATGGACATTTAGGCTCTTTCCATGATTTAGCTATTGTAGAAAGTGCCGTTATGAACATTGGGGTACATGTGCTCCTATGCATCAGCACTTCTGTATCCTTTGGGTATATCCCTAGCAGTGCTATTGCTGGGTCATAGGGGAGTTCTATGGATAGTTTTTTGAGGTGCCTCCACACTGTTTTCCAGAGCAGCTGCACCAGTTTACATTCCAACCAACAGTGTAGGAAGGTGCTCGTTTCTCCACATCCTCGCCAGCATCTATAGTCTCTTGATTTGTTCATTTTAGCGACTCTGACCGGTGTGAGGTGGTATCTCAGGGTGGTTTTGATTTGTATTTCCCTAATGATGAGTGACACTGAGCATCATTTCATGTGCCTGTTGGCCATCTGAGGTCCTCTTTGGAGAAGGGTCTGTGCAGGTCTTCTGCCCATTTCTTCACTGGATTATTCATTTTTTGGGTTATGGAGTTTAGTGAGTTCCTTGTAGATTTTGGATACTAGCCCTTTATCTGATATGTCATTTGTCAGTATCTTTTCCCATTCTGTCGGTTGCCTGTTAGTTTTTTTGATTGTTTCCTTTGCAGTGCAGAGCTTTTTATCTTGATGAGGTCCCAGTAGTTCATTTTTTTTTTCTTGATTCCCTTGCCTCTGGGAATGTGTCCAGGAGGAAATTGCT
>NC_043707.1:103542864-103576681 GCF_006229205.1 Suricata suricatta | reverse complement strand
TTCCCTGCTTTGTCAAAGATTAATTGGCCATACACTTGTGGGTCCAGTTCTGGGTTCTCTATTCAATTCCATTGGTCCATGTGTTTGTTTTTTTGCCAATACCATACTCTCTTGATGATGACAGCTTTGTAGCAGAGGCTAAAGTCTGGGATTGTGATGCCTCCCGTTTTGGTTTTCTTCTTCAATATTACTTTGGCTATTCGGGGTTTTCTGTGGTTCCATACGAATTTTAAGATAGTTCGTTCTGCTTTGAGAAGAATGCTGGTGCAACTTTGATAGGGATTGCATTGAATGTGTAAATTGCTTTGGGTAATAAAGACATTTTCACAATGTTTATTCTTCTGATCCATGATCACAGAATGTTTTTCCATTTCTTTGTGTCTTCTTCAATTTCCTTCATAAGTCTTTTATAGTTTTCAGCATACAGGTCTTTTACATCCTTGGTAAGGTTTATTCCTAGGTATTTTATGTGTTGTTGTTGTTGTTGTTTTTGTGTGCAATTGTGAATGGGATCTGTTTCTTGATTTCTCTCTCCGTTGCTTCATTTTTGGTGTATAAGAATACAACTGATTTCTGTATATTGACTTTGTATCCTGCAACTTTACTGAATTCATTGATCAGTTCTAGAAGGCTTCTGGTGGTGTTGATCGGGTTTTCCATGTAGAGTATCATAAGGCAACACATTTTCAAACTTCAGCTCAAGAAGATCTACCTTCACCCATCCAGGTAGAAATAATTACTTCCAACTTTTGTTAAAGCAACTATACCACTTTAGTTCCTGGACTTTTTATGCAACCATTTTCCCTTGTAGAAAGCAGGCTCTCAGGGACAGAGACTAGGTGTGATTCACTGCTATACCTTCAGTTACCAGTATGGGGATTGGCACAGAGCAGGTGTTCAAAGACTATTGCTGAATGGATGAAAAAATGATATATCCTATTTGTGAGCCTAAATACTACTATCTTCTGAAACAACTCAAAGGTACAGCTGGTAAGGAAGACAGGTGTGGCTAAACAAGCAAGTGCAAAAGATAATGAGGCCCACAGGACACACAATAAGAGACAAAACTTGGATCACATCCTTCTCTTCCTTTCCTCCTTTGCCCAATACTAACCCTTCATCCTATATTCTGGATTCCAATCCTTCCTGTCTCTACCAGGCATCATGCACTTTTCTTCATGAATTTTAAATCATGTACCCTCCATTACTTCTTTAACATCAGTCTAAAAACACATTCAATTTCTCTTCAGGTCAAATCTCCCATTTGATTATGCTTCCAACTCAAGGCAAAGTCCATTTCCTCCATCCCAACTGGTATTGTTCTAGTCTACTTCTCATCTGGACGAATGATTTCCCTTCCTCCAGTCTTGCCCTACTCCAATCCATCTTTCACAATGATGCTAGAGTGAACTGTAAAGCACAATAAAGATATGACATTCCTATGCTTAAAAAATCTTTACTATATTCCTATCACTCACTGAATCAAGGTCAAGATCCTTGATATGGCATTTGAAACTCTGTGTAATCTCTATTTCTGAGAGATTTCCTGCTATACTCCCATCTGTCACCCCTTCTACTACATTCACCCTATGATTACACGAGGACTCAGTAGTCCATAAGCACACAGCATGTGTGCTTACCATTTTCTGTATTTTCTCATGTCATTTTATCTACCTGAAATGTCCTTCCCTAATGTCTCAAAAGACAGAATTAATTGCTCTCTTTTCATGCACATTTGTCTATTTTAGCACTTCTTACATAAAACATGTTCTCTTCTGATTGTAAGTTCCCTGGCTGTGCATTAAATATTAGTTCCTGGAACAAACAGGACAAGGATCTTCTAAAGGAATGACTACTCATGCATTCATTCCCTTCCTCAAATGTTTGCTGAGTGATTCTTCTGTGCCAAGTACCATACTGTGTATGCAGTGGAGACAAAGGGGGAAGCACTCCCAAGATTCTCAATGGCAGTCAGTGATTTCTACTATCCCTCATTGCCACTAATATAGTCAGGCACAGAGTAGATGTTCCTGTGAAGGACACATGCCAAAAAAAGTACAGTTTAAGATGAATTAGCTCTTCCATTTTCATCTTTGTATCTAAAGCATCTAGTAATGAGCATGGCAAGTAGCAGTTCTTATTAAATGTTTATAAATAAAAGACAAATGAATGAGACTACACAGACGGAATAATGCTGCTAAAGCCACCAAATAGAACATTTTCTTAAGAGCTACTATCCATTCAATGTCACCACTCATTGACACATTCTCTAAGATGTGATTTTTAAATGATGTTATACCCTTCCTAAGCAATTAACAATGGGAAAATAAAACTGTTAAGTTCCAATCAGAAATTGGCAAATACTATCCCACTAATATACCCTTTATGATGATTCTTTCATAGGCAGCAGATGTACTGTAGAGTCAATATGGCTACACAACTACTAAGTTATGAGATGATATGGCAACTAGAAAAGACATCTTTCCAGAAATAATCCTAACTAAGAGTCTTAGCCCTCTCCATTTGACCCTACCTCATCCACTCTAGTCAACTTTAGCTAACAGCAAGAAAAACAATAAAATAAATAAAATGGAATCTTTCTCATATTTTCAGAGCAATAAAGTTAATGATATGTTGCCACTAAAATTTCTCATTTTCTTTTATGTCAGAGTTTGACCATAAATGAAACAATAAAAAAGGTTACAGCCTCTTGAAATGTGCCCAATCAGATAAAGAACATTTAATTAATGAGGCTACATAAAAAATTTCAAAAATTCTTCAAGCCTTGTGCATAGACTCAGAGAAGGGATAATGAATATAAAATTCATTCACATGCATTTCACAGATAAAGAATTTGAGGCCTATAAAAAGACAGACTTTCTCAAGGTTACATTAAAAATGGAAGGCAGAGCTAGACTAGAACCCAAGTTTCCTACCACCCAAATTGGTGCCTTGCAGGGCTTTCTAAATTAAAAATGACCAGTCCGCTGGTCTTCCAAAACACATTGTTCATCATAAAGATTACTTGGGTCTACTTAATTCTTGTACCCCCATTCAAACTAGCCAGCATGGAAGAATCATTTGAGAATAAACTAAAATGGGAAAGTTTCTTCCATCTCTTGGAGATGAGAAATTCAGGAGATGGAATTTTTAAGAAAGACTACAGAAACTAGTGACAGAAGGCAGAAAAAGAAAACCCTAGCCAGCCAGTAAATGATATTCCATAAATTGAGGGGCAAGGGGGAACTATCAGAGCACTAAGATGGCAAAGAGAGAAAAAAGAAACTTCTGAAAAAGCTGCTCCATTGAACAGTTAATATTCACAGCTTCTCAAGTTTACTATATATCTGAAGGTGATGGAAAGCTGATTCCAAGTCAATATTGGAAATCACCTTTTTATCATAAAAGGAGCCACATGCGGAAAAGGCTGCCTTGTGAAGTCAAGACTTACCTATAATTGGGACAGAGGCTGAGCATTAAAGAAGATAGTCGGTCCGTCTGGTGGAAAGCACTTGATGAACGTAATCCATGATTTCCAGTATCCTTTCCAATCTTAGGACTATTATTTTAGAGTGGAACTTTATCACTAAGAGATGATTTGGGTTGGGATTGGGAAGGTTGCTTGTGTCTCCCAAATTACACTCCATAGTTAATTGCCTGTGTGCTTCATCAAATGAATTCCATTCATTGAGTACTAAAGAGGTTGATGTGTATAATATTTGTTGGCTGTTAGGAAGGTGAGTGAGGGTTAACGGAGTGAGCATAACACGGCCCTAGTCATAAGGCCTGAGTCAATCATACAGTGGAAAATAAGTGCTTGCTGCATGTACTGGATGTCACTAAAGCCAAAGCAACTTGCTGAACAGTATGATATATAAAAGGGAACATGAATTTACCATCACGCAACACAAAACATACAGAATCACATTGGCCAATATTTATTTTGTGTTTTCTCTGTGCCAGGATATGAACAAAGGTATTTTCTAGCATAATCAAGCCTCTACAGTAGGTAATATCATTCCTTTTTTAATTTCAAATTCTTTAAGTGAAATATAATTTACATATAACATTATATTAGTTTCAGGTATACAAAGAGTAATTTGACCTTTACATCTAGTCATCATTTAATACCATAAAGAGTTAATATATTTATGGGGTGCTGGGTGGTGAGTTCAGCTCAGGTCATGATCTCAGTTTGTGAATTCGAGCTCTGTGTTGGGCTCTGTGCTGACAGCTAGCTCAGAGCCTGGAGCCTGCTTCAGATTCTGTGTCTCCTTCTCTCTCTGACCCTCCCATGCTCTCTCTGTCTCTCTCAAAAATGAATAAACACCAAAGATTTCTTAAAAGTTAGTACACTTATTATTGACTATATCTCTCATGCTGTACATTATAACCCAGTGATTTAATTTTGCAGTTCTTGATCCTCTTTATCCATTTCACCCCCGAAAATCAACCTTCCCAATGGCTACCATTAAACTGTTTTCTGTATCTGTGTGTGTGTTTTTTTCCTTTGTTTTGTGTTTTAGATTCACATATAGGAGAAATCATGTGGTATTTGCCCATCTCCATCTACTTTCGTTCACTTAGCATTATATTCCCTCAAGTTCCATCCATTTTGTGGCAAATGGCAAGATTTCATTCTTTATTATAGCTGTATATACACATCTTCTTTATCCATATATCCATTGATGGCCACAGAGGCTGTTTCCATATTATGGCTATTGTAAAAAATGCTACAATAAACATAGGGGTGGCATTTATCTTATCGAATTATAATTTTCAGTTTCCTCACATAGTTACCTATGAGTGAAACTGTTGGGTCATATGGCAGTTCAACTTTTTTAATATTTGAAGAACCCAGATACCATTTTCTATAGTGACTGCCCTATCATTTCCACCATCAGTGTACAATGGTCCTCTTTTTTCCTGAGAATAGCACCAAATAACCCTTCCTAATTAAATCCTCTGATTTATTGGCAGAATTTACCAGTAAACCTGTCTAAACTTCTGTTTGTTGGAAGGTTTTGATTATTAATTCAAACTCCATAGGTAATCATTACATTCAGATTTTCTTTTCTTTCTAAGTCAGTCTCAGATATTCTTATGTTTTTTATGAATTTATCCATTCCTTCTAGATAATCCAGTTTGTTGGCATATTACTGTTCATAGTAGGCTCTTCCAATTCTCTGTATTTCTGCGGTACCAGTTGTAACATCTCTTTAATTTCTGGTTTTATTTCAGCCCTTTTCTTTTTCTATCTTTCTTTTTTCTTTTTCTGTGTGTGTGTGTGTGTGTGTGTGTGTGTGTGTGTGACCGTAGCTAAAAGTTTGTCAATGTTCCTTAGCTTTTCAAAGAACCCATTCCTAGTTATATTAACCTTGTCCATTAACTTTTTAGCCATTATTTCATTGACTTCCACTCTGATCTTTATCATTTACTTCCTTCTAATGAGCTGGAGCTTCATTTTTTTCTAGTTCTATTAGGTATAAGGTTAGATTCTTTGAAAATTTTCTTTATTTGAGGTAAGCCTGTATTGCAATGAACTTCCTTCTTAGAAACACTTTTTTTGTATCACATAGATTTTCTTGTTGCCACAGACTTCCCTATGTCATATTGCTGTTTTCATTTATCTCTATAATGTTTTTATGTCTCCTTGATATCTCCTATGATGCAATAGTTATTCAGTAACACGTTGTTTAATTTCCATGTGTTTATAGTTTTTCCAGTTTTCTTCTTGTAATTGATTTCTAGTTTTGTACTGGGAAAAAATTAGTGTGGGAAAGATGTTTGATAGGATTTGAAGCTTCTTGAATTTTTTGAGACTTATTTTGTGCTCTCATATTTTATACATTTTGGAGAATATTCCATTCATACTTGAAAAGTGTGTGTATCTGCTGCTTTTACATAAAATGTTTTATCTAAAACATTTATTTTAGATAAAATGTTTTATCTAAAAGCAGCAGATTTATTAGACCTTCTGGTCTAATAGGCCATTTAAGGCCATAGTTCCTTTACTGATTTTCTGTCTGTATGACCTATTATTGATGCAAATGGGCTGCTAAAATCCTATGCTATAATTGTACTGCTCTTAATTTCTCACTTTAAGTCACTTAATATTTGCTTTATATATTTTGGTGCTTTATATTGGGTGTAAATATATTTCTAAATGTAATATCTTCTTGCTCTATTGACTGCTTTACCCTTATGTATTGCCCCCCTTTGTATTTTATTAAACTCATTATTTTAAAGTCTATATTATCTGACATGAATAAACCTACACCAGCTTTCTTTTTGTTTTCATTTGCATGGAATATATTTTTCCATTCCTTCCATTCCAGTCTGTGTGTGCCCTTACTTCTGAAATCTCTTGTAAGCAGTATATACATGAGTCATTTTTTTCCTTTAAATTTTAATCCATTCACCCATTCTATATCTTTTGATTGGAGGATTTATTACATTTGCATGTAAAGTAATTATTGATAGATACATATGGCTATTTTATACAGTTTCTCTCTGTTTCTTCTTCTCTTTCTCTCTTACCTTATGATATGATAAATTCCTCTAGTGTTATGCTTAGATTCCTTACATTTCTTTTGTATGTTTACTATAAGTTTCTGCTTTGTGGTTACTATGAAGTTCACATATATCATTGTATATATGACAGACTCTTTATATATACAGACTCTTTAATAGAAACTTAAGTTTGAACACCTTCCAAAACTCTATAGTTTTGCTCCTCCCCCCCAATGCTTTCCTTTCAATGTTATATTTTACTTCCTCTTATTTTATGTATATCTTAACTAATTATTGTAGTTTTAGTTAATTTTACTATTCTTGTCTAACTTTCATACTAGCTTTATAAGTGATTTCACCACTCCCTATACTATGTAGTTACCTTTTTCACTGAGATTTTTAACTTTCCATGTTTTCATGTTTATTAATGACATTAGTTTTCAGTTTAATACAATTTCTTTAACATTTCTCTTATCAATTCTTGTAAAACTAGTTTAGTAGGGATCAAACTTTTTTGCTTTTGCTAATGGGAAATTCTTTACCTCTCCAATTACGAACGATGGCCTTTGTGGATAGAAAATTCTTCACTGGAATCTTCTCACTTCAGCACATTGAATATGTACCCTCCATTCTGGCTCACAAAGTTTCTGCTGAAAAAAGTGCTAAAAGCCCTAGGGGGTTTTGCTTGTGCATAGCAAGTTGATTTTCTCTTGGTGCTTTTAAAATTTTCTGTCTATAACTTTTGACATTTTAATTATAATGTTTTGGTGTGGATCTCTTTACATTCATTTTATTTTGAACTCTATGGGCTTCTTGAACCTGGATGTCTGATTCTTTCCTCAGGTTAGGAAGTTTTCAGCCATTATTTCTTCAAATAAATCTTCTGCACTTCTCTTGCTTCTACTTCTGAGACTTCTATAAAGCAAAGTTTATATTGCTTGATGTTTTTCAATGACTCTCTTAAGCTTCCTCCCTCTTCCCCATTCTTCCCCTTCTTCTTCTTCCTTTTCTTCTCCATTTCTTCCTCCTCCTCCTTCTTCTCCTTCTTCTTCTTCTTGACTGCTCTGTCTGGGTGAGTTCCAATGGTTTATCTTTCACCGTATTGATCTAATCTCTTTCATCTAGTCTGTTGTTGAACTGCACTAGTGTATATTTAGTAGCATGTTATTTAATCTCCCTGCATTTGCATCATTTCCAGTGATTTTTTGTTTTCTTTCTTTTGCTTTTTTCTTTGGGGGTGGTGGGTTGATTTCTAGATTTATAGCATTGTGATCAGAAAAGGTGCATGGTATGATTTTGTTCTTCCTGAATTGTTGAGACTAGTATTACTGTCTAATATGTGATCTATTGTAGAAAATGTTCCATGTGTGCTTGAAAAGTGTGTATTCTGCTGTTTTACAATGAGATTTTCTAACATATCTGTTAGAGTAATCTGGTCCCATGTCATTCAAAGCCACTATTTCCTTGTTGATTTTCTGTATGGATGATCTATGCATTGATTTAGCTGTGGTGTTAAAGTCCCCTGCTATTATTGTATTACTATTGATTATTTCTTTATGTTTGTCATTAGCTGCTTTATGTATTTTGGTTCCCCCAAGGTGGGTACATAAATATTTAGAATTGTTATATGCTTTGCTGCCTTATTTCCTTTATGATTATATAGTGTCATTCTTTGTTTCTTGTTACACTCTTTGTTTTAAAGTACATTTGTCCCATATAAGTATTGCTATCAGGGTTTCTTTTCTCTTCAGTTTGCATGATAAATGCTTTTTTTTCCTTTTTTTAAAAAATACTTTATTGTCAAATTGGTTTCCATACAACACCCAGTGCTCTTCCCCACAAGTGCCCTCCTCCCCCCACCAACTCTTTTCCCCCCTCCCCCATCCCCTTCAACACTTAGTTCGTTCTCAGTATTCAATAGTCTCTCAAGTTTTGCATCCCTCTCTCTCCCCAACTCTCTTTCCCTTTTCCCATCCCCATGGTCCTCCATTAGGTTTCTCCTGTTCTCCTGTTAGACCTATGAGTGCAAACATGGTATCTGTCCTTCTCTGCCTGACTTATTTTGCTTAGCATGACACCCTTGAGGTTCATCCACTTTCCTACAAATGGCCAGATTTCATTCTTTCTTATTGCCATGTAATACTCCATTGTATATATATATAACACATCTTCCTGATCCACTCATCAGGTGATGGACATTTAGGCTCTTTCCATGTTTTGGCTATTGTTGACAGTGCTGCTATGAACATTGGGGTACATGTGCTCCTATGCATCAGCACTTCTGTATCCCTTGGGTAAATCCCTAGCAGGGCTATTGCTGGGTCATAAGGGAGTTCTATGGATAGTTTTTTGAGGAACCTCCACACTGTTTTCCAGAGCGGCTGCACCAGTTTACATTCTCACCAACAGTGTAGGAGGGTACCCATCTCTCCACACCCTCGCCAGCATCTATAGTCTCTTGATTTGTTCATTTCAGCCACTCTGACTGGTGTGAGGTGGTATCTCAGAGTCGTTTTGATTTGTGTTTCCCTGATGATGAGTGATGTTGAGGACCGTTTCATGTGCCTGTAGGCCATCTGGATGTCCTCTTTGGAGGGTGTATTGGGGAGCACCCAAATACATAAAACAATTAATGACAAACAGAAACAATCTTATTGATAAGAGTGTGCTTATCTCAGGGGACTTTAATACTCCACTTATAGCAATGGATAGGTCAACCAGACAGAAAATCACTAAAGAAACAATGGACCAGAACGGCACATTGGAATAGATGGAATTAATAAATATATTTAGAACTCTGCATCCTGAAGCTAGGGAATTCACTTTCTTCTCGAGTGCACATGGCACATTCCCCAAGACTGATCACATACTGGATCATAAAGCAGCCCTCCATAAATAGTAACGAATTGAGATCATACCATGCACACTTTCAGAACACAATGCTGTGAAACTTGAAATCAATCACAGGAAAAAGAAAACCTCCAAAAATGCGGAGATTAAAAACCACCCTATGAAAGAATGATTAGGCCAATCAGGCCATTAGAGAAAGAATTTTAAAATATATGGAAACAAATAAAAATGAAAACATAACAATCCAAGCTCTCTGGGATGCAGCAAAGGCAGTCCTAAGAGGAAACTACATTGCAATCCAGACCTATTTCAACAAACGAGAAAAAGCAAAAATTCAAACTCTAACAGAGCACCTAAACGAACTAGAAGGGTAGCAGCAAGAGCACCCCAAACCCAGCAGAAAAAGAGAAATAATAAAGAAATAAACTATAGAATCTAAAAATTTAAAAAAAACACTTGAACATATCAGTGAAACCAAGAGTTGGTTTTTTGAAAAAATAAACAAAATTGATAAACCTCTAGCCAGGCTCCTCAGAAAAATAAAGAGAACACTCAAACAGACCAAACCATGAATGAAAATGGATCTATTACAACCAACCCTGAGAAATATAAGCAATCATCAGAGATTACTATGAAAAATTATATGCCAACAAACTGGACAATCTCGAAGAAATAAACAAATTCCTAAACACACAGGCACTACCAAAATTCAAACGGGAAGAGATAGAAAATCTGAACAGACCCATAGCCAGTGAAGAAATCAAATCAGTTATCAAAAATCTCCCAACGAATAAGAGACCGGGGCCAGATTGCTTCCCTGTGGAATTCTACCAGACATTAAAAGCAGAGTTAATATCCATTCTTCTCAAGCTATTCCAAAAATAGAAATAGAAGGAAAACTTCCAGACTGATTCTACAAAGCCAGCATCATGTTCATTCCCAAACCAGACAGAGACCCAACAACAAAAAAGAACTACAAGCAAATATCCTTAATGAATATAGATGCAAAAATACTCAACAGGATACTAGCAATTTGAATTCAATAGCATATAAAAAGAATTATCCATCATAACCAAGTGGGATTCATTCCTGGGTTACAGGTCTGATCCAATATTCACAAATCCATAAATGTTATATGTCACATTAACAAAAAAAATAAAAATAAAAACCATATGATCCTGTCAATAGATGCAAAAAAAAAAACCTATTTGACAAAATAGAGCATCCTTTCTTAATAAAAACCCTCGGGAAAGTTGGGATAGAAGGAACTTACTTAAACATTATTAAAGCAATTTATGAAAAGTTCACAGCTAATATAATCCTCAATGGGGAAAAATTGGGAGCTTTCCCCCTGAAATCAGGGATGTGACAGGGATGGCCACTCTCAGCACTGTTGTTTAACATAGGGCTTGAAGTCCTAGCATCAGCAATCAAAAATAAAAGGAAATAAAAGGTATCAGAATCAGCAAAGAAGAAGTGAATCTTTCACTTTTTGCAGATGACATGATACCCTACATGGAAAACCCAATGGACTCCACCAGAAGCCTTCTAGAGCTGATCCATGAATTCAGCAAAGTTGCAGGGTACAAAATCAACGTACAGAAATCGGTTGCATTTTTATACACCAATGATGAAGCAACATAAAGAGAAATCAAGAAACATATCCCATTCACAATTACACCAAAAATCATAAAATACCTAGGAATAAACCTAACCAAGTATGTAAAAGACCTGTATGATGAAAACTCTCAAAAAATTATGAAGGAAATTGAAGAAGACACAAATAAATGGAAAAACGTTCCATGCTCATGGATCAGCAGAATAAACATGGTTAAAATGTCATCATTGGGGTGCCTGGGTGTCTCAGCCGGTTAAGCGTCAGGCTTTGGCTCAGGTCCTGATCTCATAGTTCCTGGGTTTGAGCCCTGCATCAGGCTCTGTGCTGACAGCTAGCTAGGAGCCTGAAGTCTGTCTTCAGATTCTGTATCTCCCTCTCTTTCTGACCCTTCCCTGCTCGTGCTATCTCTCTCTGTCTTTCAAAAATAATTTAAAACAAACATTTAAAAAAATAAAAAAATAAAATGTCATTATTACCCAAAGCAATCTGCACATTCAATGTAATCCCAGCATTCTTCTCAAAGCTAGAAAAAAAAAACTATCTTAAAATTGGTATGGAACCACAAAAAATCCTGAAGAGCCAAAGTAATATTGATGAAGAAAACCGAAACTGGAGGCATCACAGTCCCAGACTTTAGCCTCTAGTACAAAGCTGTCATCATCAAGAAACTATGGTATTGGCACAAAAACAGACACATAGACCAATGGAACAGAATAGAGAACACAGAACTGGACCCACAAATGTGTGGCCTATTAATCTTTGACAAAGAAGGAAACAGTACCCAGTGAAGAAAAGACAGTGAAGAATCATTTATCCAGTACGGCTGTTATACAGAATAGAAGAGATAAAGACTTTCCCAGACAAGCAAAAACTAAATCCCTGACTTTAGCCTGTATTACAAAGCTGTAATCATCAAGGTAGTATGGTCCTGGTACAAAAACAGACACATAGACCAATGGAGTAGAATAGAGAATCCAGAAACAGGCCCACAAATGTATGTCTAACTAATATTCGACAAAGCAAGAAAGAGTGTCCAATGGGGGGCAAAAAAAAAGACAGTCTCTTTAACAAATGGTGCTGAGACACCTGGACAGCAACATGCAGAAAAATGAACCTGGACCACTTTCTTAGACCATACACAAAAATAAATTCAAAATGGATGAAAGACCTAAATGTGACACAGGAAACCATCAAAATCACAGGAGAAAACAGATAGCAACCTCTTTCTCCTGCCACAGCAACTTCATTCTTGACCTGTCTCTGTAGGGAAGAGAAATAAAAGTAAAAAGGAACTATTGGGACCTCATCAAAATAAAAAGCTACTGCACAGCAAAGGAAACAATGAATAAGACTAAAAGGCAATCGGCAGAATGGGAAAAGATATTTACAAATGACATATCAGAGAAAGGGATAGTATCCAAAATCTATAAAGAACTTACCAAGCTCAACACCCAAAAACCAAATAATCCAGTGACAAATGGGCAGAAGACGTTAATAGATACTTTTCCAAAGAAGACATCCAGATAGCTAACAGTCACATAAAAAGAAGCTCAATATCACTCATTATCAGGGAAATACAAATTAAAACCACAATGAGATATCACCTTACACCTGTAACAATGGGTAAAATTAACAACTCAGGAAACAACAGATGTTGACATGGATGTGGAGAAAAGGGAACCCTCTTGCACTGTTGTTGGGAACGCAAACTGGTGTAGCCATTTTGGAAAACAGGATGGAGGTACCTCAAAAAATCAAAAAATAGAATTACTCTACCACCCAGCAATTACACTTCTAGGACTTTATACAAAGGATATGAAAAAGCTGATTCAAAGTGGCACATACGCCCCAATGGTTATAGCAGCTCTTTCAACAATAGCCAAATTTTGGAAAGAGCCCAAATGTCCCTCAAGTGATGAATGGATTAAGAAGATCTGGTATGTATATATAATGGAATACTACTTGGCAATGAAAAAGAATGAAACCTAGCCTTTTGCAACAATGTGGATGGTACTAGAGGATATTATGCTACGTGAAATAAGTCAGAGAAAGACAGATATCATATGATTTCACTCATATGTGGAATTTGAGAAACTTAATAGATGAACATAGGGGAAAGGAAGGAAAAATAAGCTAAAAAGAGAGATGGAGGCAAAATGTAGGACTCTTAAATACAGACAACAGCCTGAGTGCTGCTGGAAGGGTGGCAGTGGAGGTATGGGTTATATGGGTGACAGGCATTAAGGAGAGAACTTTTTGAGGTTAGCACTAAATGTGATTTGTGAGACATGAATCAATAAGTTCTATTCCTGAAGCCAAGACTACACTGTATATTAACTAACTTCAGCTTAAAAAAATAATAATAGTCAATGAAAAAAGAAAGAAATCCTAGGAAAGAAAAAATGAATTAATGAGTAAATTAAAGAAGAGATTCAAAAAATACATGGAAGGAAATAAAAATGAAAGCACAACAGTCCAATTCTTTGGGATGCAGCAAAGGCAGTCCTAAGAGGGAAGTACATTGCAATTCAGGCCTATCTCAAGAAGCAAGAAAGGTCCCATATATAAATCCTAACCTTACATCTAAAAGAACTAGAAAAGAAATAGTAAATAAAACCTAAAACCATCAGAAGAAGGAAAATAATGAGTATTAGAACATAAATAAATGATAAAGAAACAAAAAAATATATGGTAAAACACAACAATGTAACAAAGACCCGGTTCTTTAAAGAATTAACAAAATTGATAAACCCGTAGCCAGACTTATCAAAAAGAAAAGAGAAAGGACTCAAATAAATAAAATCTCAAATGAAAGACATCACAACCAACACCACAGAAATAAAAATGATTATAAGAGGATATTATGAAAAATTATATGCCAACAGACTGAGCAATCTGTAAGAAATTGAAAAACTCACAAACTACCAAAACTAAACAAATAAGTAAAAAATTTGAACAGACCATAACCAGAAAAGAAACTGAATTTGTAATCAAAAATCTCCCACCACCAGGCCTTCCAAAAGAATTTTATCAGACACTTACCAGGTCAACTTTTCTGCCTTCACGCCAGAATTTGATTAAAATTTTAGATAATTGGTCATCGTATGCCTGAGCAGCTGCAAGGCTCTTGGGCCACCCATTTAGAGAGGTTCAAGAGGTGTTTGGGGAGCCTCTGTTTAATGAAGTACATTTTATTTTGATTTATCACAACTACTCTGGGTTTTGTCCAAAAATTTTAAGCCATTATAGTCAGTTTTTGCATTCTAATTGATTTCTACCATTTATTTTTAACCTTTTTCCTTCCAATTTCCTGTTGTAAATCCTTGAATAAGCCATTTCCCAATCTGGACCTCAATGGTTTCACCCAGTATAAGCCCATACTACATGTATGATACAATCCAACATTAACTCTGGATAATTTTATCTTCCAATGTCCCCAAAATAACCTAATTTTTGCAAAAATTTCATTTTGGGTTTATCAAAAATAACTAACTTTGGGGCACTTGGGCAGCTTAGCCAGTCAAGCGTCATGCTTAACTTCAGCTTAGGTCATGATCTCATAATTCGGGAATTCAAGCCCTACTTCAGGCTCTGCACTGGCAGCAGGGACCTGCTTAGGATACTCTCTGTCTCTCTGCCCCTTCCCTGCTTGATCTCTCTCTCTCAAAACAAACAAACAAACAAACAAACAAATAACTACCTTCTATCTTTTATTGCTATAATTTTAAAAATAAGGGCAACCTAGGGGCACCTGGGTGGCTCAGGTCATGATCTCATAGTTTGTGGGCTAGAGCCCCCTGTCAGGATGTGTGCTGACTGCTGCTCTGAGCCTGGAGCCTGTTTCAGATTCTGTGTCTCCTTCTCTCTTCCCCTCCCCCTGCCCACACTCTGTCTGTCTCTCCCAAAAATAAATAAAACATTTTAAAAACTTCAAAAAAAATTCAGTCATCATAAACAACAACCTGTAGAGGCTACAGCAGTTCCCGGAAGCCCTTACACATCAGCCAGCGCTCCTCTTACTCTCAGTCTATGCTCTATTTTGTACTCTCCAAAAGCAGGGTTCATGTCTAAAACATCTCTGTGATCCACCACATGGCAGTCAGTATGATAACTGCTTATGCCAATGAAGGAAGTGCAGTATGGGGGGTGGGGAGAAATAATGAATTTGTAGTACAATTTTCAGAATTTATATGAAGAAAAGTAAACCTCTCTAAGATTCAGGGTTACCATGATTAATAATAGGTGCTTGTAGGAAGATTATAGGGATCAGATTAGTCGATTGGTATGGACCTGTAAACTCTAAAGTACTATACAAAATGTTCACTGTGGTCATAAGTAAAGGGAGTGGTTATTTTTAAGTTTATAATGGTAGAAAGAAAATGATTCTTGGGGGAGGGGATGAAAAAAATCTGGGTCCTAGCCCTAGCTCTGCAGCATCTTCTTAGCTGTGCTATTTTGTACAAGTCACTTTCCCTTTCTGAATCTAAGCTTCCATGTCTATATAATCAGGCAATTGGACTAGCTGAATACTACAGCTATTTCCAGCTCTATCATTAAATGACCAATCACTCCTTGAAGGCACATACTTTTATATCTTTGTACCTTCACTGCCTAGCACATAACATGTAACAGATGTTAAAACAGCATGTAATGAGTGCCTAGTTCATAGCATGTAATAAGTGTTAACACTGTTGATTTCAACAAAATGCATCTATAAAGCAGAAAGAAAAAGGAAAGTGGACAGTTTCAACATATGCTGAATAGAATCAATAAGATTTGGTGACAGATTGGAAAGAGAGTGAGTGGGGAAGCAGATTACTGAATTTCAAATGAAATAGAGGCCAGTTGATCAGATTCTAGCAAGTGGAACTATCAGTGACTAAATATTTGCCAGCATATCCTTAAAAGTTTTGGTTTAAAGAATCTGGGTTATTTAATATGGGGAAGAGAATCCTCAGAATCAGCTACCACAAGCTCTTCTTCATTTAATAAATAGCTTAAAGCTTGCATTAAAAGCATTAATGAGTATTTCATGTCACTTTTGAATATCCCAATTTCTGTGATATTACAGGCTTAGAAATACAAGAGTTAATCAGCTTTGGCTATACTGGTTCTGGAAGAGCAGTACAGAATGTGACTGAGAGCTGGGAAGGGCCTCCTAATGTAAAAATTATAATCTCTGATGTGATAGGTGGTCTGTGGGGCATTGGGGGGCTGTTTTCTCATGTCTCATATACATGTGACATCTTCTATATACACCAATTCCCAAGACAATTTGGAGGTTTATGGTAACAAGGTAGTTTTAAATTTGGCTATTGTAAGAAATCCAGAAAAAAATGACTGGAGTATAGAGAGATGATCTATTTCAATCCGGACTGATAAGAAAATTGGGAAAGTTGTCCAAGATCACACATTGAATTAATGGCAAAGCTGCTATTAGAGGAATTAAAAAGAAATGAAAGTAATATTCTTTGAGCATCTACTATGTGTCACATTGTGTTAGGCAGCTTTATTATGTGTTATCTCAATTAATGCCATATACACAGGGGATAGGCTTAGTAGCTTCACTTTACAGATGGAGAAATGCATGTAGAGAGTTCACGTAAATTGTCCAAGGTTATACTAACAGTAAATTTCCAAGTCAGGATTGATTTCAAATTGGCCCATGGGGTCAAATCCTTAATCCATGTTTAACATTATGCTATCTCTCTATTACTCACTAAGGAGAATATTCTATCATGGGTTTCCAGGGATAGTCCTAGTTTATGCATATTATCCTGATACAATTTTCAATAGTACCACTTTACACAAAAATTTCAGGTTTGGAGATAAATCATATGACCAACTTACTTTTTATCATGAATTGAAAAAATGTAAAGCATGGTTCACCTTCTTTCAAACAGAAATTTGGGACTCAAAAGCTGGGTGCTCATTAAGTTTCCCTTATTACTAGTGGATCTTCAGAGAAAATTGGCTTTGTTTTAAAGTAAAAAATATTTTCATTTTTCTCATTGCTACTTTTGAGGCTTTCTCTCATCCACAGGTCAAATATTATTAGTAAAGAAAGAAAATGCCAGAAAAGGAGATGAAAAATATTATGCTAGGAAAGGAGTCTATCTAACCTAATAGTCAAGTAGCACATCATAAACAGGGAAAGGGACACATATCCATTTAAAGACAAGTGGCACAGAAGACTCTGAAAAGATTATATTGGACATAGATCAGTTCCTTGTTTCAATTAAGCAAACTTAGAGTATAAATAATTAATATCCACATAGCACTCTACAGTTAACAAGTAGCTTCATTCACTTAGGGATTTATTCATTTTTCACTCATTCATCCAACAAATATATAGTGAGTCCTATTCTGTGCTCATCTTAAGCTAAGGCTATAACTTCTTGAGGACAGGGATTATGTGGGTCTTATTGCTAAAGTCACAACATCTGGCACAGTTGCTGACATATATTAGGTGCTTAGTAAACATAATGAGCATGAATATACATGACTACAAAGATCACTAAGAGACTGTCCAAAAATTCACTGTGTAATAGAAGAGAAAGACAAATTAAACCAGAAAATATAATGCCACAGATATAAAACAGAGGGAAACTATGGAACACCTGAAAACCTGAGAAGGCAACTAAAACAGCCTGGAGGGTAGGGGTCAGAGAAGACATCCTGAATAGCTTATACCTAAGCTGAATATTGAAATACCAGTTGACAATATGTACTCTCACTTCACTATAATTACAACCCAAAGGCAGAAATTGTTACTATCTTCCCAAGAAAGAAACTAAGTCTCTGAAAGCTTAGTGACTTATCAAAAGTTATACTATTTTCACAATCTATTCCTTCACTAGCTCTAAGGAAGTCACAGTGTGAGGACGGGGACCTCAGCAAAGATTACAAGTAAAAGAGAAAGATATTTTGATATTTGAGGTTTGAAGAAGAAATCTTAAAAATAAGTATACCTTCTTTGAACATAGAGGAACTAATGGCCAGAATGGAGAAAATTATAAGAGGAAGTGCATTAATGCATTTTTTTTTTGTTCCCTGATCAGATACTTGTTGAGAACTTACTATGTATCAGGCACTGAAGACAGAGATGAAATACAAATCTCTGATTTCAAAGAACTTAATGTCTAGGAAGGTAACACAGGCACGTAACAGCAGAGGAAGAAAAGGGAAAGATTTGGACCTGATACCTAATCCAAGAATGAAAAAAAAAATAAACACATTACTTTCCTACATGAAATCAGGTTCATGGAATGGGAATACTAAAGTCAGGAAGTCGGGTTCCATGAGGAGAGAGACCATGTCTGACACTTACACATTCCACAACAAATGCCACTCTCTTCTGGTACTGAGCTCAAGACCAGGCGTTGGAAAGGTTTCTAATAAGGTTTGCTGAAATGAATAAACGAATGAATGAATAACAAGTGGCAGATGAAGATGTGCCTTCATTCCAAAGACTACTGACTTTTTAATAGCAGCCTTCAATGCCTTAAACAAATAAAGTGGAGTGTCAGATAATATGTGGAGCCATTTTAAGAAAATATAATATTTTTTATCCCTTCACATAGGAGAACAATAATTCCCAGCCCTGATTGCATGCTCAACCCCACCTCTACACACACTCACGCAAACACATGTGTATGTGACTGCATGTATGCTGACTCTGACTGCTAGGAATTATTGATTATTCCCAGTGGATTCCTCTATTTTAATTCTAAGTGGCTTTGGGTAGGTCACTTTCCCTCATTGAGACCGCCTCCTCATCCGCAATACTTTCAGAATAAGCGCTGATTTAGCTACCTTACAAGGCTGCTGTGAGGCTAACACAAGACAGATGTTACAGTGCTGTAGAATATGCCCTTGCCCCATGTCTGCTATATATAAATGATGGTCACATCATTTATTTATCCCAGAGGCTTGTGTACAGAGATTGCTTGATGACTTTGCCAAGTGAATGAATAAATATCATGATTATTCTAGACTATCAAGAAAATGGCAAAAGGAATCCAACAGCTTGATCTACATGGTGTTGCCATTCCTAGGAAGCACTAAACTAAAAACTAAAGAGAATGGAACCTACATATAAAAGAGGTGGTCTAGTAATAAATCACACATTTGCATAAGCTATGAATCATTCTGTATAATTAGAATAAATAATTTTCCTATAAATCAAGGCCTGGCAGCTCTGAAGTTCTGATGTTTATCCCCCTCAAACCATCTAATTATAGTAAGAAGATAACAAATTGATTCTTCTTTGAAGGAGAAAGAGTAGAAGGAGGAGATTCTGAGGGACAAGCATCACTGAATCAAATGGTTGAAATGAAGGCAAGAGATGAAATAATTCCCAATGATTCATCTTTTTGCTTCAAAACTGTTCCTGGGCTTGGCAAGGCACTTGGTGGACTAGTATTTTGTGCCTCAGAAGGGAATGTTCACAGCAATCCCAAACTCATATGTCTGAATTATCACAATTTCTGGGTAAATAGTGGCTTCCCAATGTTTTGGCTGTTTCCCTGTGTGATTACATTCTAAAAATGTCTCAAGGATTTGGCCCTCATTAAGTTCAATTCAGGATTCATCTTTTCCAGTCTAGCTTCTTGAGAATCATTTTAGAAAATCTGGATTCCTCCAAAATGAGCCACTACCACCAACAGGAGGTACAGAAAAAAGACTCCTTAGGTATAAGTAAATCTGAACTATGGAGTGCAGAGGATTCAAGACTGGAGGGCTCTCAGGTTCATCCAGGCAAACCCTGCACTTTACAAATATGGAAAGTGAAGTTTGGCCCCAAATTTCCAGTACATAAATACAGAAGTAAAACTTCACCAGGACTTCCCAAAGCCCATGTTCTTTCAGCTACCCCACACTGCCCTCCACTAGACCACTTAAGTCTTAGTTTCATTTTCCATCAAATGAGATGAAGTATTGGAGGGCCTCTAGGTCCATAACTATATTTTTGGGTAGCCAGAGAACAAATAACTGATTTATTTTAATATTGCCTTAAACTTGTAGTCACTGATCAATACTGCTACATCTATAACAGTGTAACTGTCCTAATCTCAGTTTTTCCTTTCAACAAAATAGGGATATTAATACTTCTGTTACTGAACTGTCATAATGGTTAAGTGATATAATAAAGTAAAAGTGCTTTGTAGGCAATAAAGTAACCACAACAATGATAAAGGAAGAGGAAGAGGAAAGAGAATATTTCCTTTCCTCCAGTCTTATCCCTTCCCCTTCATTTGTTAAAGTGCCTTAGGAGCTGCATCATTTTCACAAGAGTCAAGATCTGACTGGACTCACAAGCAAGCAACAAAATAGGGAATAAAATCCATGGGATCAGAATGCAACCTCATCACTTTTGTCTCCTGTCGGGTTTTGTTAACCACCATCAGAGGGAAAATCGACAGAGGCAGTGAGTGGGCCTCTTTCTCTAAAAAGGCCCTTCCATCTGGTGCAGTACTGAAACCATCAGTCCTGTAATTAAAATGCAATTGCCATCCCCTGCTGCAATCCCAGGATGGCCATTCCATCTGCATGAGATATAGCGAGGAAAGCACCATTTTTTGCACTTTTCTGGCTCCATTAAGTTTATTCTCTTTCTATTAATTAATCTAACTACACTAGGGGCTCCTTCTTACTCTGTAAACCAAGGTGGCACAAACCACACATGGGATGTCTGAAACTGCATGAATTTTTAAAACTCAGTGCCCATCCCAGTTACAGAAAGGCTTAATTACTTCTGACTAAATCTGTAATTAAAATATATCACTGGAGCAGATTCACCTGCATGTGTAGGTGTTGGCATTCACGCCTGTGTGACGGGCAGAGATGAATCACCAAGAGCCTGTGCGCAGAGAACAAAGTTGTGCTAGGTGGCAAGATGATTCCAAGGAGGAGTTGAAAAGGAAAGTCAGAAAAAAAATCATAGAATATATAGAACAAATCCTGCTAAGTTTTACATTAGAAAGGAAAATGATATCATGTCTAATAGCCAATCATGACAAGTAAAGACATTTGCTAGGGTGAAAGAAAAATAAGGTAGGAGGGGACAGGGGATGGGGTTGAATTGTGAAGGCAGCCAAAGTAGAAGGAAAAACTATAGTGAAGGCAAACCAGAATTGTAGTTAAAAAAAATAACGTGAGCCTTGGTGAAAAGGCAAATCTAGAAATGGGTAATTGGTGAAAGGGTTTAAAACTAGGGTAGACAGATTAAGGAACAGAGCTATGAACAATGTGCATTCTTAGGTCTCTGTGCTCCTATGCATTTATCCAAGGATACAAAACTGCTGAGTTGAAGGGGCACATGCACCCAATATTTATAGTAGCACTATCAACAATAGCTAAATTATCCAAATGAATGGATAAAGAAGATGTGGCACGCACATGCACACACACACACACACGCACGCACGCATGCACGCACACACCAGAATCAATGGTTTCTGATCCTAAACTCAATATTGCACTGTATGTTAACTAACTTGAATTTTAATTAATTAATTAATAAAGGTTGTCTAGAATGGGTTATGGAGATAGGCATGCAACATTAAATGACATATTTCAGACTTGAGCACCTTATAAGAAGTAAGGTACTAAATTATAAGAAAACAGGGTCCAGTACTGCTACACTTAATTTGTCTAATCTTGGATACATTACTTCCACTGTAGGCCTCTTTTCTTATCCATAAAACATGGTCAATAATACCAGTCTCATATACTGAGCCACTGTGTACAGCTAAAAACAGGGCACTGTTCATATGAACTATAAGATGAACTGTGCTCCCTAAAGTTATGCAATGCAAGAAGATTATTGTGAAATTTTAATATGACCTGAAAAAGAAAGTTTTCTGCAATGGAAAACTATTACAAATATGTTGTAAAAAATACATAGTATTTTTAGTTTCTATAACTTTAAGAAATATACTGTTTTTGTTCTGAGTTTCCTTGTACTGAAAGTTAAGATGCTGACCTACATAATTTTTTAAAGTCTTTTTAGTGTTATGACTCATTTGGACTTCAATTATCCATTTATCAACCAAATTTCAATTGGGCCTCAACTCAAGTGCTGAAAATTTAAAAGTAACTGAGGTATGATGCATTCATTCACTTCAGAGCACAGAGTTGTGTGGAGTTTACACTATATAAGGTCCTTCTAGGTTACACAACTGTGCTTTTCAATTGTATTTTCCAAAGCCCTCATATTTAAGCACAATAACTTAATTATGACATTAGAAATATTAAGCGAATAAGGAATATTAAAATTGAAATGGCATATTTAAAATTAGGCAAAGTCTTATCTTTAGACAAACAGAATTATTCTGAACGTCTTTAGATTGTTTTAATATGGAGTACAGGATTGGGATACAGATAAATTGGGCTAGCTGAGCTTTACTGCTAGTCACTATGAAACCTTAGTCAAGTCACTTAATCTCCTATGGTATCAGCTTCTTACTAATCAAACAAGAGATTAGTTCAACTAGATAATCTTGAGCATAAAGCTTTGGGAATCTACATTTTAGATAGTTTGTTACCAAATTCTTTTTAATAATTTTACTACACACACACACACACACACACACACACAGGCGATATACACTTACACCAAAAATGACCATACTCTTGCTGACATCTTATAAAGCACTCCTAAGTATGGCAAATAATTAATATTTATTGCTAAATCAATAGAGGTGGTAAAAATGAAACTCACAGGAAGACTAAATTGCCATTAAATCAGTTCTTTCAAACTCCTGTGTCATAATTTTCATTTAAACTGCTTTGAGAAACTGAATTCACTGACTTGAGTTTCTCTATTTACTCTCTTCTTAACAAATATTTCACATCCATTTTCTCTTTCAATAAAGCAGAATGGTTGAAGCATAGGGTCCATATAGAAGAGGAGTAGGAGACAGGATTAGATACAGAATACCAACTCTGAGACTTCCAATTGTCTATTCTTGGGCAAAGGACTTATTCTCCCACTAGTCTTAGTCTCTTTATCTACAACATGGAAATAATAGCAATTACTCCAGTTATTTAAAAAGTTAAGAGTAATATATAAAATTTCAAGTATAATCTCTGGTATACAGTAGGCATTTTTAATATTTTTCCCCAGAAAAAAAACATCTATTTAACCTGAAAATTCTCTTCTAGGTAGATGAGTGTTAAAAAAAAATACCTACATTGGGGCGCCTGGGTGGCTCAGTCGGTGAAGCCTCCGGCTTCGGCTCAGGTCAGATCTCATGTTTGTGGGTTCAAGCCCCGCATCAGGCTCTATGCTGACTGCTAGCTCAGAGCCTGGAGCCTGCTTCCAGTTCTGTGTCTCCTTCTCTCTCTGCCCCTCCCCGTCTCATGCTCTGTCTCTCTCAGTATCAAAAATAAATAAAAACAAAAAAATTAAAAAAAATACCTACATTAAATATGCATCATAAATACTCGAGAAATAATATATCAAATTACACTTACTCCATGCACTCATCAAAGAGACTAACTTGAGAATTCCTACCAATTCAGCCCTTGCCAAACACACATACCAAATATTCACTTAAGATATCCAATATTTGAAAAAGACAACAGGAAGAACTAATTTACTATCCACTCCTCAAGATTTCTGACCTCTAGACAATAAGATAAATATCAAAATAAATATATTTGTATTTTGTTAGCTAAATTACCACTAGAAGCATCATAAACAAGTAGGTTAAGCTTTCAGCTTTTATAGATGGTTAGTCCAGAAACGTTCATCTATGAGAACTATTCTAATAATTTAATTTAATAAAATCTTAGCTTAAAAATATCCAACCATTAATTTAAACATAGTCTCTTAATTAAAGAAGACACATAATAATCCCTCTGAGAATGGAGGGCTATGAAAAACTTCTTTCTCATCCAACAAATCTGCTTCACTTCCTCAAAAAATAAAAAGGAACAAATACAAGTCATTATGTTACTTCTGCCTTGGTATCTAGGAAGCTTAGAGCTATACCTAGTTTTGAAATGCAATAGCTATCTCTCATGTTTAAATGATTTCTGTTCCTACCAGCACCATCACAACCTCATCTGTACTATTTCCATTCAGAATATTTTAAATGGTTACTTTACTTTCAGACTTGCTCCTCCTCAAACATTCAGGAACCTTTTAAAAAATATATGAACTTGTACTCTCAGGAATATGGAGTATGTTTGTTTCTCTAATTCTCCTGCTCATTACAACTATCCAATGAGCAAACATAAGAACACTCTCAAGTGACAAAAGAAATAGAAGACTGATTAGGTACTTGAGGACTCAAAGAATGACATGGTAGTAAGCACTGTAGGGTCTTTCTTTGCCTCATATGTACCAGAATGGGAGAATACAAAAAAACCCTGATATGCCAACATGTGCAGACAAACAAAACTCAACAAAAACTTCTCTCTAAACAAAGGACTAGGAAATAGGCAGCCTAACACACAGAAAACTTTAGTAAATAAATGTTTTTCTATAGTCAAACACTACAGGGAAAAAATTGTAGCCCAACCATATATATGCCATCAAAGGCTGAGTGAGGAACGTAGACTTCTACCTTCTACAGGCTATAACAAGATACCCCAACCCCAATGCCAGGGTGGTGTCAGAGAGGCAGAATAGGGAGCTGAGAATTTCATCCCTGTCAGGTAGTAATTAGCCCCCCACCCACCTACCCACCCACTGTGGTTTAAGCGGAGACAATATGGGATACCTTAACTTATACTCACCCTGGCACAATGAACAGTCTCTCCTACTCCTAGCTGGTGTGGTGTTAGTGTAATTTTGTGGTGAATCATAAACTTTGACCACAGTCAGACTCCCACTCAAAAATAACAAGAACCTCTTCCGCTACAGCTAACAACAGAGACCAAGTGGTGAACCTGGACTTCTGCTTACATCTGGCGGTAAGAAGGTAGCAACATCCCCTTTCTCCTTCCAGAACATTGTCTCAGAAACCGGACAGAACAGACTTTTTGTTTGTTTGTTTGTTTGTTTGTTTGTTTGTTTGTTTGTTTTGAAAGAGAGAAAGAGAGCACAGCTGTGGGAGGGGGAGACAGAGAAGGAGAGAGAGAACCCCCGCAGGCTCAGTGCTGTTAGTGCAGAGCCCGACATCAGGCTCAAACTCATGAACCATGACATCATTACCTGAGCCCAAACCAAGAGATGGATGCTTAACCAGCCAGGCACTCCATAACAGACTTATAAAATCTGATCCAAAGTTTCATAACTTGATACCTAAATTTTCAAATTTTCAACAGAAAATCATTCATCACACAAAGAGCTATAAGGATTTCAAATGGAGTTAAAAGAGAGAGAGAGAGAGAGATCCCAACATGGAAATGAGAGAGATATTTATCTGACAAAGATTTTACTTTTTTAATTTTTTAAAAATATTTACTAATTTTTCAGAGAGAGAGAGATGGTGGGGGCAGGAAGACAGAGAGAGAGAGAGGGTGGGGGGATGAAGAGAGAGAGGGGGGAGAGAGGGGGGAGGGAAACAGAGAGAGAGAGAGAGAGAAAGAGAGAATCTGAAGCAGGTTCCAGGTCTGAGCTGTCAGCAGAGAGCCTGACACAGAGTTCAAACTCACAAACCACAAGATCATGACCTGAGCCAAAGTAAGATATTTACCTGACTGAGTCACCCAGGTGCCCCTCTGACAAAAATTTTAAAGAAGCCATAAAAATGCTTCAACAAGCAATTATAAACATGCTTGAACCAAAAAAAATAGATTCTCAGCAAAAAAAAAAAAAAATTGTCTCAGAAAAAAAAGATACAAAGAATAATCAAATAAACATTTAAAAGTTTTTAAATATAATAACTAAAATAATAAACTCAGTGGATGGATGAAACAAGAATAGAGAGGACAGAGGAAAAATTCAGTGAAGTAGAAGATACAACATTAGACATTATTCAATCTTAACAACAAAGGAAAAAAGACTAGGAATAAAAACATGAACATAGCTTCAGGGACCTATGGGAATATAACAAAATACCTAATACTTGTGTCATCGAGAGTCCAGAAGGAGACAAGAAATACAGCAGAGCTGAAAGAATAATGAAGGAAATAATGACTGAAAACTACTCAAATTTGGCAACCCAAAATTGGTGACATGACCTACAGATTGAAAAACCTGAACAAACTCCATATTAGATATCAAAGAAATCAACAAAAAGATACATTGTAATGAAACTTCTGAAACTAATCTTGAAAAAAAAAAACAGAGAAATACTACATTACCTATATGGGAACTCAATAAGAATCAGCAGAATTCTGATGAGAAACCAGATAGAAATGGCACATTTTTTATTTCAGAATGAAAAGAACTGTCAACCCAGCATCCTATATTCAGCAAAAATATGCCAGCAACAAAAAGGATCTAAAATGGACATTTATGGGGCACCTGGGGGGCTCAGTCTGTTAAGCATCCAACTCTTGGTTTAGGCTCAGATCATGATCTCACAGTTGGTGAGCAGAGCCCAGCACTGGGCTCTGCTGATAGTGCTGAACCTGATTGGCAAGCTTTCTCTCCCTCTCTCTGCCCCTCCCCCATTCTTACACATGCAGACTCTCTCTCTCTCTCTCTTCCTCTCTCCCTCTCTCTCTCTCTCTCTCAAAAACAAACTTTAAAAATCAAATTAAATCAAATCAAATGGACATTTATAGAACATTCTACCCAATAACAATAAGCATTCTTTTCAAGCAGCTACTAACATATAGTTAGATAGATCATGTATTGGACTATAAAACCAACCTTATTACATTTATTTCTTTTCAATAGAAATTAAGTAGATCATTTTTTTTATATTTCACAAGTGTAATTTTGGAAGGGTTATTTGAAACATTGCAGCGGTAACGCCAATTCTATAAACATGTTGAACAAAAAAGGCAGACTCTTGCTCCTTTTAATATAGGCAAAGTATCCTATTGCATCACAAAGGAGAGATGTAGTAACAGATTTGGAGGCTTATTAAAGAAATTAGGTGTTGGGCACCTGGGTGGCTCAGTCAGTTAAGCATCTGACTTCAGCTCAGGTCATGATCTCATGGCTTTGTGAGGTTGAGCCCCACATCTTGCTCTGTCCTGATAGATCAGAGCCTGGAGCCTGCTTTGAATTCTCTCTCTCTCTATCTCTCTCTCTGCCTCTCCCCTATTCATACTCTGTATCTCTCTCAAAAATAAGTAATCATTAAAAATTTTTTAAAGAAATTTGTTGTTTTCTTTCAAATGTGATTTGGTTGATAAATAACATACTACAAACATACATTAGTGGTTTCATGATCAAGCTTATTGAATTTGAAAGAACTGAAATCATACAGAGTATATTTCTTGACCACAATGGAACTACACTAGATATCTTTATTGAAAGTAAACAAAAAAATCTCTAAACAATTAAAAGCTAAACAAAAAGCTTATAAATAACATATGAGACAAAGAAGAATTTTTAAGTGAAATTTTTAAAAATACATTTAACTGACTAAAAATGAAAATAGACCCTATCAAACTCTGTGAGACATAGCTGAAGCAATGTTGAGAGGAAATTTTACACCACTAAATGTACATATTTTTAAAAAAGGAAAAAGTCTCAATTCAAGAATCTAATCTCTTGTCCCACAAAATAAGAAAAAAAGCAAATCTTCAAATCAAAATAAGCAGAGGTAAGGAAATGAGAACAGTGGTCAATGACATTGAAGGAAAAAATAATCGAGAGAATCAATGGAATAGAGCTGGTCCTCCGAAACAATCAACAAAATTGATAAACCTCTCCTAAGATTGACAAAGATATAGAAGAAACAAATTACTAAGATAAAGAATGAAACAGGAGCATGCCACTACAGACCACATAGATATCAAAAGGAAAATAAGGATTATTATAAACAATTCTACAAAAATAAATTTGACAACTTAGATGAAATGAATCAATCCTTGAAAAATATAAACTACTACAATATGAAATAGGTAATTTCAAAAGCTCTATAATAATTAAGGAAGTCTAATTTTTAACTTAAAAATTCCTAAAAAATGCCTCTATGCACAGATGATTCCTCTGGTGAATTTATCAAATATATAGATAATTAAGATCAATTATACAGAATTAACATCAATTCTACATAACCTCTTCCAGAAAACAAAAGAGGGAATACCCCACAATTCATTTTATAAATCTATTTTAATCTGTTAGCAAAATAAAACAAATAACAATAAAAAAACCCACCTAATAAACATAAATATAGATGCAAAAATTTGAACGAAATAGTAACAAAAAGAATTTGGGAATATATAGAAAGAATTACATACCATAACGAACTGGAAATTAGGCATGGATGATTCAATACTCAAAGGCTAGTAATTCCATAGAGGGAATACAATAGGGAAACTGAAGTGACACCCATGAATCAAATGCTCGATATTTTTTCCCCTTTGCTCCTTTTCCAGCTGCTATTCTTGTAGAACCTGCACCCCGACCTCACTCTACATATGCCTTGTAATGCAAATAGCATATGTCCAGCTGGTAAGGGACAAAGAGATGCTGTCTTTTGAGTCTTACAGCCCAATAGATAATATCTAAAGAGTGACTGGGTGGGATTGTCATGAAGTTTCTCCAATACCACTGACTCCAAACATCTTGATGCCAAGACCCCTGGTGTGAGGGAATGAGTGACTTATAAAGGACATCTGCACCCTGTCTTTTTTCTGACAAGTTCCTGGATGCCTACAAGGACACATACAGGAGACCACAATTGGCAATAAAAAACCCTAGACCTCAAACAAAGACAAGACTCATGCTCTTTTTCTTTCTGAGTCTCCTGGACACTCTGCCCATGTATCTCCCTCTCGCTCTCCCCTCTCTCTCCCATCTTCTCTCTTTCACGCACACATGTACTCTTACTCTTGCTCTTGCTATGTCATATATGTGTGTGTGTATGTGTGTGTGTGTGTGTGTGTGTGTGTATATCTTCAATTAACTCTGCTTTAATTTCAAAAACAAAAGCAAAAACAAAAACACAATAAAAGCCAGTCAGTGTAACGCACCATAAACAAAGAAAAAATCACATTTTTCTTTATTATATGCATTGATGCATAAAAATTATTCGACAAAATTCAATACTCATTCCTAATGAAAACTCTCAGAAACATAGGAATAGATGAAAACTAACTCAACTTGACAACAAATATCTACAAAAATCTACAAGCATTATACTTCATAATGAAAAACTGTCAAGACCTAGAGTAGCAAAAGGAATACAGAGGAATAAAAGGGCCCTGCATTCAAGGCATATAGATGAAAAGAATAGGCAATTACTGTATAGTTTAAGAGGTATGACATTACATAGGGAAGAATCATATGATGCTTTGATAGAGGGTTGTTTAATCCAACCCAGTTTTTTTAAATTTTTAATTAATTTATTATATTTTTTAATATTTGAGACAGAGAGAGACAGAGGGAGTAGGGGAGGGTCAGAGAGAGGGGGAGACACAGAATCTGAAAGAGGCTCTAGGCTCTGAACTAGCTTTCAGCACAGAGCCCTATGTGGGGCTCAAACCCACGAACCGTGAGATCATGACCTGAGCCGAAGCTGGATGCTTAACCGACTAAGCCACCCAGGAGCCCCCCAACCCAGTTTTTGAAGGGAAAAAAAAGTTCACAAAGAGTGAAAGTAGGAAAGAATTTCTAGAGGGAAGCAAAAATATCCACAATGTCCCTTAAGGCATGATAGGTATTACTAAAAGGTAGAATGCTTATCAGGACACAGTGCATGCTAAAGAGACTTGATGAGGCCTAAGTTGCTCAGATCTCAGTTCTATAGATGGGAAAAACCAGTTTTGTCTTGTTTTAAGCATAGAAAGGATTTGAGCAGGGTACAGTTTTACAGAATAAAGAATGTCCATGGGGATATGAAGGGTCAACATTAAGGAGTCAGAGAGAAGGAGCCCTATTACAACAGTCCAAGTAAGAAATGATGAGAGTCTGAATTAAGTTTTATTCTCTAGATAGCCAGACTAATCAATGAGCTACTCAATCTACATCTAGACTGCATCAATTTCATGAACTGTGGAGGAAAAATAAGGAAAAAAGGAGTCATATCAATGCCCTAGTCTTAAAGACAGGCCTATAGCCAGGAAAATGGGAAATTGGGTGAAAGCTGGAAAATTTTAAGCTCAAAATTCAGTGTGAGACACAGATAAAGGACTGCATATTAAAAGACCAAGAGCCAAATCTAATTCTCTGACTGGAAAGTCACTAAGTCTCTGCAAGCCTCAGGTTTCCTCAGCTAGAAAATGAGATAGTAAATCTCATCTTACATTGTTGTGAAGAGGATTGTATGAGATGGTTTATATATATATAATATATATATATATTATGCCATAATGTCTATCCCATTTTATAGCCAAGAAAAGTCAGGAAAGGTAAGTAGCTTGCCAAATTCACAAAGCAGGAATTCAAAGACAGCTGGATGTAAGAGAGCTAAGACTCTCTTATTTCTAATCTTTTGTTCTTGTCACCACACCAGACTGTTTCATTCCTAGGAGCTATGACTAAGAATAAACTTAGGCCATTTAAAACCATATGAACCTGATGATTGACAATCTAGGTGGTACCATTGGGTCTTTAGTGGCTCACATGGTGCTTAACCCAGTGTCTAGAACATAGTAGGTATTAAAACATATTCTTTTATTATTATTATTATTATTATTATTATTATTATCCTCCAGTTACTTAACATACAGTGTAAACTTCACTTCAGGAGTAAAACCAAGTGTTTTCTCTCTTACATAAGACATACAGACATGCAGTGTTCATCCTGAAAACTGCCCTCCTTAAAGCCTGTCACACATTTAATCTACCCCTACCTCCCACCCTCATCAACCCTAAATTTGCTCTCTGTATTTAAGAGTCTCTTATGGTTTGCCTCCTTCTCTGTTTTTATCTATTTTTCCTTCCCTTCCCTTATGTTCACCTGTTAAGTTTATCAAATTTCACATATGAGTGAAATCATATGATATGTCTTTCTCTGACTGACATAATTAACTTAGCATAATACCCTCCAGTTCCATCCACATTGCATGGCAAGATTTTATCATTTTTCATCGCCAAGTAGTATTCAATTATATGTGTACATATATATGTATATATCACACCATCTTTTTTTAAATTTTTTAGTTTTTTAAAATTTATTTTTGAGAGAGAGAGAGAGAGAGAGAGAGAGAGAGAGAGAGAGAGAGACAGCTTGAGCAGGGGAGGGTCACAGAGAGGGGGAGACACAGAATCTGAAGACAGGTTCCAGGCTCTGAGCTGTCAGCACAGAGGCTGATGCAGGGCTTGAACCCATGAACCACGAGATCATGACCTGAGCCAAAGCCGGATGCTCAACCAACTCAGCCACCCAGGCGCCCCATACATCACGCCTTCTTAATCCATTCATCAGTTGATGGATGTCTGGGCTCTTACCATAATTTGGCAGTTGTTGATAGTACTGCTATAAACGTTGGGGTGCATGTGCCTCTTTGAATTAGCCTTTTTTTTTTTTTTACTTTGGATAAATTCCTAGTAGTGGAATTGTAAGTCATAGGGTAGCTCTATTTTAGTTTTTTGAAGAACCTCCATACTCTTTTCCAAAGTAGGTGCACCAGCTTACATCCCCACCAGCAGTGCAAAATCGTTCTCCCTTCTCCACACCCTCTCCAACATTTGTTTCTTGTGTTAAGTTTAGCCATTCTGACAGGAATGAGGTGGTATCTCATTCTAGTTGTGATTTGTATTTCCCTGATGATGAGCGATGTTGCGCATTTTTTCATGTGTCTGTTTGCTATGTGGATGTCTTCTTTAGAAAAGTATCTATTGATGTCTTCTGCCCATTTCTTCACCGGATTATTTGTTTTTTTAGTGTTGAGTTTGGTAAGTTTTTTACAAATTTTGGATACTAGCCTTTATCCAAAATGTCATTTGCAAATATCTTTTCCCATACCATCAGTTGCCTTTTAGTTTTATTGTTTCCTTTACTGTGCAGAAGCTTTTTTATCCTGATGAGGTCCCAATAGTTCATTTTTGCTTCTGTTTTCCTTGCCTCTGGAGACATTTCAAGTAAGAAGTGGCTGTGGCTGAGGTCAAAGAGGTTGCTGTCTGTTTTCTCCTATAGGATATTGATGGGTTCCTGTCTCACATTCAGATCCATCAGCCATTTTAAGTTTATTTTTGTGTATGGTGTAAGAAAGTGGTTCAATTTCATTCTTCTGCATGCTGCTGTCCAGTTGTCTTAGCACCATTTGCTAAAGAGACTGTCTTTTTTTAACTGAATACTCTTTCCTGCTTTGTCAAAGATTAGCTGGCCATACATTTGTGGGTCCTATTCTGGGTTCTCTATTCTACTCCATTGAACTATGTGCCTGTTTTTGTGCCAATACCATACTATCTTAGTGATTACAGATTTGTAATATAGGCTAACATTAGAGATTTTGATGCCTCCAGCCTGTGTTTTCTTTTTCACCTTTACTTTGGCTATTTGGGGTCTATTTCCATGTAGAGAATCACATCATCTGTAAAGAGTGAAAGTTTGACTTCTTCTTTGCCAATTTGGATGCCTTTTATTTCATTTTGTCGTGAGATTGCTGAGGCTAGGACTACCAACACTATGTTGAACTACAGTGGTAAGAATAGACATTCCTGTCATGTTCCTGACCTCAGGGGGAAAGCTCTCAGTTTTTCCCCATTGAGGATGATATTAGCTGTGGGCCATTTCATACATGGCTTGCATGATGTTAAGGTATGTTCCTTCTATCTCAATCTAAAACATATTCTTAAATGAAAGAGAGATATAATAAATGACAAACGAATACATCAAGAAATGAATTAAAAGTCCTTGAATTCCCCCAAATTTCCTAGCCCCTCAAATTATTCACCATGTCTAAAGTAGAGGTTATGTGCTGAACAAATAATTTTTAATTAATAAGTAATGTCTTTTCCTTTCATGATTAAAGGTGAGATTCCAATAGGAAACCTTATGAAAGAATGATCTTATATTGATCATCCCACCTTGGCCTCAAAGATATATGAGTAGAGCTTACCCTGGAAACACCTGGGAAGGGAAGAGAGAGAAACAAGACTCCAGAGCTTTCAAACCAAATAAGTGAGTCAAAGGATAGGACAAAACGATAAATGACCAGGAGAAAAGTTCCGAGCAACTGAAGACAAATCAATGATCTTAATGACTTTACTTGCGGTCAGACAACATATTATAGAGCAATCCTGATTTGTACTCTCATCTTAGTAATGACTTGATAGTAGTAGTAACAAAATATTACTTTATGATTTTCAAAGGATCTTGACAATTATTATCCAATTCCCTTATTATGATTTACAAAAAAAAAGGAGGGTAAAGACCATATTCCCATATTCTCACGTTACTGAGGAATATACTGAGGCTCAGGGGAAAGTAAGACATCTATTACATATACAGCTAGTGAATGGGAGAGTTAGGATTTGAATCCAAGTCATGTATGTCAAGCAGTCAAAGCATTTTCTACTATAATGTATAGCCTTGTATATTTGATAAATGAGCAGACCATCCCTTTCTCCCTAATTTCCTTTCCTGTTAATAAACAGATTCAGAGATGCTGGCAAGGGTGTGGAGAGACGGGCACCCTCCTACACTGTTGGTGGGAATGTAAACTAGTGCAGCCACTCTGGAAAACAGTGTGGAGGTTCCTCAAAAAACTATCCATAGAACTCCCCTATGACCCAGCAATAGCACTGCTAGGGATTTACCCAAGGGATACAGAAGTGCTGATGCATAGGAGCACATGTACCCCAATGTT
>NC_043707.1:103474222-103542764 GCF_006229205.1 Suricata suricatta | reverse complement strand
GTGGTGATAGAGCAGGGCACTTGTGGGGAAGAGCACTGGGTGTTGTATGGAAACCAATTTGACAATAAACTATTTTAAAAAAATAAAATAAATAAACAGTTTCAGAGAAAGCAGAGAAATGCACTGGCTTCACTGACAAAACAGCACTTTCTCCTGCTGGGAGCCAAGTGGAAGGCTTCAGGAACTGGGTCAGAGTCCTTTTTGGATTTCCTCCAGTGCCAGAAGCAAGTTGTTTTCTAGACTTCTATAACAATAAAAAATGATGTTTTTTATGTCCAAAAAGTTATGGTGTTATGAGACATGGTCTCAGAAGACTTGAATTTAAATCCTGGTTCAACTATTCACTTTTTCTTTATGATTTCCTTTAACTCCATAGCATCCATAAGTAGTATGATATTACAATGTTGTGTGGTATACATGTCCTTTCACAGTCTGCCTGTAGCTTACTTTTCCTGGGTCACCTCCTATCACTCTCTCCCCTTGTCCCTAGGCATTCAAAGACCTAGCCAAACCTGACCACTAAAAGTTTTTGGAATTTTTTTTTCATGGCTCTAAGTTTTTGCTTATGCTATTCTTTCTGTCCCAAAGGGCCAACCTGTCATTTACCTATCTCCTCTCCACCCCACACTCCTCTATAGAGAATTCCTATACATCCTTCATAATACTTGCCAAATACTGAGTCCTCTGTAAAGTCTTTTTGAACTAGAGCTAGGACAAGTAATCAACATGCATTATCTTATTTTAATCATAGCATCATAGGAGATAGAAATTAAAATATCCATTTTCAGAAGAGGAAATAGAAACTCAAATAAAGTGATATTCCTTCTCTCACAAATCCAATTAGTAGTGAAGATGGGATTTAAGTCAGATATGTGCATCTGACAAAAAGCAGAATTGTGGGCAGAAATTACAGAGAGACAGGCTTCAGTTTAATGTAAGGAAGAACTTAACCAGTCATCAGATCAGCACAACGATGAAATGGACTGACTCTATAAAATGTGAGTTCCTCACCACTAGAGGTGTCTAAAAGAGGCTAAATAGACACTGGGCCAGTTCATTTTAAAGAAAATTCTTGCACTCTGAATTATCTTCTAGCTATAAGATTATTTATCGACAAACAAAAATTGCTTAGAAAAAAAATTATAGATTTCCCAGATCTCATCCCTGACTTCTAATCAAGATCTGTGATGCAGATTTTTTGGCCAAAAATGCTAGATTCTCATTTAGAAAGTCTCCTAGAATAGTTTAGTCCAATCTTGCAATTCCTTCATTGGATAAATAGAAAAACAGAGCCCTGGGAAAGGAAGCAATTTCCTCAAGTTCAAAGAGTGAACTACAGTCAAAACAGAAACTAGAATTAAGTTGTCCTAATGCTCAGGTTGGTATACTGTACTGGGTTGCATATGTTCAAAAGGAATCAAACATGTATAGAAGACAAACTTGGTTACTCTCTAACCAACTCCTTCTTCTTCTTTTCTTTTCTTGACATACAACTGTTTCTTTAATGTGCTGCTATAACACAGTTTTAAACAAGTATAGCTTCAAGTTATACTTTGAAAGAAGACAGAAATCCTTCAATGCAAGTGACTTTCTGCCTCAGCCTCAGTGAAGCTTTTTATTTTTTATTTATTTTTGTTTTTGTTTCAAGTTTTTATTTAAATTCCACTTGGTTAACATACACTGTATTATTACTTTCAGGTGTAGAATTCAGTGATTCATCACTTACACACAACACTCAGTGCTCAAAACAAGTGCCTCTTAAACCCATCCCCTCACCCACCTCCCCTTCAGGAACCCTCAGTTTGTTCTCTACAGTTAAGAGTATGTTTTATGGTTTGCCTCTCTCTATTCCCCCTATGTTCCTTAAATTCCACATATGAGTGAAAACATAGGGTATCTTTTCTTCTTCTGACTGACTTATTTCTCTGACTTATTTCTAGCTCTATCCACGTCACTGTACATGGCAAGATTTCATTCTTTTTTATGACTGAGTAATATTTCATTGTATACGGAGATATGCCACATCTTTTTTTATTCATCAGTTGATGGACATTTGGATTCTTTCCATAATTTGGCTATTCCTGTTAATGCCATGTATCCCTTCAAATCAGCATTTTTGTATCCTTTGGGTAAATGCCTCGTAGTGCAATTATTAGGTCATAGAGTAGTTCTACTTTTAACTTTTTGAGAGATCTCTATACTGTTTTCTAGAGTAACTGCACCAGGTTTGCATTCCCATCATCAGTGTAAGAGGGCTCCTCTTTTTCTTCATACTCACCAACACCTGTTGTTTCCTGTGTTGTTAACTTTTGCCATTCTGACAGGTGTGAGATGATATCTCACTGTACTTTTGTTAAATCAGTAGCTTCTGATCCAAACATCCTTTCAGCTTTTCTTAGAGCTTGACCTTCCTAGAGAGGAGGGTCCCACAGAAAAAGTCCAAAAAAAGTCTTTTTTATGGTATTTCCTACCAACCCAGATAGAAGTGAAGAAAAAGAGAGAAATTGGGGCGCCTAGGTGGCTCAGTCAGTCGAGCATCCAACTTTGGCTTAGGTCATGATCTCACAGTCTGTAAATCTGAGCCTCGTATTGGGCTCTGTGCTGACAGCTCAGAGCCTGGAGCCTGTTTCAGATTCTGTGTCTCCCTCTCTCTCTGCCCCTCCCCCACTGTCACTCTGTCTCTCTCTGTCTCAAAAATAATTTTTAAAAAGGACACTGTATGAATTTGTAATATCCTCAAAGTCTTTTAAGCTAATTAAATGATGGTTCACACACACACATACACACATACACACGATCTTCTCCTTATATTTAGAATTGCTGATGGTCTTCAATATTTAATACTCTCCACTATATATAATTCAGACAGAACTTAATACAACTTACTTATATAAGGTAAAGATTTGTCTTTCTATTTTGCCTATTAGGAATAACTCCAGCAGGAGTGCTCAGTGGGATGGTCTTATTTAGTTAGGTTTGTAATGAACTAGCCAAAGGGACTATGAAAGCAGTAAGCTAATGCTTAGCTGTGCATGACATCCCAATGATAATGAGGAAATGCCACCCATACTTGGCCCAGTACTTGGTGAAACAGTTATATGATATGAGTCAAGGCACACCTGGTAGGAGAATTTTATTTGGTCTAGGTGCCTAATGGAAATTGCAACAAACATAAAGGACAAAGTCAGAACCAGAAGGAGAAGATAAAGCATCAGATATAAAATGCTAGTGCAAAGATGAAGACAGGCTCTGAGGCAAAAACGCTAAGAATTGATACAGGTTAGGAAGAGGAATTTAAGGCAGGTGAGGCTTCACATTTCACAGTGAGAGGCATGAACTAAGAAGAGAAGAATTGATCCCAGAACACTACATTCCAGGAAGAAGCACAATTGTGCGTTTTGTGCAGGTCAGGACTAACCAAGGGTTCTTATTTGAGGCTGTGGAGATTTCCTATCTTCCCAGATAGACTTTCATTTACTTTGCTGGCTTCTAATCCTATGCCTAATGTTTAAATGCTGGCATTCTCTATGGCTTTTTCCTGGGCCCTCTTTTCAACCAGCATGCCTATACTAGGCAGTATCTATCATTCATGGCTTAAACACTGATGGTTCCCACTTCTGTATCTCCAGCCCAGATAACTCTCTTAAACTCCTGTCCAGTATAGTCAACTGTTTGCTAAACAGTTCTACTTGATATTTTGCAGGTACTTCAAATTCTAAATGTTCCAATTGAAATCATAATCTTCTCTTCAATCTTATTCTTCCACTGTTCCCTATTCTCAGGGCATGAAACCATAATGTACACAGTTGTACAAGTCAAAAACATGGTTGACATTTTCAATAATTTTTAACTACTGTCTACATTTAGTTCATCACCAAGTTCTGCCCATTCTACCTCCTAAATAAGTCTCAAACATTTCCACTTTCCTCCATCCCATTGTCTTTATGCCAATCTAGTCCATCATCATCTCTCAGCTGAAGGATTGTTATTTACCTCTTAACTGGTTCACTGCGAGTCTGGATCTCCTCCCATCTTTTCCTCACCCCAAAGCCAAAATGATCTATCTTAAATGAAATTCTGAACAAGTTGCTCTTCTGTGGAAACATTTTAATCATTTCTCAGGAACTTTTTTCTTTTTAATAATTTACTCTCAGAATAAAGTTCAAAAGTTTTAACATAGCTTACAAGGCATCTGTGATATGGCTTCTGCATACCTCTTTACCCTCACTTCCCACATATCATAACATAACAGGGCAGTAGGGTAGGCCGAAGGTGAGGCAAATGAGATATCAAGGGCACAAAATTTAATAAGGTACTTGTTCTCATATAGCAACTCTATACATGTACAACCCTGAAAGTAAGTGTCCCTTTATGAATAAGCTGCCTAGGTTACAAAATTTAAGAAGGTACAGCTTTCATGGAGCCTAGGTGGCTCAGTTGCTTAAGCATTTGACTCTTGGTTTTGGCTTAGGTCATGATCTCATGGTTTATGAGTTTGAGCACCACATTGGGCTCCTGGCTGACTGTGGGGAGCCTGCTTGGGATCCTGGGATTCTCTCTCTCCCTCTCTCTCTGCCCCTCCCTCACTAACGCTCTCTGTCTCTCTCTCAAAAAAAAAAAACTTACATTTTTTTTTTTTAAAGACAGCACAGGGCACCTGCGTGGCTCAGTTAGTTAAGTGTCTGATTTTGGCTCACGTCATGATCTCATGTTGGTGGGTTTGAGCCCTGCATCAGGCTCTGTGCTAACAGCTCAGAGCCTGGAGCCTGTCTTCAGATTCTGTATCTCCCTTTCTCTCTGGCCCTCCCCTGCTCACACTGTCTCTCTGTCTCTCAAAAATAAATAAAAAACATAAGAAAATAATTTTAAAAATAAAGTAAAAAGATGGCACAGCTTTGCAACGGTAAGATTTTTTTAAACATCAGTTTAAGAGATGAGAAAACTGACTCAGAGAATTTAATTTAAAATTATTCAAGGTCACATAGCTAAGTAGACATTTTAAACTCCAAAACCCTTTGCTTTTCATATTATACCATCTAGTCTCCAATTTTTTTTTTATTTTTAAAGAAAGAATAAATTAATGATAAAATATGAGCTAGGGCACAAAACTATAGTTACCCATATTTATTAGAAATGATTCATTAATACTAGATTAACTACAGTGAGATGAGGAGGATTTATTTTATTTTGAAGCACCAGGAAATTTTTAGTTTACTCTCTTCCTTCAAATTATTCCATCTCTCTGTGGGAACACTGAGATTGTCAGAAACTCCTTTCTTCCTTCCAATGAAAATGTATTTGCACTTATTTAAAAATAAATTAGTAACTACATATGATACTTCTTGTAGGTTAGTACAGATTGCATTAACATTAGCTTGTCAATTTCCTCAAAGGATTTGTCAATCATGCTGTTATAAAAACAGAATACACTAACTCTTGGCTCTGTTTTCATCATACCATAAAATTTGGTACATCAAAATACATTCCCTTTATTCAAATCTGAGGGAAGAATTTCATGAAAACATTCCTTTCATTTGATTAGCAATTGGAGGCCCTGCTATTAGAGCTGCTCCAGGCTGATGACTGCTTTGGAAGGAGGATACAGCGTGAGCATCATCTCTTGCCATCCTGCTCCAATTAGTCAGCCCCCAGAGTCCTGATTATTTACCCTGAAATCAGATAGTAAATCTGAGAATTCGCCTGCTCTTTCTCAAATATGTGTCAAATCCACTTTTGACTAACTTTATAGAAAGAAATAAAAAAAGAATTTTCACGTATTATTCAGAAGTAATCTAAGCAAGATGCCAATATATGTCCTGCTCTTTTAAAACAGTAATACTCAACAGATTAATGAGTTCACCTCTTTAGAAATAGTACTCACCATCGCCTGGTTTAAATACACTCAAGCCTCTGATGTCTTGCCACAGAGAATCTGGATAACCCATTCATAGAGAGAAAGTCCATCCCAGTTTATAAACTGCAACCCATCAAACTCTCTTAACTAGCCACCACATGTTCCTTAAAAGATCCAGTGGTGGGGCACCTGGGTGGCTTAGTCCGTTGAACGTCCAACTTTGGGTCAGGTCGTGATCTCGCAGTCATGAGTTCGAGCCCCATATACTCTCTGCTGTCAGCATGGAGCCAACTTCAGATTCTCTGTTTCCCTCTCCCTGCCCCTCCCCCCTTGTGTTCTCTCAAAAATAAACATATTAAAAAAAAAGATACAGTGGTACTTGGTTCTCCTCATCTAGTTTTCAATGTTTCCTGCCCACCCCCTCAGTTTCCAGACATATCCATGCCTCTCCTTCTGGCTCATTGCCCCAGCTACCCACTTCATTCGCCTTTGATACCTGCTGCATTCTCCTTTGATTTCAGGATCACCTTCACTTTTAGAGGAAGAGAAATCTCACAGCCAGCCCCCATCTCTGAAAAAAATGCCTGAATAAATTAAACATTTCTTCATGTGTTGTAAACATGTTCTGGAAATCTGAGGGGGAAAAAAGTATATTACTCCCACATAGAATCAGAAGTGGAAGAGGTACCCTTAGCTCAAAATAGCAAACTCCATGTATTTGTCCTAAGTTAAGAAACAGAAAATATCAGTATGGATATATTTTTTTCCCTTTCTGTTGTGACCAATAGTTCTTATAATTCAAGCTCTGATGTAACAATGAAGAAACATAGTCTTTGCTCCAAATAAGTATGTGTTAGAAAAGCCATAAGTCAAATGTGATCAAAGATTCTTAATTCAACACAGTACCTGGCAAAATTTAAAAAATTAAGTAAATGTTCAAAAGCAAGCAGTGAGGGGGGATGGACAAGTGAAGGTGGAATTAAGATTTATGAAAGCAGGGCTCCCAGGTAGCTCAGTCAGTCAAGCATTCAATTCCCGGTTTCAGATCAGGTCATGATCTCATGGTCCTGCAATGGAGCTCTGCATCCCACTGGGCTGAGCATGGAGACTCTTTAAGATTCTCTCTCTCCATCTCCCTCTGCCACTGCCCCCAAAACAAAACAAAACAAAACAAAAAAAGATTTAATAAAGCACTAGTAAGTCCCAGGCACTATACTATGAGTTTTACACAAACCATTTCATTCAGTTCTTATAATAACCTTGATAAATTCAAAAAGTTCAAAAAGTTTAAGCAACATCTAACATTTATACTGTATTTACAATATACCTGATACTACACCAGTGTTTTACATGAATTATCTTATTTTATCCTCAGGACAAGTGATGTAGGTGCCATTATCACCTTAGTTTTACAAAGGAAAAACCTGTGGTGGGGTCTGGTAACTACTAATTGGTTAAAGGGGGATGTGAACCCTAGCACTTTTGCACTACCAAACACATGGTCTTGACCTTAAAATCAAAGGACAGATTTAAACAATTAAATAAAAGCTAAGATATCAAGAGGAACTGGAAACAAGGTTTCTAATGCCCCAAAAACTATATGTTTATGACTAAAAAATATCAATTAAATATCTCTAAACTCAATACCAAAAATTATATTATTTTCAAAGGCCTGCAATAGTAGTTTACATGTTTGAATTTTTAAAAATTTTGTTATGATATGTTTAAGTGTACTGAAACTCCAAATTTAACTCGTGAATATTTTGCCAGCTTCAGATCTTTAAAAACAAATAAAAATATTAAAGTTTTTCTTAGAACCATTTCCCCCCCAGAAAATCATTTTTTTCCTTTTTGTCCCTGAAATAACTACTATCTTGCATTTGTTATATATCCTTCCTATATATCATTTACTTTCATAAATGTATAATCTCTGCATAGTAACTAGTATTCAGAAGTCTATTGTAATTACTTCTAACAGTTAATCTGTAGATTTTCTATGTATTTTCTGTTGGATTTTCCATGTAGATGATTATATCATCTATAATTTTTTAAAAATAGTTTATTGTCAAATTGGTTTCCATATAACACCTAGTGCTCTTCCCCACAAGTGCCCTCCTCTATTGCCACCACCTCCCTTCTCCTTCTGTCTCCCCCCTCAACCCTTGGTTCCTTTTCAGTATTCAATAGTCTCTCAGGTTTTGCGTCCCTCTCTCTCCCCAACTCTCTTTCCCCCTTCCTCTTCCTATGGTCCTCCATTGGGTTTCTCCTGTTCTCCTGTTAGACCTATGAGTGCAAACATATGGTATCTGTCCTTCTCTGCCTGATTTATTTCACTTAGCATGACACCCTCGAGGTTCATCCACTTTCCTACAAATGGCCAGATTTCATTCTTTCTCATTGCCATGTAATACTCCAGTGTGTGTGTGTGTGTGTGTGTGTGTGTGTGTGTGTGTGTGTGTACTAATTCTTCTTGATCCATTCATCAGGTGATGGACATTTAGGCCATATCATCTGTAAACTGAAAGTAACTTTGTTTCCCCCATCCCCTCCCCATGGGGGAAAGAGAGTTGGGGAGAGAGAGGGACGCAATACCTGAGAGACTATTGAATATTGAAAACGAACCTAGGGTTGAAAAGGGAGGGGAAGGGGAAAGGGAGGTGGTGGTAATGGAGAGGGCACTCATGGGGAAGAGCACTGGGTGTTATATGGAAATCAATTTGGCAATAAACTATTAAAAAATAAAAAATAAATAAATAAAAAGACAACACTTATTAGGGGAGACTGGGAAAAAAAGTAACTTTGTTTTTCAAAAATAATTATATTTCTCAATGCTATTTATTATATATACTAGCTAAAGCTTCAGCTGTAATGTTGAATAGACATGTGGGCAGAAGACATCTTTTGCTTGTTCTTTTTATTTTAAGAAAAATGTCTCTAAGGCTTCAACAATAATTTGGGGTCTTAATAAATAATTATATCCAGTTTAGAGAAGCTGCTTTCAATTTCTACTTTCTTGGAAGATTTAATCATAAATAGTTACTGAATTTTATCATACTTTTCTTCATCTATTGAGATAATCATATGGGTACTGCTACTGTAATCTATAATGTGGTAAATTAATATACAGTATACAATAATTAAAGTATCTTGAATATTTTGTAAAAATCCTACTCCTTTTCAATTATGTTGTCTATATACTGCTGTATTTTTCTGTACATTGAAAATTTTGGTTTGTTAATATTAATTTTGGATTTTTGTATAAGGAGAATGGACCTCTAAGTTTTCCTTCTGGTAATCTTTTTCTGGTATCTGGTTTTCTTTTCAAAATTTAGTTTGTTTTTATTTTTGTTTTACCTTGCAGATGTACCTCCTTCACATGTCAGAGAACATCAAAGCCAACAAATCCAAAATTATACAAGGAGATTTCACCTTATTTCCTTAGTTACTTTCTGAAAAATCTTGAGGATTAACTCATTTGTTCTGCTTAAACCAACCAAGTGTACTTTAGCCAGCTCCATTACAAACTACATGGCTAGACTAGGAATAGGAGCATTTCTAAGAAGAAAGAAGGGATTCTAGGGTGGAGTACTGTAGCTGTCTACATGTCTTTCCAGCTTAGTTCTAAAAACAAAACATAATAAGAACAAATACCTGGTTAAAGGAAGTAGAAAAGGAACAGAAGGTTAGCTACCTACCACCTATGGTATTAGTGAGACTTTGGACCAATTTCATCTCTCTGAGACTCACTTCCCCTAGTTATAAGGAAAGAGAGAAAATATCTAGCTCGGGGCAGGAAGATTTGAATGAGCATGCCTATGAGCTGCTTGAATAGAGATGCCATGTCTGTATTTCCAGCATTCCACACAAGAAGCTCAGTGACAGGTGAATCACTGATTTCTGGAATGTACAACTCACTTAAGATACCCAGATCTATGTTTAATACAGTCCCAGTTACATACTCAATTCTTAGTTCTCACTCTGTACATACTCTCAAAGAGGCACACAGTATCATTGGCTTTACTTGCTTTAAAAATGCCTCCCACCTTAGATTTCTTTTAAGAACTTCCCCAAAGATAAAGCCATTCTAGTTGTAATCATATCTCTGAAAGTGTCTAGGTCTCCCTTCCAACTTACCTACACTAAATTACCAAATGGTGTGAAGGGTAAATGCAGGAAAAGGGAGTGAGTTCTATATTGGCTATCCTCGAGAAAGTCAGGATAGAATGAACTTACTTAAACATCATAAAAGCCATTTATGAAAAGCCCACAGCTAATGTTATCCTCAATGGAGAAAAACAGAGCTTTCCTTGTGAAATCAGGGACACAAGAGGGATGTCTACTCTCACCACTGTTGTTTGACATAGTGTTGGAAATCCTAGCATCAGCAATCAGACAACAAAAGGAAACAAAAGGCATCAGAATCGGCAAAGAAGTCAAACTTTCACTTTTTGCAGATGACATGATACTCTACACGGAAAACCCGATTGACTCCACCAGAAGCCTTAGAGAACTGATCCATGAATTCAGTAAAGTTGCAGGGTACAAAATCAATGTACAGAAATTGGTTACATTCTTATACACCAAAAATGAAGCAACAGAAACAGAAATCAAGAAACTAATCCCATTAACAATTGCACAAAAAACATAAAATACCTAGGAATAAACCTTACCAAGGATGTAAAAGACCTGTATGCTGAAAACTATAAAAGACTTATGAAGGAAATTGAAGAAGACACAAAGAAATGGAAAAACATTCCGTGCTCATGAATCAGAAGAATAAACATTGTGAAAATGTCATTATTACCCAAAGCAATTTACACATTCAATGCAATCCCCATCAAAGTTGCACCAGCATTCTTCTCAAAGCTAGAACAAGTTATCTTAAAATTCATATGGAACCACAAAAAACCCCGAATAGCCAAAGTAATATTGAAGAGGAAAACCAAAATGGAAGGCATCACAATCCCAGACTTTAGCCTGTACTACAAAGCTGTCATCATCAAGACAGTATGGTATTGGCACAAAAACTGACACATGGACCAATGGAATAGAAGAGAAAGCCCAGAACTGGACCCACAAGTGTATGGCCAATTAATCTTTGATAAAACAGGAAAGAGTATCCAATGGAAAAAAGACAGCCTCTGCAACAGGTGGTGTTGGGAGACCTGGACAGCAACATGCAGAAGAATGAAATTAGACCACTTTCTGACACCATTCACAAAAATAAACTCAAAATGGATAAAAGACCTGAATGTGACAGGAAACCATAAAAACCCTAGAGGAGAAAGCAGGAAATAGCCTCCTTGACCTCAATTGCAGCAATTTCCTCCTCACACATCCCCAAAGGCAAGGGAATCAAGAAAAAAAATTAACTATTGGGACCTCATCAAGATAAAAAGCTTCTGGACTGCAAAGGAAACAATCAAAAAACTAATAGGCAACCGACAGAATGGGAAAAGATAGTGGCAAATGGCATATCAGATAAAGGGCTAGTATCCAAAATCTACAAGGAACTCACTAAACTGCATACCCAAAAGATGAATAATCCAGTGAAGAAATGGGCAGAAGACCTGCACAGACCCTTCTCCAAAGAGGACTTCCAGATGGCTAACAGGCACATGAAATGATGCTCAGCATCACTCATCATCAGGGAAATACAAGTCAAAACCACACTGAGATACCACCTCACACCGATCAGAGTCGCTAAAATGAACAAACCAAGAGACTATGTATGCTGGCAAGGATGGGGAGAAACGGGCACCCTCCTACACTGTTGATGGGAATGTAAACTGGTGCAGCCACTCTGGGAAACAGTGTGGAGGTTCCTCAAGAAACTATCAGTAGAACTCCCCTATGACCCAGCAATAGCACTGCTAGGGATTTACCCAAAGGATACACAAAGGCTGATGCATAAGAGCACATGTACCCCAATGTTCATAGCGGCACTTTCAACAATAGCCAAATCATAAAAAGAGCCTAAATGTCCATCACCTGATGAGTGGATCAAGAAGATGTGGTATATATACACAATGGAGTACTACATGGCAATGAGAAAGAATGAAATATGGCCATTTGTAGCAAAATGGATGAACCTCGAGGGTGTCATGCTAAGCGAAATTAGTCAGGTGGAGAAAGACAGATACAATATGTTTGCACTCATGGGTCTAACAGGAAAAACCTAACAGAGTACCATAGGGAGGGGAAGGGGGTCATGGTCATGGATGGGGGGTACTTTTGGGGAGAAGCACTGGGTGTTATATGGAAAGCAATTTGACAATAAACTACAATTTAAAAAAATAAATAAATAAAAAATAAACCCTTATAAAAAAAAATAAATTTTGGCTATCCTCTTCCAAAAAAAAAAAAAAAAGAGTCATAACACTGTAAGAAACTAGAAAATCCAAACTGATTTTGAAATGACATATTTGACCTTAGTTCTGGACACATAACAAATTTCAATCATTTATCTTTTCCAGAAGGAATTATGAAGATTCAAAATCTGAAAACTGTGAATATATGCAAAGGGCTAGACAGAAGCCAATGTTTAATGAAACACTGGTGAAACCTTCCCAGAAAAGGCTGGCTTAGTCAAGTTAACCGAATTTCTTGTGAAAGCAAATTTGCTACAACAACAGCAGCTGCCATTTATTGAGCACCTTCTAGGTGGCAGAGCCAGGATTAAAATCCAGATCTGCCTGATGCCAAAGCTCATGCTCTTTCCAATATGTAATATTGCTTTCTAATCAAAACAGCTCTGAATTTCACTAAAAGGCTTTCTTGCAATTGCATCTGTGCTCATTTTACCACATGTAGGTTTAGTCACTGTATTGGAAGGATTGTCAGACTTCAAGTCTCCATCACTCTATGAGTGATATAAGTGAGTAGATTCTAGAAGCTTCCCAAGGTAGGAAGAACTATTATCTCAGGCCTACATTTCTCATGGGATTCATCAGCTGAATCCTGCCAATTAGCTATGAATGAACTGTGGAAGTGCACAGCAGAACTTATTGCCATGGAAACTTAGAAGAGCAGATTCATATTTGTTGAGCATTTGCTGTGTGTGAGACTTTATCTTAACCATTACATATAGGTTATGGTCACCATAATTTTCTTTAGTAATTATTATAATTTTATAGAAATAACCACACTAAGAGAGATCAACATACAATCTCTAAATGAATGGCATGACTGGAAACCAGATTATTATGCCTGTTGAGTCCACGCTTGCCTCTCATTTATTATAGGGGTAGATTTGAGTGTCATTAAGGAAGGGGAAAATGGGAAAGATCATTGGAGAAGGCAGGTCCTAGAGGCAGGTAAGGAACTATAAGGACAAGGAACAGGCGAAGTTCCTAAAAAGGTCTGTTAGTCATTGGTATTAATAGGTGTGATCATGTTGCTTTATTTAAAAAAATTAAAAAGGTGATATCCATGGTCAAACACTTATTATTTGCAAAATGTTTTCACCATTCCCTTTTCCCATACATCCTGTACAAACCCCACATCCTCAGTAGAAGAAGCATCCCTCCAATTATCCCAATTCTCTTTAATAAAATTTGCTTGGAAAATTTTAGTTGCATTAAAGAGGAATCAATGGGGGATTCACTTCTAGGAGTGAGGCAGAGACAACAACCTCAGCTTCGGAATATCAGCAGGCAGGACATCTCAAAAACAACTGAAAGGCAAAAAGAACTAATCAGAAATAAATTAACATAAAATAAAAAGCCATTTTTATGACCTAGAACTGAGGCAAAAAAGAGGGGCAAGGAGGAAATGATCATGACTGAGCACACGAATCTGGGGTGACTCTGTGGGTCAGAAAGGCAGGTGAGTCACGGAGACTGTTAGGGCTATGTAACCAGTTTTTACTTTCTGAACCTTGGGACCAGCTAGCTTGATCTCCACTAGTCAGAATACTGATCTAGAAATATGGAGTAGAACACTTGTCTCTGTCTGGCAATGATATTTAGGAAACTGTCTAGCATGTTGGGGAGTCCCTGTTACTATAAGTAATGAACCCATATACTTAGTAATAGCCTCTTTCTCTCTTCTCAGTTTCTACCACAAATGAACAGACTGCTCCTGCTCAGGGACTTGGTCACAATACGAAGATTATTTTATTCAAGCAGATGTGAGTAAACATCACTCTGAAAAAAAAATAAAGATATTTATAATGATTATTTTAAAAGATGAAGATGACACTAGCAAAGATGGTATATTTCTCTTGGGATCATAAATCTCCTTTATGTAAACCTGAACATTTTCTGTAATCATTTCCTTTCTAATGATTCATTTAACACTTTTACTCACTGCCCACTGTGTACTATGAACTGTTAGGTACTGGGGTACAATGTGGGGGACAAAAACATGGTCCTTGACCTTGTGAAACACATAGTTTAGTACAGAGAGATAATCATATAATCACATAAATGTAAATGACAATATGTATTAAGAAAGAGTGCAGAATAATTTGAGAGGATTTAACATTGGGATAATATAGAATTAGTGCCAGGTTTATCTCAGAAATTGCTATTTACTTGAGATCTGAAATTTGAGTGGGCACAATGGACAAAAGATATGTCTGCAGGGGTGGTAAGAAAGCTTTTCTGGTGGAGATAGAAGCATGAACAAAATCCTGAGTCCAGAGGTAGCATGGAGATTTGACAAAGTAGGAGGACTGGCGTGACTGGAGCGCAAGAGAAGAACAGTGTGAGCAGAGGTTGGAACTTGTGCAGGGGCCCCACCTCTTAAAGATCCTGTGGACAGACCAGTACATTTCCCAAATGTTAGTCACTGGGTTCTAGCTTCATGATGTTTGACATATCTCTGTATCATTTTGACAAAAATATTCTATTTAAATCAATCCCACTTTATTTTACTTAAGTAAATTGCTCCTTAGTAAGTAAATAAAGTTTATTTCAGAAAGGCTAGGCTATTGCAGCCCAGCTTTTTTAAAACACCCAAGCAAAGGTGTTTGTATACATGCTTGGAGTTAAATGGGAAGGTGACAACGTTCTTCTGATGACAGTAAAGATCAGTGGAAGAGATGAGAAAGGTGAGGATCACGCTTTGGGAAAAAAGGGCCACCAGTCTAGCCCTGCTCCCTCCTTCCTCCAGGGTTTACTCTGTCCTAACCTAAATTCTTACAGGACAGGCTGGGGTGTATTTTAATTAAGGGGGTCCATTTCCTCATAACCCTCACTCAAATCTTAACAAAATAAAATCCACAGAAGCTTGCTCACACTGAAATCCAAGTTTAAACTCCTAGTGCTAAGAGACACAATACAGTATGTGAGCCATGGCTTTAGACTCTGTGGTCTATTCCTGGCTTCATCATTAACATGGTGGATACCCTTGCTTTGAGATTTTTAGTATAACTTTAATATACTTTAATTATCATTTTTGTGGTATAAATTATCTTATTAAAATATAATTTCCAAGAAGTTAAGTTTATTTACTTAATTAGAGGTTTATTCTCTCTTCAATATGCACATTCTCAGAAGTCAACTCACATCTGCAAATGGGTGGAGGGTAACAGACCCCTTAGCATAATAACATCTAATTACAGGTTACAGGACTACATTAGTGCACTCAATACCTGTAATCACATAAGATTTTATTTAACACCAAGAAATTCTGTGCTGATCTCTTGACACTGAAAGCCTTAAGGCATGAATGTTAGAACAGACCATGGTTACCTATGATCCATGTGCAGGATCTTTGATTTCAGAAGAAAAAACACAGGTTTAAGAGATCCTGATGCAATCATTTTGATCAGAGATGAAGTATAAAGATTCCCAGAAATAACAATAATTATAACAAGAGTGATAATCATGACAATTATATACAATAACATGTTCAATGGTTTCCAAATGCTTTTCATATAAACTTTTTCCTTTGATCCTCACAATTAAACCAGGGTAGAGATTAGTAGTCTTACTTAATGAATAAAGAAATGAAGGATCAAAAATGTTCATATTTGGGGGAGTATCAGGAAATGTTCCCACAGAACAGAAGCAAATCTTAGAAGAGCACTTTTCCTGGTATTTCCTTTTTAAAAAAGAAATGAGACCTTGGGAAGTCACTGAAACTCTTCAGCCTCAATTTCTTCATCTGTAAAATGGTCTACATTATAGGGTATGGGTATAAGAAGGCAAGAACAAGACATTACATTTCACTGCAGGGAAGAACTCTTATGGGTAAAACAGGGTTTGGGTCTCTCATAGACACTTGTAGGAAGGACAAAGACTGTCACCAAGCCCAGACTCAGGAGACTGAGAGGTCTGTTCCACTGAGATCCCTTAAAATTCATCAGAGAAGGCAGCATCGTGGAACACAAAAATATAGGCATCAACATCAAACAAAAGCCAATCCTAAGAGATTCCCACCTCTGCTACATAAAAGTCATTTGAAACTGGGTCTTTCTGATTCTCTGTTACCTTATCTAAAAATGAGGATAGTAATATTTCCCTGTCATGGATACAATGAGAAAAAAATAGGTTAATGAATATGTGTTACCTACTACAAAGGTTGGCAAACTTTTCCTGTAAAAGGGCCAGATAACTGAAGTAAACATCACGTATATTATATATGTACTTATCTAATAATAGAGAAAACAAATTTCCACAAAATCTTTACTGGCAAAATAACAGTAAACTGAGCAGCTTTTTTTTTTAAATAAAGGTTTAGTAATGAATAGGATGGAATTTTCAGAAGTGAATAGCAATTCACTAAACTGAGGTTCAAAGCTAGTGTTGCCTCTTATCAAATCAATTGCAAATGTGTATCTGTAAAAATCATTTTTACTCAAGGGCCATATAAACACAGATAAGCTGGTTTGACCTGGGGGCCACAGTTTGCCCCCTTCTGACACTAATGGCCCCCAATGAACCACACCTCTCCATATTCATGCTGCTCTATAGTCCTATTCTTTTGAATCTAGACTGGCTCTGTGACAGGCTTCTCTTTAACAGAATGTAGCAGAGGTGATGCTGTGCCAGCTCGAGGCCTAATTTTTAAGAAAACCTGGCAATCTCCACTTTTACACTCTTGGGTGTCCTAGGTCACCATGTAAAGTCCAGCCACCCTATTAGAGATGTCATGTAGGAAAGGCACATTAAGAGAAAGAGGTCCTGAGACCGAGGAGAGAGAGGGGGAGAGGGGCCCAGTTATATCAGTATCCCAGGTGAGTCTATTTCTTAGCAGTCAGCCAGAATTAACTACCAGGCATATGAGTGAACCATCTTAGATGTTCCAGACCCAACAGAATCTGAGACCTGACCACAGCCACACCGAAAGCCTATATGAGACTAGAAGGAAAACCCAGCTGTACCTAGTTAATCCAGAGTCATGACAAATAAGGTCATCGTTGTTGTTTTAACCTGCTAAATTTTGCAGTGGTTTGTTACACATCAACAGATGATTGAAACAGTATGTACAGTGTCTGGCAAATGAGAACTTCGCTTTCTGCACACACTTGTTTCACTTTTTCATCACCGTTACTCAGGCTCCAGGGAACCAAACCTCTCATGTAACCTGAGATGCAGGCCATATCACAGATCCAGCTCCTAGTGGAGCCAGTCAGTCAACACTCCTCAAATATCCAAGTCCTCCCATGCATTTCTCAGCCTCCTTTACAGTTTGGTTTGGGTCATGGGACAAGTTTAGGCCAATGAGTTTTGAGGAAAAGGTACATGTGTCACATCCAAGCTAAGAAAGTTAAGAACCAATGTGTCTCTTCTGCCACAGGACACATGAAAACCATATGTTTAGATGATGGCATCACCATATGCTCCTGAGTTCTCACACAATTGTGAGCCCCCACTTACCTATGTCGCATCAACACCTTTCTGGCTTTGTGCCTACATTATTCTACTTTGCTGTACTACTTAAACTATCAAAATTTAATCTAGATTTTGTTGAGAGGCTGCCATGTTGTTTTAACTATTTAATAAAATATATACCAAAAGGCTCATGTGTAATAAACATGCAGGCCATTATGTTTTCACAAAATGGACACACTCATGTAACCAGTAGAGGGATCGAGAAATAGAATATTACCAGTATTCCAGAACTACTCCCTCCACCATTATTCTCTCTTCCAAATAACTTCCCCATGTGAAACCACTACCATAGCCTCTAACAGCAGAGATTAGTTTTGCCTGTTTGGGAACTTTTTAAAAGTGGAATCATACACGATATACTCTTTCCTATCTGTCATCTTTCAATCAACATGTTTCTTAGATTTATCTATATTATTGGATGTTATTAAAGCTGTAATTCTCATTGCTGTGTGATATACCATTGTATGAACATACTATATTCATTTTACTATTGCTTAACATTTAAGTAATTTCTAGCTTTAGTTAATTATAGGTAATTAATTTAGAGAGTGGTACAATGACTATTCTCATAGGTCTTTTGTGAATATATGTATATATTTCTATTGGCATATAACTAGGTGTGGAATTGCTGGGTTGCAGGGTTCTATCTGTTCAGGTTTAATAGATATGGCTAATTTTTCTAAGTTGTTCTGTCAATTCCTGCTAAGAGTGTATGCATGTTCTATTGTTCCATAATTTCACTAAGGATTAGTATTTTTTATCTTTTTTTATTCTATTTAACGTATAAGGCAGCTGCCTTTTCAATTACTTCTACCCCAATCACCAAAAGTAAAAGGAAAGTTTCACTAAAACTAGAGTTGGAAGCTGAGGAAATTCACCTGAGAACTCAGGTATTTCTGGGAGGAAAAAAAATAATTATTTAAAAAAAATTTTTTTAAGTTTTTATTTATTTTTGAGAGACAGAGAGAGACAGTGTGATCAGGGGAGGGTCAGAGAGAGAGGGAGATACAGAATCTGAAGACAGGCTCCAGGCTCTGAGCTAGCTGTCAGCACAGAGCCCAACGCGGGGCTCAAACCCACGAACTGCGAGATCATGACTTGAGCCGAAACCGGACGCTTAACCGACTGAGGCACCCAGGTGCCCTGGAAAAAAATAAGTATTGATAAATGTTTTTAAGTTCTTGCTATTGTATTTTATTATTTCTTAAAAGGAATCTTTTATTATTAGTTATGTATTTAAAAACTTAATTAATTCTCATGACTAGTAGTGACTTTTAGAAAGGAGACATACTATAAGGACTCAGAATTTTATTACTTTATCTGCTTATGACAACACAAGAGCCAGGAGTTATGGATTTCAGAATGGTTCTGCCATTAAATAACAGATCTTCTAAAACAAGACATTTTTTTCTTGGCTTTGATTTAGTAATCTATCAAATGGATATGATAACTCCCTTGCAACCTCACATAATTCTTCATTCGATCAACAGTATTTCCTGAGTACCTACTATGTGAAGGTTCTGGGTATACCTAAGGGAGCAAAAACAGACATAGCCCCCATCATCATGGAATTTATAGTGTAAACATTAATAAACACACACACACACCCCAATAAAAACACACAAATAAATATAAATGTAAAAGTAAATTTTCAGCATCAGAATCACAAATCAGAACCTCAGAATTAAGAGAGATTTTAGGCACCATCTAATATAATCTTCTGATCTCTTCTTCAAAGACACAGAAAATATCAGGGATGTTTTCTAAAGAGTTAAAAGTTCCAGATATTTAAAAAGTGGCAATCTTGTTATGTAATTTCAGAAAGACAACCAGATGTACTTCTGCTCCAACATTTACCATTAGAATCTAAGCATAGCCTGGGCTCAGCATCTATAAACTCTAATATGGCTCACAGTAGAAAAGTTAATCATGATATCTCATTAACCAAAATACGGTAGGCTCTGAATGTGAAGGTGATAGGCTGAGAGTCCGGGCAGAGGGCCAGAAACGCAGAAGATAAATACATTTCATTGGCCCACAATGGGAGAGGCATCTGGGTCTCTTAGAAAATTACTACATTTAGAATTGGCTGGAACCTAGATAGTGTTTGGCTTTTATCAGCTGAGTGACCTTGAACAAGCCTTGTGTTCATCCTGGGTCTGAGTTTCCTCATCTGTAAAATGAAGGAATTGGCCAGATAATATTTTATGGTTCTGACTTTCAATGTCTCTACCAAGGCTAGTAGATCAGATGCTGTCTCTTTTTATTAATAAACAGAAATAACACCAGTGAAGCAGAAAGTCATATAGATATGGGTTCAAATCTCTACAGCCTCCTGGCTATGAAACCTTAAGCAAGTCACTTACCCTCTTAAATCTAAGTTTCTTGATCTGTAAAATGAGAATAAAAATGACTATATCATATGACTGTTGTGAATATTATTAAAAGAACTGAGGTATATAAAGCAGCAGGCATGGCATAAAAATAGTGTCCTTCTGTTCTCCTTGGTCTGGAAATTATAGTACCTATTACTGTCAATTTTAAGCTACTGATGATATGATTCAGTCTCATCAGCAGGTACTATGTATCCAAACACAATGCTTATCCTAAGACTTGAAGATGACAAAGAGAAGAAGTACATGCGCCCTGTTCAAAGTACCTATAATGCAGTAGGGCATATGGACTAGATACACAAATATCCCAAACACAAGGCTAAATATATTAAGCTTTATGTACCAAACTGTGCTAGAACTCAAATGAAAGAACACACTTCAGGATGGGATGGCAGGAGGCAAGGCAATCAAAGACTTCCTACAGAAGCTGCCCTTGAAAGAGGCCTTGAAGGATTGGTTAGATTTCAACAGCCAGATGTGAGGAAAGGGATTCAAGGTAGAGAGGGAAAATAAGCATATGCAAAGGAGGAAGGAACATGTGGGGCAGATTAGTTTTAGCTGAAGGATAACCAAATATTTCTAAAATAATATTGAGTGTCTCTGTATATAAGATTGTGTATTAGGCTTTTACAAGCTTTATTTTCATTTACCTTTCCAGGCAAGTTTTATTATCCTGAGTTTTTAATATTTTTAATGTTTATTTATTTTTGAGAGACAGAGACACAGAGCATGAGCAGGGGAGGGGCAGAGAGAGAATGAGAGAGAGAGAGAGAGAGAGAGAGAGAGAGAGAGAATTGGAAGCAGTTTCCAGTCTCTGTCAGCACAGAACCCAATGTGGGGCTCAAACCCATGAATGATGAGATCATGACTTGAACCGAAGTTGGACACTTAACCAACTGAGCCACCCAGGCACCCATATTATCCTGAATTTTTAGATACTTAAAAAAATAAACTATCTTATCTAAAGTTTTAACAGCCATTTAATGACATTTAAAAACATGCACCTGTGACTCTAAAACCCATGCTCTCTCTAAATAATGAGTAATGAGAATTGTAGCTAAAAGTAAGGACTGAGCTGACAACATGGAGCTCTCTAAATGCGAAGGTGAAAAGTTTGCATTTTTAATTTAAAAAGGTAGAGGGAGCCATTGGAGGTTTAAGAGGGGGGAAATGACAGAGATGAATATTATATTCCCTAAGAAAACATAGTAAAATGTTTAAGAGCTTAGAATTCGCAACTAAAACACCTAACACTGAATTCCAGTACTAGCTGAATGGTATGGGAGAAGTTACCTAAACTTTCTGTCCCTTAACTTCTTCATATGTAAATAAAGGTAATGAATGATAGTACCTACCTTAGAGTCATGGGGACAACTAAATTCACTGATACACATGAAGACCTAGAATACTTCCTGGTATTTAGTAAGTACACACTAAATGTTAGTTAGCTGTTGTGGTTGTGTTGGTTGTTACTGTTGGCTGCCATTGTATTGGGAAAGAAACTGCTAGGGCAGAACTCTTGCAACCCATTCTGATGATTCAGCCTTCTTCAACTCAAAGTTGAATGAAGGGTTAATTGTATATTATCAATGAAGGCAAGGCTTGCTTTGTGAGTTAAGAGCAACCACAAAAATTCAGGAGGAATGATTAATCTAATTAAGAGGGTAAATATCTCGAAATAGCACCATCTACTAGTTTCTATCCATAAGAATAATTAGGACCTGAGTCTCCTTAGATGGGGTCCAAACTGGCAGAATATACAATGCAGTGGAGAGGAAATAGCATGTCAGGAGACTTGGATTCCAATTCCAAACCTGCTATGACTCATTGTGTTACCATTAACAAATGACTCTCCCCTTTATGTTCAAGAGTTCTGAACTGTAAATAAAGAGTAAAACTTGCCTTCACCATAGATCATCATGAGAATTAAGTCAGATATGAGATATGCAAAGCTAGTTTCATGTGAATGGTGTGTGCACCTGGTAGGCACCCAAAACGCTATTTAATAAAGTGCCTATTATATTTGAAAAGTGACATTTGGGAGGTAAGAAATAAAGCAAAACAAGTGATGGTGTAGTTCTGCACTTCAGCCTTGGGAAAAGTAAAAAGCTCTATGTTGATACAGTTCTTTAAAATGTATAGGAGGAAGCCTAGTATAATGGGAAGAGCCTGAGCTTCCAAATAAAGCAAAACTAGGTTTAAGTCATAGCTGCAGTATGTATTAGCTATGAGATCCTGAACCAACTACCTGAGCCACTGTCTCTTCAAATACAAAATTAGAATATTAATATTTCCCTAATAGGATGGCTCTCTGAATTAAATGATAAAGTCTTAACAATATGCCTGGCTCAAAGGTGAATCTCAGCAGACACTACAACTACCACCACCACTATCAGTAATAACAATGGCAGTTAACTTTAAGTAGGTGCTAACTACCAGACAATATTCTAAACACTTTACATAAATTATTTCATTTAATCTTTACTTATTTGATAAATTAATAAGACTTGTTTTGGGGCACCTGAGTGGCTCAGTCGGTTGAACTTCAGACCCTTAGTTTCAGCTCTGGTCATGATCTTGTGGTTCATGGGTTCAAGCCCTACATTGGGCTCTGCTGCTGATGGCACATAGCCTGCTTGGGATTCTCTGTCTCCCTCTTTTTCTACTCCTCTCTGACTTGTGATCCCTGGCTGGCTGGCTCGCTCACTCTCTCTCTCTCACTCTCTAAAAAATAAACTTTTAAAAAATACAGACTTGTTCTATTATCCCTCCAGATTTTATTGATAAGGAAACAGAGGCACAGAGCAGACAATTTTACCCTAGGTCATAGGACTAGAAAGTGACCACGCCAGAATATCGCTACTATTATTTTTCTCTCCTCCATTTGTTAGATTTTTTTAAAAACACCTTGAATAAGGTCCCAATGCACTTTCTTTCCCATTACCTCATTTTATCTTATCCTGAAAGCAACTTTGTGATGTAGGCTGACCAGGGCTAACTAACCCCATCTTAAAAATGGGAAAAGAGAAGCTTAAAGAAGATAAGTGACTTATTAAATCTCATACAAACAGTAGTCACACTACAACTTCTGCTATGTGGCAGAACTAGAAAATGAACCCATATCTTGAGAGTCTAAGACTAGAATTGTTTCCAGTAGAAAACTGAACTTCTCACATAATATTCCAGAATGGATACTTCTCTTTAATTCAAACTCTTTCCATATTAAGCTAAATTAATGATGTTTTTCTGTTGCTATTATTTTTGAAATGCACGTATTGGTATGACCTCTGAATGAAGTGCCAATGAACTGACTTGGAAAAGGTTTTCCCCGGAGCTTGAAGAGCCTGTGCTCACCTAGCTCAAATGATCAAGTTTCCAGTCTCTTATCCTTTGGCATTTACCCTCCCCTATGCATCAGCCTGGGTTACATTACTGATTAAATGAGTAATTAGCAATGATTAAAGCACTATGAAAAGAAGACAGACATATTCTCAGGACAAAGGAAGGCTCTAGCTTTTTAGTTACAAAGTAATAGGCTTAACTCCAAGTAGGAATACATATTTGCATCAGGCCAGAGTTAGTATTCTGATTTAATTACTGTGTGACCATAAATTACTTTCTCTACCCTTCTGAATTTGTTTCCTTATTTATGAAATGGAGATAATAACATCTAATAATAGGATTCAGGTGGAGAATTAAAGAGAAAAATGTACGTAAAGTCCTAGTACCTAGCAGGTCTTCACCAAATGGCTATTTTCAACATAAAAATATGAGAGTCTGCTTAAGATGATCACACTGGTTAAATTCTGTTTCTCCACTAAAATACAAGAGCTTTAAAAATACATTTCATTTTGATAGTGCTTTACAATTCTCCTTATCTATTATCTTATTTGATTTTCACAATAATCCTGTGAAGACAGTATTACTATTCCCATTTTGCAATTTAAAAAGCCGAGACTCATGCAGGGTCAAAGACTTTTCCAAGGTCATTGTATTTGTCAGGAAAGAACCAGCTAATGCTAAAGAATAAACACCCCCAAATCAGTGTCTTCACATAAACATAAAAAGTTTATTTATCACTCATGTAAAATCCATTGTAGGTCTCAGGACAGCTATCCTCCAGTAGGTAACTAATGTTCTGCAAAAGGCAATGAAAGGGCTGGAAGGTCATGCAGGGGCTTTTCCTTAACTCAGCCTGTATGTGACACATGTCACATCCCTACCGTCTTCTGAGCAGAACCAGTCTCACAGCCCCACAAGCTGGAAGAGAGTAGGGCAACGTAATCATCCAAGAACCGAGGAAGAAGAGAGAGTAGGACCAGCCCTCAGACAACACTAGTAAAGTCTACTGAAGTCTTGATGATAGGAAATGGTGAAACTGCAGTTTGAACCTAGTGTTTCTATTCTCTATTTTCGACACTATTTTCCATTCTATCAAAGTATTTTTCAGTTTTAAGAGTAAAGACAAAATATAGAAAAATAAAGAGGCTCTCAAAGTTGTAGTTTATCCTTCTCCACACTGCTTTTTAAGTAGTTATCTATTCTGTTTCCCTGTGCTGATCTGTTTGGATAAAAGGCTAATTAATACACTACTATTGAGCTACATTGGTTACAGATTTGAAGAAAAATAGGCAATTCACACAGAGTATGATACATCTTCAATAAATAGGCTAATAGAAATCAAGGTAAATTCAGAGCCTCCTATCTACTGTTTGATGGTGAATATCTTCCATTTTTACTACTTTTCCTATGTGTATAGAAAGACTTGTCCCAGAAACATTTCCTTTGTTAAAGATATTTCAATTCAACAGTCTTCTTTATGAGGAGTGATTTACATTTTCTTAATTTATACAGGTTGTTATATATGCCAGTTTCAATTGCATTTCAACTTTACCTGCTTTCAACTGACTGCTTAACTGATACATTCATCATTTAACAAACATATCCTGAGCACTTACTGCCCACCAGACATTGTGGTGGACCTGAACAGAGTTGCTACATTCAGAGTGAACATTACAAAAGGATCACCCTGTTATGGCTAACACTGGCCCAATAGAAAGGGTATACTTTTCTAACCCACACAAAAGGTTCATTAGGAGCAAGCTGTAGCCCTCATGCTGGGATTAAAAAAAAATGGATATGACAGTATCTTTATCTCCAAGGATATCACAGTATAATGGGGAAGATATATAAATAAACATGGAATTATACTACCAGGCCATAAATTTTATTGTAAAGGGAAGTCCAAGATGCTATAACACAGAAGAGGAGCTTCTAATTCAGTCTGGAAGATCAAGGGAAACTTTTCAAAAAAGTAACAAACCGAGCCCTAAAATGAGCAGATGTTTAAGGAATGCTTTTAGGTAAGGACAGGGAGTGATAATTCCCAGAGAAAGAAACAATTTGGGAGCGGGGAACATAGGAAAGAAATTCCACTGCATGTGCGAGGAAACCACAAGCAGCACTGTTAAGTGAACATTGAGGTTAGAACCTAGAGATAAAGGGAGAGAGGAAAGGAAGTAAGAAGGGACAGATACTAAGGGTCCTGGTAAACTAGGGAGCTTATCTTATTACACAAGGTAAGAAGTGGGAAGCCATTGAAGGAAATAAAGCAGGAAGGCACATAAGATTATATTTGCATTTTATAAAGACCCTCTGACATGGGGAAGCACTGTGTCTAGAGCTTTCATATAATGCCATTAGAGGTATTTCAAAGAATTATTTGTTAAGTAATCCAATTTTGAATTTTCAAAGCAGAGAAGAAAAAAATAATACCCTTAGAAATGTTCATAAGACTCTCCCTTTGCTAGGCATGGATGCCAAGTGGACAGACATTCCTATCAGTGATGCAGATCTCTTTCCTGAATGACTTTATAAAGCTCAAACTTGTTTCATATAAAAACGATAATCGAAACATAAATTTTAATACAATAGGCTATATTTCAACAGATTCCATTTTCATTACCCCTGCATAAGGCATTATTTATGACAGTGCATGAACACCTAATCTTGATGTTGTGAAGGTGACCCAGGCATGCTAGGTGGAAAAGGGAGTCGAGCCAGTGAAAGCATTTACACATCATCTCAAGTGCGTATTATAAGCTCAGCTCCGCATGAAGGGCAATTTGGACTGTGAAGAAACAGAAGACTAAATCGAGAACAATAAGACTATTGAACTAATATATCCAGTACTAAGGCCCAAATTCCATTCTCAAAGGAAAACATGCCCCGAGGGAAAAATAATATGAATTCTAAAAATCCTTGGGGATTAAGGAAACAAAACAAAAGAAAACAAACAAAACAACCCTGAGTATCACCACAGTGGAAATAGGTATAGTCATAGTAATCATAGCATGGTCAAAAATCACAATATAGAAAAGCTGAATTTTCAGATGACACCAAAATGTCATTCTTTTCTTCCTCATGCAGGTTTTTGCTGCAATAATGAATAGTTCAGTGACAGAAGAATGAGGATCAAAGAAGCATAAGGGCAAAGGAGAAGACGGTCATTCATTATAATTCATTAATCCAGTAAACATTTACAAAGCTTCAACTATAAGCCAGGCACCATGCTAGGAACTTTTTTTCACAAGTACTATCTCATTTAATAAAAGAAAGGACTACATACAGTCTTTGCAGATAATTAAACTGAGTCAAGTGGAGAGCTCACAGTTAGTTTTCCTTTAAGCACAAAGCCTTCTTTTATCAAAAAGAGGAAGACTCAAACTTATTAGAAGTATTTAATTTAGCAACATTTTAATGACTTTTAGAGCATTTAAACCATAAACATAAACAGAATATTTCAAAAGACAAATATACCATGGAAAACTGCTGCTACTTTTCTTACCAACCTAATGTTGGATCACACTTAATTATATAACTTTTTTCCTGTTACAAACGCTATTCTTTTCTCAGCAACTTACCTATATTGCTGTTGCACACTGAGTCATATTATTTGTTTATTCATTCAATCATCCACTCCTACACATATATACTTGGTGTCTATCATATGCCAAGCTCAATGTTATGGACTGAAGTACAATGGGACATTGCTAACAAGAGATTCACAATTTTCAAGGGAAGTCAGACAACTAAACAGATAATTAGCCCACAAAGTGGTTAAGTGCTGTGATATAAGGATGCTCAGGATGCTCAGGGAAGCTGTGTGGCACAGTCAGGGTATGTGCTTTCAATCTGGAGGTCAATGAATCGACAACCCAGGGCCTTCCTAACTATAAAAAAAATTTTGAGATCTAACACTTTCAAATAGATTCCCATCATCTTTCTATGGGAAGCTTTTCCTCATGAATTAGGAGTCCAAGTTCCCAAACCATTCATTCACTCAAACAATATTTAATAAGCAACTGCTATGTGGCATAAACTATGTGCCAAGCACTGAGGTTACAAAGCTGAATAAGCAGAAATGTTCCTTGCTTTCAGGAGTTTGCAATCTGACAAGAAAGAAAGAGAGACAGAGACAGAGAGAGAGACAGAGAGAGGAAGGGAGGAAGGGAGGGAGGGAGGGAGGAAAGAAGAATCTGCTAGAGTCATTGAAAAGATTGCTAAGGCATGTCACTCAATATCACTAAACAACTTGACTTTTGTGCACCCTTGGTATAGGACTTTGAACAAGTTATTTCACTTTGCTAATCCTTGGTTTTCTCATCTGTCAAATGATAATAGTATTTTCATTATTCATTTCGTAGCATTATTTTCAAAATCATATGCAAAAGCACCTTGAAACTATAAAGGTATGTGAAAGTATAATGAATTTCTGTCATACTCATGATTAAAGGAATTTCTGATTTAATTAAAAGTACATATCACATCTTCTTGATCCACTGGCCATTTGTCCTACTAAAAAAAAACTCAGAAAAAAAAGTACTAGTCACAATATATTTTAAAATAGAATTGTATTACTTTCTAATACTCATAGTAGATCAATAAACTATCATTTAGTAAAGATCATTTGGAGGCTCACTTAAAGGCACAGATATGAAGTATGTGTATTGATTTGTGTAAGTAGCTGCTTCTGAGCTATTCAAAAGCACTCAGATTACTGAAGGACTATAAACAGTCTCTCTTGCAAAGAGGTTTATACCATTATTTGCTCTGCTAGGAATGTTTGCACAGAATATGCAAGCATTGACCAAATACTTCAATTTTCATATTAAATGAAACTTTCCACCACTTTAAACTAGAAATAGTAGTGATAAGCCATAGTATAAAGAAACATAATCTTTCCTCAGAATACCAAACCTGAGTCTTGTCTCTACTATATGATGCCTATGATCTTGGGTGAATCCCTTAAATGATACTCAGATTTCTAATCTCTAAAATATGGAAGATAAACATAGCCACAGGACAAGTGGCTATGAGAATGAAGTGAGATAGCAAATCTGAAAGTGCTTTTCTTTTAACAGAGCAATTTTAAGTTGTTAACTGATATTAATATCAGTTTTAGTATATATATTTAAATAAATAGAATTAATAAATAGAATTAATTTATTGAATGATTTTCAGAGGAATAGTTTTTTACTTGACATATGAGTTTATCTTATTTTATAGGTTAAAACATTGAAGGCTAAGAAGCATATGCCCAAAAAATAGCATAACAGTAGGGATTATAAAATGTGAATTCTATTATTGCTTCTGCCACCAATGGCTCTGAAGCCCTATGCAATCACTTGCCTTTTTTGTACCTCAGGATCCACTTTTGAAAACTGAGATAAACACTCTACTAGATCACTTATATAATAAAGGCATCAAAAATACAATATGGTAAGTAGCAACTGTGATTTCCTCAAAATGTTTTTCCAGGACCAAGCCATATTAAAGAGTCTAAAAGAAATTCACCAATCCAAACGAGACTACACAAATTTGATGAGTTTATGGAGCTGAGCTCAGCAAAGAATAAGAGTATAAAGATCAGGAGCATGGGAAGATATCTAAACTGTTGAAGAACAGACAGTTCCAGAAGTTGTTTTTGTTTTGTTTTGTTTGCTTTTTAGTCTAGTCCCTGTGGCTATTGGGGTGGGGCAGTGAATGGAAGAGGGTGGAAGTATTTTAAAAAAAACATCATAAGTGTGGACATATAAGGTCTTGCTCAACCTCTAAGAACTTGAAAAAGCATAATCTACTAATCCCTTGGTAATTCTAGGTCAATATTGGATAGAGCTGACCTGATATCTTTTAATGCCTCACTCTTTATTCTAGGATCTCCAAGAGACCATGACAACCTGTTCATTGCTCCTGCATGGTAATACTTGACTCCTTCTTCTTTTTATAGCTTTTTTATCCCCTGGATGATAAATTCATGGTGCCCAGAGCTAGGGACTCTCAAGAGCCTATCAAAATGTGTTGAGACCTGAAAAAAAATTGTCTCAAAAATAAAACAAACTTGTAAATAAGAAAATGTAGGTACAAAATTGTCAACTAGCCAAGTAAATATCAGCCCAATTCTTTTTTTTTTCCAATGTTTATTTATTTTTAGGTGGGGGAGGCAGAGAGAGGGAGACAGAGGATCCGATGTGAGCTCTGTGCTGACAGCAGAAAGCCCAATGTGGGGCTCAAACTCATGAACCATGAGATCATGACCTGAGCCAAAGTTGGATGTGTAACCAAGGAGCCACCTAGGTGCCCCTCAACTCAATTGCTTTAGAGGTATATATTAATTTGATTGATTTGATTTCAGAGGTCAGTACATTTTTATGTTTAATAAGGTAGGACTCAAAATAAGAAATTCTAGGGCTTTCAAAAGTCTTAATAAGGTCCTATCTATGATTTCCATCTTCATAATCTGGACAGGTGGCAACTGTCATGGAGGTAGAAGTATCCTTTTTAGTCTAATTAAGTCCCCAGCCTCTCCCCACTAACCTTCATCCCACCCTCCTCATTTGCACATTCCCTTTACCATAGGGCTAAGGCAACTAAATGCTCAATAACAGCATAGAATGAGTAATGATACAAAATCTCAGAGGAGCTCTTGAGTCCCAGAAGAACACTGTAGTAGTCAAGAAACAATTACTGCTAGGGCAGGTGAGACCTCAATATATTCATTTGTTTGTCCTTTCAGCAAACATTTAGTGAGCATCTTGTATGTGTCAGGTACTCTGTTAGGCATTCATTGTCATATGAATAATAGTCTCTCTACACTAAAGCAGATTACAGTCTAGAGAGGAAGCCAACATACATGACTAAATAAGTTAAGATATAATGAGATTAAGTGCAACAATAAAAGGATATTCAAAAATTTGAAATTACACAAGAGAAGAAATCATTGTCTGTAGAATCTCAATGGAAGTAACAGCAGAACTTAAAAGGAAAATGAAACTTGGAGTAATAGAGGATTGTTCCAGGCAGGGTAAAATTATGTAAACAAAGGCTTAGGGATGGCAAAGTGCTTGCTATGATATATAAAGAGGGAGCAATAAAGAGACTACTTTGGCTGATAGCATTCGGTGGGTGAAGCAAAAGCCATCAGCTAACTCTGTGGAAATCAGCCAAAAGTCTAGTTTACTGGCCATTATTGAGTTGCATTATGAGGACAGATCTAGCTACTCTGTCTCTTCCCAGAAGCTAGAAACTCTCCACTATACCCCTTTCTCTTATCATACCATCGCAATGAAAAAGAGGTAACCCAGGAGGCCAGTTCCATTGCCTGACCTGCATGAACAAGGAGGAAGAGCCTCTAGCTGGGAAGAGGGAACAAACAAACAGTTTGCTAGACTGGAAAAACACTGAGGGTTTACATCAAGTAATCTGCTCACTGTGAGTTTTAGCTCCCATCCCCTTCCTTGTCAGTCATACGTCAGCCAGGTGGTTTAAGGGCTGCTTGATAGGTTAGCAAAAATTATCCACGCTGGCTTAATTCTACTATGCTAGATATACTCTGACAAAAAAGACACTCTGCTTTTCACTCTTTACACAAATGACAAATCCTCAAATTAGACTTACTAGGGTTAGAAATAATACAGAACAGAAGGAAAAACTAGAAAGGACTCATTTTAATGTTCTTATTTTATAGATGGGGACACCAAGGCCCGGAGAAGAAAAGGGAGTTGGTTTAATTTACATAGCAAGTCAAGAGCAAAGTATGCTTCCTCAGTCCCTTTGCAAGTACTCATTCTTTCCACTCCACCAGACTGCTAGCATTTGTTTTCTACCCAGTAAAGAAGTACCTGTCCCTAGAAAATGTTAAATACAGAGAAGAAAGCAGGGTATACCTCAGAGGCAAAATGGTTATACAGAGATGCACAGAAATGCATGTGGGGTCAGAGCACTGGACTCAGGCTGCAAAAATCAACCCTGATTATCTGAAATTCCTCAATTAAGCTTAATCTTAGCAGTACTTAAGTACTTTTCCTCTTCATTATTAGTGTCCCATTAACCCTTCAAATGATGATTTCAGCTTTATTTTCACAATGATCAGTAACAAATATCATCCATAAATTGGATAGTGTGATAAACGGGGTAAATCTAGCACTGGGAGATGTTAAGTTTGTCAAGAGATCTTAGTGAGGCAGAAAGACACAGTGGAACAAGCACAGAGTTGAGAATCAGAAGATTTTGGATCTAGTGACACCACTACAGTTTACTATATGTGCAGCCCTGGACAAGTCCCTGGAGTCCTTTGTGTCTTGGTATGATTACCCCACCACAGAGCCCCGAGATGCGAGGATTAAATAAGTAGAAGTACCTAAGGAACTCAGGCCAATATTTGGTTTAGCATTGGACTTTAAAAATATTGACCCAACTATAGTCTTCTTTATCTTGATTAAAATAAACAGATGAGTGGATCAAGAAGATGTGGTATATATACAATGGAGTACTATATGGCAATGAGGAAGAATGAAATATGGCCATTTGTGGCAAAATGGATGGACCTCGAGGGTGTCATGCTAAGTGAAATAAATCAGGCAGAGAAGGATAGATACCATATGTTTGCATTCATAGGTCTAACAGGAGAGACCTGGCAGGGGACCATGGGGAGAGGAAGGGGGAAAGAGAGCTGGGGAGAGTGAGGGACACAGATCAAGGGAGACTATTGAATACTGAAAATGAACCATGGACTGAAGGGGGAGGGGGAGGGAAGGAGAAAGGAAGGGAGTGATGGTCATGGAGGGGGGCACTTGTGGGGAAAAGCACTGGGTGTTATATGGGAACCAATTTGACAATAAACTATTAAAAAATAAAAATAAATAAAATACTTAAGTAAAGAATAAAATAAAATAAAAAATAAAATAAACAACTAGTATTTTTTTGGTTTCTTTTGAACCTAGCCCTCTTTCCCTAAATTTAAGAATATGATAACTAGGAACCAAAATAAAGGGAAAAGGCTTGTTCAGAGCAGATCCTCAACATATGAATAAAGCTGATTTCAATCCTATTTGATTGATGTCGAGTCAAATTAATATAATGTAAAGTAAGATCACTTAATCTCACTCATGAATTAATCAATTCAATATAGTTATCATGCAATCACATAGTGTTAGCACTGAACACAAAAATGAAAACCATGATCCCCGCACTCAGCCTGAACTCACATATAAGTTCTAAGTGGGCTCATGTCTTTTTCATGGTTATACACCCAGTGGCTAGCCAAACGCCAAGAGGCTCAGTCATGCTGGATAAACTTGAGATAATGATAAAATTATCACCATCACCCTTATGAAGAGAGCACTAACCATTTCCTGAGTGCTCACTGTGTGGCAGGCACTTGGCATAAATTCTATCTTTCCAAACACCAGATGCAAGGTACAAGTGGATTATGCATCTTCTACAGCTCTACCTTGCCTCATCACCAAGGTCCCCACTCAGCACTCAAATTTTGGTATTCTAAGCATCCATATTCAGCTCCTTACTACTACTCACTATTAATAATAGTGAATATCTGCTATGTTCCAGGTTGTATTCTACATATATTACTTATATTTACTCATTTTATCCTCACACAAATCTATTAGGTAAGTATTTTTAGTATCCTATTATATAGAAAGAATAAGTAACTTCCCGATTTGAACACAAGCAGAATGGAGCCAAAGTCTGCACTCTAAATTATTCTGCATGTCTGGAAGGTGAGAGGAAAAGGAATCACTAACCTAAAGCCATCCGGAGTTCTGGACATGAAAGCCTGGTGGCAGATGAGGTGAAGGGTCTTATTTCTGGGTGCAAGCCTGACAACAGTAATATGCTAGAATATCTGACATAGGACCTTAAAAACGAAGTCTACATAGTCACAAAGAACATTATTTTTCTATTATCAGACATACGTTGTGGTGTCTTTTCTTGACACCTCTCTACCTCTCTCTGCCTGGATTTTTTTTTAAAGATACTTCCACAATAAGCTTATCTTTACCACTTCTTTGTAACATCATAACAATTTATACATACCTTTATTAAGGTACATATGACACTATTTTATAATCAACGATTTGTTCATCTTTCCCACTCAACTCTGAGCCCCTCATGGGCAGGAAACCAGTCTAATGCCCTCTCCTAGCATCCTCAGAAACCACCAGTAGCTGGGATAAGATGAAATGGTCTAATAAAAAGGGTATGGGCGTTGGATTTAGTGAAACCTGATTTGGCTCTGGCTCAATTATTTGTGACTACATCATACTGAGCAAAGTTATTCTTTTGTTCTCCCAACATTATTCTTTCGTTCATCAATAAAATGAAGATAGTAGTATCTACTTTTCAAAGTTATTATTAGGAATAGATTTATTTATTAAATTGATATTTACTCAGTGCCAACTATGTGCCAGGGATAATTCTGGGTTCTAAGAATTTGGTGGGGAATAAAAGAGTCATTATCCCACTTCCTTGCAATTTATGTTCTATTGAAGGATATAAATGATAAATACACAGACAAACAAGAAAAACCTGATTTTAAAAAGTGCTATACAGAGAATTAAAATAGGATGATATAATTGGCTTAAGTTACGTACATAACTGCCTTAGAGGGATCAGAAAGACTTCTGGAAAACATGTCCTTTACTGAGAGCCACTGATAGGAAGGAGCAGAGAAAGACACATGGGTGGCTCAGTTGGCTAAGCATCCAACTCTTGATTTCAGCTCAAGACTTTGAGATTAAGCCCAGCATAGGGCTTAGTGCTGGACATAGAGCCTGCTTAAGATTCTCTCTTTTACTGTCCCTCTGTCCCTCCTGCAAGTGCTTTCTCTTGTTCTCAATCTCTCTTTCAAAAAAAAAAAAAAAGGAGTGGAGAGAGTGGAGCACATATTCAGGCAAATGAATTTTTGCCAGGCCTTAATAATAAACTTGGTAAGTTTGATTAACTGAAAAAAACGTATCATGCCTGGAATTTAGTAGATAGAGAATGATACCTGCCCAGATACCGCAGGCCTCAGTTCCTACAGAGATTTATAAAATGTTATTCTAAGTGTGATGGTAAGTAGTGAAGGATTTTCAAATAGACAAAAAGCTTGATTTGATGCATTAAAAGGGACCAGCACACTATCTGGTTTGTGATCACTTGATTCGTGGTAGCAATTCTTCTCAAAACACTGATTATAATTGGATATCAACTAGTGTTGGATCTCCAGAGATTTATTGTGAATAAAATATTGCTTGAGTGACAGCTATGTGCAGGTCATTAAACAATGTTATAGAAGTAATTGAGGATGATGCTCCAAAAGAGTTGATGAAAGAATATCCCTCCTTAGTCTTATAGTGTTCTTCTCAAGCTAAGTTTCATTCTTTGAAGAGATACCAAAAAAGACTAGTGCCCTGTCCAGCAGGATTGGATAATCTGGCTGAGCCCTGTGTCTACTTAACAGAAAGTTATATACTGTCAAGAGACCTGAACAGTATCCAAAAATAGAAATTCAAATCATAACATTCAAGGCAAGAAAGACTGATCCAAAATGTTGTCTCCATTGATTAATCTATCTTTGATGGGCAGAAAAGCATTTCAATTTAGGTCTTAGTTTCTGGTGCTATTATTATTACTCATTAAATGATTTCTTGCTAAATAAGAAAATTATTTTTAATTTTATAATGTTTATTTATTTTGAGAGAGAGAGAGAAGAGAGAGAGAGAGAGAGAGAGAGAGAGAGAGAGAGAGCGAGCGCCAAGTGGGAGAGGGCCAGAAAGAGAGGGAGACACAGAATCCAAAGCAGGCTCCAGCTTCTAAGCTGTCAGCACAGAGCCTGACACAGGACTCAACCTCACAAACCATGAAATCATGACCTGAGCTGAAGTTGGACAATTAACCAACTGAGCCACCCAGGTGCTCTAGTAAGAAAATTATTAATTAGAACAATCTTCCTTTAAAAAGTTTGTGGTTTTTAAAAAGCTTAATATTTCACTTGCCTATTGAAAATGGCTTTGCACTGTCTTCAGGTTAAAAACCAAATCAAGGGTGTTGACAAAACCCTTCATGAGCTGAGCCTGCCCCGTTCTGCGATCTCAGCTCTCACACTGATCAGACACTCAGCCATGATAAAATGGTTGCTTGATATGTGCCAGATGCTATTCTATTGCTTTACATGTCCTATCTCATTTATTCCTTAAAACAACCCTGTGAGGTAGATCCTCTCAGCAGCATTTCCATTTTATGGATGAGGAAATCAAGGCACCAAACAGTAGTAACTCACTAGAAGGAGTAGGTAGTTAAGCTTATATCAAATCCTTGCAGCTTGACTGGAGAATTTATGTTCTTAACCAGTGGGTCCCACAGCCTCATGAATTATTCGTTATTGCCAGGGGGTAACATCCTCTTTCCCACTTCTATGTTTTATGTTAGAAAAGAGCCCTTTCCCTCTTTGGAGACTTATCAATTTTCTTCTCAACCAGCTAAAACACACATCTTTCTGAAGCATGCCCTAATCTCTACAGATAGTATTAGTCATTCCAATCTTGATAATCTCATGTCATTTTCTATGTACCCATTTATAGTACTTGATATTTTACATTGTAAGTATTAGTTTAAAAATGTCTCTCCTATAAGACTATAAGCTCTTTAAAGGCTGAGACAGTCATCTCCTTTTTAATCTATAGTTTAAACCTATTTAGGGCCTCCAATAGAGCACTGACCAGACACACACACACACACACACACACACTTCACACACTACAATGTCTGGGAGAGATGACCGCATCCTCACTAGCCATAGCTCCAAGGAAAAGAGGTTCTTTGACTTAGATAATAAAAACAAGGGCACCTGGGTGGCTCAGTTGGTTAAGCATCTGACTCTAGGTTTCAGTTCAAGTCATGATCTCATGGTTTTGTGGATTTGAGCCCCACATCGGGCTGGGTGCTGACTGTGTGGAGTCAGCTTGAAATTCTCTCTCTCTCTCTCTCTCTCTCTCTCTGTCTCTTTCCCTCTCTGTCTGCCTCTCCTCTACTCACACTATCTCTATCTCTCTCAAAATAAATAAACTTAAAAAACATTTAAAAACAATAGGACTTCAGAGTAAAGACTATTCTGGTGACAAATAGAATGAGTAGCTTAGAATAGAAGATCTGGTTATGTTATAGGATCTTTTCTTCTTGTAATTAATCACTTCTCTCTCTTCCATGCAGCAGAAATGATAAACAGGCCTGCAATAGCCTCTTATTCAGGAACCAAACCAAGGGTACCCATGAGAAGGAAGCACAAAGCCAAGCTTGCCTCTACTTTACCTAGATATTATGTAAAAAGGAAAAAGGAGCCCTCCCTGATCACCAGGAAGGAGGCCAGACAGAAATTAGCAATATTTCTATTGCTCCTCCCTAGAGAGAGACTCCACAGAAATCTAGTGTGGCAGAGTAAATGTCTACAGGAATATCAGGCTCCTGACCTTCAGAATTAGCAGCTGTTCAATAAATATCTATTAGGTGAACAAATGGACTTTTGCTGCATAGCAAGCCTTTGCTTTCAGTCTAGGGAGATAGCTTTGATTATCTAACATGGTCTTACTGAAAATTGTATGTTAATCCATTACAAAAATATAAAAAGAAAAAAATACAACATCTAGAGAGTCTAGCCTACTTTTGTCCTTAATTTTATATTTGTATCTTATATGTCCAGAAATGCTCACTTCAGAGGTCTTTACATAAATAAAGACAGAAACTTCTAAACTGTGACCAGAACAATGCATTGAAAGCTGTATAAAATAAATCTCCTTTGCTTAAAAAAGAAAGTAAAGAAGGGGTATCTAATCATTTATATTTACTGACTGTTGGGAATCTCCTTTCTTTGGACAAACACACAAATAGATATGTGGGTACCAAAGATACCAGATGCCAGTGTTTTTGCATCCACTATGGAGTATTAAATTTAAATGCATCATTAAAAGAAAAATGCCTCATCACTAGTGACAAATCAATGTCTAGAAAGAAAGTCAAATAGCTGTTCAGCAGAGGATGACAAAGGGTTTGGAATATACAACATGACGGAGTTCTTTCCATGAACATCAATTACAACAGGGTAGCCATTATTATGTCTGGAAGAAAAATATTTATTCTCCATGTCTGACACTGTGCATAGTATCTAACTGACCTGTAATAGCATTTTCTGTGCAATGTTGGAGTAAATTTTTAAAGGTAAAAGTGGTAGTAAAAGAATATTTCCTTAAACCAAGTCAGGCAGCAGCCATATAAACTAGAAAACAAAATATATTTAAATTTGTACATGAATTGAGAAGAAAGCAATGTTAGGTTAATATTATTATACTTGGAAATGATTTATCCTTTCTTTCATTTAAGTAATACTGGTTGAGCAACACTATGTTCCAGCCTCTGTACTAGGAACCAGAAATACACAAATAAAACCTGTCTCTGACTACTAGAAACTGACAGGGCAGACATGCTCTACGCAACTAACTGTTCTTCAGTCCTCAAAGAAAGAAAGGATCTAGGTGTTAAGAAAGACTACTGTTCTCTTCCTCTATAGTTATTCCCCAAGGCCCTACTAAGTGGCAGGTACTAGAGACCTGTACCCTATAACTTAGTCTTACCCAGTCATCAAGTCCATGAGCGTATATATGAAGAGTCCTATCCATACCAGAGTGGGATATGGAATTAAGCTTACAGCGCTGAACTAAGTGCCCAGTCCTCAGTGCCTGGAAGCAGGTACCACTTATTTATTCATTCATGACAAACATTAACTGAGTTTTATTAGGTTCTGGGTCCTGAGTTTCCATTTACCTACAACTTATATGCCTTTTTTCTGACTCCCACAGGTGCCAAACTCATTCCATTCAAGTTATGCCAAGCTCTTAGTTTTCACTTTAGATAACAGCAAGAATCCTATGAGAGTAAAGTCTTGCTTTAAACCCCAACCCATTTGACTGAACTGGTTACAACTCTTAATTCCTGTCAACTCATCCCCTCAAGGCATTTGCCACTGTTCCCTCTGCCTCATCTACTATATAGAATGGTTCTAATATACATCTTTAGCCAGAAGAGAGAGACTGCTAACCATGAGCTATGGAAATACCTTTGCTTCAACCTAGAAATACTCAACACAGAGGAAGTATTTGAGATGCATTTCCAGTTCTTCATTATCAATAATTAGACTTCTGGCCACCTGATGAAAAGGAGTTTACCAACGGCAGCAAATTTGCACTGTGAATCCTGGCCCCAAGTTACAGCTGATTGATTGAATTAAACTAACCACATTTTCTTCAGAAGGAAATAAAAATTAGGAGAGACAGCTCATCGCTGGGTGTGCAGCCCCTCACAAAATGATTGATTTTAAAGATGCTGGGGAGGAATTTTGTTTGGGGTTCATGATCAATATGATGCAGAAAGAAGATTATAAAGAGAGAATTATGGGGTTTTGTAGGGTCACCACATTCTGTCATAGGGAAGAAGCAGAGAAAGCCCATCTCAAGGATTAAACAGAGAAGAATAATACCTGAGTTAAGGAAAAAAGAGAGTGTCTCATAAGTTTCAAGATCCTTCCTGAGACGTGGTTATGCTTGGGGTTTATGAAACACTTTTGTATCTTTTAATAAACTCCTTTAAATAAACTGGCACTCCAGCTAGTTTGGTTCCTGTCACATGCAAGCAAAGAACTGTAATTAATGCAGCACTTCTGTATGACTTAGCCCCACAAACTTGTTAGTGTCTTTAGCTGTTCCACACTCCCATCTCTACCCTAATGACAAGCCTCTGAAGTACTAACAATGCAACCGGGCTCATTCATTCATTCATTCATTCACTTACTCTGCAACAGGTACTATGGTAAATGATAGAGACAGATGACTAAAATGATGATGCCCCATGGCTCTATAGGGGAGACAAAAATATAAGGAGGCAATTATAATATAGAATGACTGGGGTTAGAAAACTAGTGAAACACACAGCATGAGAGAACAAAAGATTTAGATGGTATCCCAAAATTTAGCTTGTCAGGGAAAGATTCCCAGAGTGAATGACATTTATAAGATGAGTAAAAAATTACTAGACAAAGAAAAATGTAGGGGAGAAATGATATTTCACGTAGAGGAAATAGTATGTACCAAATAAGGAAGTTAGAGATCTTATGGTTGGTAGTTAGGGAATAACAGGTAATTCTCTATAGTTGGAGCTTTGTATGTGCAGACCTAAAATGGAGGGAGTAAGTGGTAGGAGATGAATTTAGAGAGGTCATAAAGAGCCTTGTATACAAAACTACAGATTTTGACCTTTATTTTGAAAGCTAGAGTCATTGAAGAATTATGGACTGAAACATTTAAAAATCAAGTTGTTATTTTAGAAAAAACTGTCAACAATTTGGAGGATGGACTGCAAATTTGGGAGTGGGAGGCAGTAATGAGAAGAAAAACTATAAACACAGGAAACCTAGAAAGAAACTCAAGTAAGCCAATGAAGAAGGAGTAAAGCCTGAAATTGTAGCACTGGGGTTGGAGGATAGGGAATGTCTTTGAGAGATAATGGGAGAATTGATAAATATTTAGATATTGGGATGAAATAAGAAAGAATCTGTAAAGACTCATGTTTCCATCCTCGATGACAGCTGGGAAGATGGCACCCTGAATGAGACATGGTACAAAAGAAAAAGAGCAAGTGTAGGGAAATAATGAGTTTAGTTTTAGATCAGTTGAGTTCAAAGTATATGTGAAATGCCCAAGTATGCATGCGTAGTAGGCAGTTATAAATAGGGGTATAACTCCCAGCAGACAGTTAAGGGCTAGAGATAAAAGATCTGGGATCTTGCTGAAGCTCTAGTGTATATGAGGACATAAAAGGAAAGTGCATAACATCAGCAGAGGTGGAGATGAGAGAACAAGCCTTGAGGAATACTGGTATTTATGGAACTAAAGGCATAGAGGCATAAAAAGAGCATAGCATGATTTGGGAAATGCAAACCCCACTAAAATGGATGAAACCAGGGTAGGGTAAGAGAGATGCAGGAGAGGGGACTGGAAAGGAAGACAGGGCCAGGTCATGAAGGCTCTTTGTGTTATGATATTTGGAACACAGCCAGGCTCAATAAATATTTATTGAAATAATAAGGAATTGCTGCTTGATTCTGTATATGATAAAGACTATGGAACATTTCCAAGTAAGAATTTTACTTTACTGAACCTAAATCATCATCATCATCATCATCATCATCATCATCATCACTCTTCCTTATACATGGTTTGAGTGTTGCTGTTAAAAAGGGTTTCCATGATTCTTTCATTTAGAACTTGTGAGAACTCACTAAAATAGTTTTTTTTAATATTCCATTTAAAGATGTAATGCTTGAGAGACTATTGAATGCTGAGAATGAACTGAGGGTTGAGGGGGAAGGGGGAGGGGGGAAAAGAGGTGGTGGTGATGGTGGAGGGCACTTGTGGGGAAGAGCACTGGGTGTTGTATGGAAAACAATTTGACAATAAAATATTATGGAGCAAAAAAAATAAATAAAAATAAAAAATAAATAAAAAAATAAAGATGTAATGCTTAGGCTTAGAAGGGTGAAGTAACTAGCTAAAAGCTAGTAAGTACAAGAAAATCTTCATAGTCTCAATCTTCAGACTTCTAGTTCAGTGCTCATTTCAGTATACTACTACCACCACTCTGAAATAGTCTAATAAAATCACATTGTGTTTTAGCATTGGAAAAACATTCACATGCATTGTCATATGTGATAATATATAAATTCACATTGGATAGCATATATATCTGGTTTTAAAGGCTTCCTGAGACTCAGGATTTCTAGTGTTAAATCTGTGAAAGTCCCAGACAAACCTGAACAAGTTTATCACCCTACATATTTATTATCTTCCTAAAAAAGAGTAAATATAATAAAATGATTAAGAACATGAATTCTCATGTCAGACTTCCCAGATTAAAATCCTAGATCTACCTCATACCAACAGAGTGATTAGAAAAATTACGCAGCACTTTGGTGCAACAGCAGTATCATCTATAAAACAGAGGAAATAAAAATACCTGTAAAGATTAAATAAAATAATATATGTAAATACATAGCTGAATGCCCAGCACAGAGCAATCAATGACTTTAAATTGCTCACCTCACATGTATTCTCTCTTCTATTTTCACAGTCTGCCTCTTCACTAAATTTGGGCTAAGATTTTTGTTTTTCAGTTGTGATATAAAGAGAGAGTAATTTTGTGATTCTGGACAGTGACTCCACTGGGATAAGGAATAAAAGGTCTCAGCAACTACATCTCTATATGTGCTATGAGACCCTTGAGCTACTGAGAGCAGTGCCCTGGGCTGTATTTAAGTCTGGCTCCCTTGTTTTATGACATTAGGCATGTCATTTGTTCTCTCTGGGTTTAAGTTTTTTCATCTGCAAAGCAAAAATATTTGACTAAATGACCTCTAGGGCCTCTCCTTACTTGGACATTCATTCTATGATGTCTTCCTTACACTCTACTGAAAGGATGACAAAAGGAACCAACTCTACTACAGCAACCCTTTTAACTTCCAAGGCCTAAAGATAAAAAGTATGAGAAAGACCTAAGGACTTTTGTTGGACAGGCACAGAACTAAAATGAGTGTAACTTTTCTTCAGACAAGAAAAAACTTCAATTCCTTATATGTCTGTTTGGTGCAAAGCATTGTTCTTACTGTTTTATATATATCATATTTACATTGTATTCTAATTTTTACAAAAACCATGTGAGGTAGTAATTGTTATCCTCATGTTACAGATAAGGAAACTGAGATTCTGACAAGCTCTGGAATTTATCAAAGTCACAATCTGTCAAGAGATGGAGGCAAATCTTCAGTCCAGTTAAGTGTAAGTTAAATAGCACACTGCTATTGATGATTATCTCATCCCATAAGAGGATCTGACTTTTAGAATATAAGAACCAGAGGACATACAAGCATGATTTCACAATATTCTAAAAAAAAAAAAAACAACCTACACATATGCCACAAACACAAACTCTTAACTTGGTGATTGCCTAAACCTTTTATCTCCACTCACATGATGGTCCTTTCCCAGTGGTCCTCAATGTCCTTGTACTTATTCTTTTTCTTTTTCTTTATTGCACACCTCTTTATTTTTGCCTGGAGTGAGTACCTGGTGTCTCATTTTCTTTGTCATGCTTTTTATCACAAATTCACTCCTATCCTCTCTGCTGACTGGAGTTCTTGATATTCAGCCAGAGCAGGTATTAACAGCTTCTCCCCCCAGGAGAGGGCAGGACAGGAGGTGCAGCTGTCAGTGCCTACCTGGCACCAGATCTCTCCCTTCTTCTACCTTTGGTTCCTTCCATGTCCATCCCCTGTTCTCTGGATCCTATTCTGACCTTGGTCTTAGTTTATTTCCTCCACAATACGAAGAAAGGATACACAAGAGGTAAAAATTTTCAGATCCTCACATGCTAGATAATTTGGCTAAGTACAGAAGACCAGTTGACAGTTTTCCTTTAGAATTCTGGTGAAGCCTGAAGATGTTCTGATTCCTGATCTTTTATCTATGATGTACAGCCTCCCACTGCCTCAAGACCCCAAGTGTGTGATATCTCTGTTCCCAGTATTCTGTTCTGACTTGTTTTTATCTATTATGCTACTATTGAGCCCTCATTTGTAAATTCACATCTTTCAGATCTGAAGAATTTTCTTGAATTATTTCATTTTCTCTCTTCTCTCTTTTGGCCCTTCAAGTGGCCAATCACCTGCATATCCTCTCATTTTCTTATTTTTCCTCCTGTTTTCCAAATATTTGTCTTCTTCCTCTATATTCTGAGAGTTTCCTGCATCTTTATCTTTCATCCCTGACATTGAGTTTTTAATTTCTGCTTTCGTTTAGTACCCAAGAGATCTGTGTTCAGAATGTTGACTTTTTGTAGTAACTGTCCTTGTTTTACAGTGTGGTATCTTCTACTTCTGAGGATTATACTGAATTTTATTAATATTTTCTTCTTCCTACATACTTTGTTTTATGTAATCTGCTTTTTACTATTAGATCCCTCTCCTGCATGATACAGGCATTCCTCAAGTGACTAAAGTCGTTGGTTGTTGGTTCATACTAAGAAACTCAGACTGGAGACTGTTAGTATGTGAGTGTGGGTAGCTGACTATGAACTTCACTGTATGGTGGTCTGGCTGCATTTCACATGACCTTCAGCTGGCTCTTATTCTAGACCCTCGCTTCACCCCACTCGTGTCCCACTTATTCTGAGCCTTTTCATACTTGTTCTCATTTCCATGTTCCTTTCTCAGAAGCCCAGCTATAGTGGAGCTTCAAGCACTACCTTAAAGTCTAAATTAGATGACTATTAAGTTCCCCTCATATGTAGAGACTTTAAGATTCTGGGTTATAAAGTCAAAAATTTCTTAGTACTGGGATCTCCAATTTATTCTCCTAGCTTTGTTCTATTCATTTCAATTCCTGAGGATCATCACTATCATAAACATCTTATCAAATTTCTATCTGCTTGGCTGGCATACCATACATTATTTTAGAATCTTAAGTGATTCTCAGGCCCATGCCTATCTGCTTCAGCATCCATACATTCCTTCAGACACTTGTCTCCTGGGGTCCTGACTCTCTTTTACCATGATTTTCAATTTGAACATATTCTTAAATTCCTAATTTTGTCATGGCTTTTAATAACTGCCTACTCTCAACATGGCCCTGTACAGCAAAGACTCATACTGTTTACTAAGCACAGAGTTGGGAAAGAGGGAAAGACAAAATCGACAGATTTAGGGATTTCACCAAAGGGCAAGATCTATGGTGTCTAAAGAGGATCATATGTCCCTAATGTTTACCAACTTCCTAAGTATAATCACAGCTGTCACAAACATTTCTTGAACATTGACTACAGTATTTTTTCTATTGCTTTGTATTCATTAACTCAGTAAGCCCTCACAACATTCCTGTGACGTAGGCACCATTGCCATTTCTATTTTGTAAACAAAAAACAAAAAGAGCACAGAAATCATTTATAGACACAGAATTGACATCAAATTCGCAAAGTATGCCTAAGATAACAAAGTGCTTCATATAGAATTCAATATATTTCTATAAATGGATGAGTCTGAAAAGTAACTTACAAAAAAGCAAAAGATCCACAAATAAAAACAGATTTACATAAATTCAACCACTCTTTCAGAGATAAAAGAGTGCAATATTTGAAATCACAACAATGCACTTCCCCAAGGCTATAATGACTTCAGTTCAGCTGACATAGCCAACTGGGCAGTGGCCTTTTCTCCTACCTGCTCCACATATGTCCCTCCCAAAGCCAAGTACATGATTAAGGAAGACAACCTTCCTGAGAGAGAATAAATATTCAGCAAAGTGTTTCCAAGTAGCATGTTACCCAAAAGGACGATGTTCCTAGACAGAGGAGGTTTGGTTTTAATCAAGAATATACATGATAGCATAAGTTAATCAAAAGGAAAACTTTCCCAGACAGAGGAGAACTACTCTCAGGTCAAGCCAATATGAGAGCTTCTGTTTGCAGAGGAAGATTTTTCCATGCAGAGGAGGATCTTGGAAGGGTTTATGAGGCTGAAATCTCCCTACAAGATTCCCAATTAATTTGGCAAGATCTCATCTACATGCACTTTGTACAAAAGTCACATTTCAGTCTTCCAGGAACCCAAAACAGCAGATCACATCATGAAGCTGATAATACTATTGATTGTTAAAATGTTATTTAAATGGAGAATCAGAAAAATCTTGTAATGCCTATCAAAATAACACCAGCAATTTTCAGAGCTAGAACCAACAATCCTAAAATTTGTATGGAATCAGAGAAGTCCCTGAATAGCCAAAGCAATCTTGAGAAAGAAAACCATAGGTGGAGCCATCACAATCCTGGATTTCAAGATATATTACAAAGCTGTAATAATAAAGACAGTATGGTACTGGCACAAAAACAGATGTTCAGATCAATGGAACAGAATAGAGAAACCAGAAATGGACCCATGAACATATGGCCAACTCCTCTTTGACAAAGCAGGAAAGAATATCCAATAGAATAAAGACAGTCTCTTTAGCAAATGGTGCTGGGAAAAGTGGACAGCAATATGCAGAAAACTGAACCTGGACCACTTTCTTACACCATACACAAAAATAAATTCAAAATGGATGAAAGCCTTAAAACGAGACAGGAAACCATGAATATCCTACAGGAGAAAGCAGGCAAAAATCTCTTTGATCTCTGCCACAGCAACCTCTTACTCAACATTTCTCCAGAAACAAAGGAAACAAAAGCAAAAATGAACTATTGGGACTTCATCAAAATAAAAAGCTTCTGCACAGTGAAGGAAACAATCAACAAAAGTAAAAGGCAACAAACAGAATGGGAGAAGATATTTGCAAATGACATACCAGATAAAGGGTTAGTTTCCAAAATCTACAAAGAACTTACCAGACTCAATACCCAAAAAGTAAATAATCCAGTGAAGAAATGAACAGAAGATATCAACAGACACTTTTCCAAAGAGGACATCCAGATGGCACACTGACACATGAAAAAATGCTCAATATCACTCATCATCAGGGAAATACAAATCAAAATCACAATGAGATACCACTTCACACCTGTCAGAATGGCTAACATTAACAACTCAGGCAACAACAGGTGTTGGCAGGGATACGAAGAAAGAGGATCTCTTTTGCACTGCTGGTGGGAATGCAAACTGGTGTAGCCACTCTGGAAAACAATATGGAGGTTCCTCAAAAAATTAAAAATAGAACTACCCTACCACCTGACAATTGTACTACTGGTATTTATTCAAGGGATACAAGTGTGCTGTTTCAAAAGGGCACATGCACCCCAATGTTTATAGCAGTGCTATCAACAATAGCCAAATTATGGAAAGAGCCCAAATGTCCATCAATGGAGGAATGGATAAGGAAGATGTGGGATGTATGTGTGTGTGTGTGTGTGTGTGTGTGTGTGTGTGTGTATAAATACATATATATAGAGTTTTACTCAGCAATAAAAAAAAAAAAATGTTGCCATTTGCAACTACATGGATGGAACTAGAGGGTATTATGTTAAGTGAAATTAGTAAGAGAAAGACAAATATCGTATGACTTCTCTCATATGAGGAATTTAGGATACAAAACAGATGAAAATATGGGAAGGGAAGTAAAAATAATATAAAAACAAGGAGGGGGACAAAACATAAAAGAGTCTTAGATATAGAGAACAAACAGAGGGTTGCAGAAGGGGTTGTAGGAGGGGGGATGGGCTAAATGGTTAAAGAGCATTAAGGAATCTATTCCTGAAATCATTGTTGCACTATATGCTAACTTGGATGTAAATTTAGAAATTAAGTTTAAAAAATGCACAAAAAAAGAAAATCTGTATACATGGAAACAACGGCAAGAGTATATGTGGGCAAAATACTACTGAATTTAGATATAGGCCAAGTTTTTCTTTATAGCTGAAAGAGGAATTATGCTACAGATATAATATCTAATCTCTCAGGGCTTGGATTATAAATCAATATTTCAAGCAGGATAATGGAAAACAGTTATACCTTTTCTATCTGCATAATGCCATGGCCTAGGATCTCAGTTAAAAATTATCCAATGCCATATCATGACAAAATAGCTATTGTTTTTTATTCCCAGGCACTGATTTGGAGTGACTAGTAACATATGAATTAAAGCAATTTGGAATGAAACAGACACTTTATGAATATACCATTTGATGACTTGCCTTTCTGGTTATTGACATTTTTTATAAAATGACAGTACATGAAAGAGTATCAAATAAACAGTTCAATGAAATAGAGCAGAAAAGCCATAAACGAACCCAAGTAAAAAAAGAACTTCATACATAAAAAAGATGGCATTTGTAAACAACTGAGAAAAGGATAGATTAATTAATAAAGGCTAAAACATCTGGTGAACCATCTGGGAAAATATAACTCTGAACTCTACCTTATTCTGCATGTATTATGATAAATCACCAATATATTAAAGAATAAAATATTTTTAAAAACTGAAACCATATCTTCTTTATCCATTTATCAGTCGATGAACATTTGGACTCTTTACATAATTTGGCTATTATTGATAGTACTGCTATAAACATTGGGTTGCATGTGCCCCTTCAAATCAGTATTTTTGTATCCTTTGGATAAACTCCTAGTAGTGCAATTGTTGGGTCATAGGATAGTTCTAGTTTTAATTTTTTGAGGAACCTCAATATGGTTTTCCAGAGTAGCTGCACCAGTTTGCATTCCCACCAACAGTGCAAAAGGGTTCCCCTTTCTCTACATCCTCACCAATATCTATTGTTATCTGAGTTGTTAATTTTAGCCATTCTGACAGGTGTGAGGTGGTATCTTATTGTAGTTTTGATTTGTATTTCCCTGGTGCTGAGTGATGTTGAACATCTTTTCATGTGCCTGTTAGCCATCTGGATATCTTCTTTAGAAAAGTATCTGTTGATATCTTCTGCCCAATTTTTCACTGGATTATTTGTTTTTCGGGTGTTGAGTTTGGTAAGTTCTTTATAGATTTTGGAAACGAACCCTTTATCTGATATGTCATTTGCAAATATCTTCACCCATTCTGTTTGTTGCCTTTTACTTTTATTGATTGTTTCCTTCACTGTGCAGAAGCTTTTATTTTGATGAAGTCCCAATAGTTAATTTTTGCTTTTACTTCCCTTCCCTCCAGAGACACATCAAATGAGAAGTTGTTGCAGCCAAGGTCAAAGAGGTTGCTGATTGTTTTCTCTTGTAGGATATTGACAGTTTCCTGTCTCACATTTAGGTCTTCCATCCATTTCGAATTTATTTTTGTGTATGGTGTAAGAAAGTGGTCGAGTTTACATTCATCTGCATGTTGCTGTCCAGTTCTACCAGCACCAACTAAATGGATAAAGAAGATGTGATGTGTTTATATATATATAAATGTAATATTATATATATATATATATATATATATATATAATGCAATACTACTCAGCAATAAAAAAGAATGAAATCTCATCATTTACAATGTGGACGGAACTAGAGGGTATTAGGCTAAGTAAATTAAGTCAGACAAAGATATCATGTGATTTCACTCAAATGTGAGATTTGAGAAACTCAACAGAGGAACATAGTAGAAGTTAAGGGGAAATAAGATAAAGAAAGAGTAAGAGGCAAATCATAAGAGACTCTTAAATACAGAGAACAAACAGGCTTGTTAGAGGAGAGAGGAGTGAGGGATGAGCTAAATGGGTAATGGGTATTAAGGAGGGCATTTTTTGGGATGAGCACTAGATGTCATATGTAAGAGCTGAATCACTTCTGATCTACTTCTGAAGCCAAGACTACGCTGTATATTAAATAAGTTGAATTTGAATAAAAATAAGTAAATAAATAAACAATAAAAAATTAAAACATGAAACCACAAAAAAAATAGAAGAAAATTAGATGTCTACTTATATAATTCTGTGGAAAATTCTATCTATAACAGCAAATCAGGCAACTTAAAAGAAATGATCTTCTGGGGCGCCTGGGTGGCTCAGTTGGTTAAGCGTCCAACTTCGGCTCAGGCCATGACCTCAGCGTTCTCAGCACAAAGTCCACTTCAGATCCTCTGTCTGACCCCCGCGCCCCTCCCATGTTTGTGCTCTCTCTCCTCTTTCTCTCAAAAATAAACAAACATTAAAAAATGGAAAAATTAATCAATTTTAGTACAAAGGATGTTAACAACAGTAGAAAAGAAGATAATGTTTAAAAAGTAAAAAGCAAGGGGCGCCTGGCTTCGGCTCAGGTCATGATCTCACGGTTCATGGGTTTGACTCCCATGTTGGGCTCTGTGCTGACAGCTAGTTTAGAGCCTGGAGCCTGCTTCTGGTTCTGTGTCTCCCTCTCTCTCTGACTCTCCCCTGCTCACGCTGTCTCTCTTTGTCTCTCAAAAATAAATAAAGCACATTAAAAAATTTAAGTAAAAAGCAACAAACCAGAAACAGATTTACAAATGTATAACCATGATCTCATGGTTCACAGGTTTGAGCTCTGTGTCTGACTCTGCAAATGCAAAGCCTGCTTGAGATTCTCTCTTTCTCTGTCTCTCTCTTTCTCTCTGTCCCTCCCTCCCCTGGTTGTGTTCTCTCTCAAGATAAATAAAGAAACATAAAAAAAGAAATCCCTTTTAGTGGTTATAAGCAATTTTTGATTAATTACAACCTGTAAAATACTTACTTAATTTTCATTTTATCCTTGGTCTACTCTTAAATTAATATATATCTACTGCTCGAGATCCTTATGCTATAGCACAATTTGCAAACAATGCTAATAACAAATAACAAGGAAAATTAACTAGTCTTCAAGCAAAATAAAAGGATACTTGGTTGTGATCACGTCTCAATGATTTATTCTTCAAACCTCCCTTGGTGTATATACTCTATGTTGGTAGGAAAACTGTGTTGTTTGAAATAGTAGACATATCATAGCAGCAGAGAGCTGAAAGTTTTATGTGTGTAAGTTTTATTTTTAGGTTAGGGTTATGAAATTGTCTAAATTTTTTATGTATGTTATGTTTTTATTTTTTGTACTCTGAATAAAAATACACTTATCATGATGAGCACTGAGTAATGTATAAAATTGGTGAATCACTATACTTTATACCTGAAACTAATATAACACTGTAGGTTAATTAGACTGGAATTAAAATTAAAAGCTTAATTAAAAAATAATTTGGCATTAGCTTTGTTCAAGCACTACACTCAGTGACTGGAAAGAAAGTTACTCTCAGAAAGGGAAAAATCAGGTCAGACTAGTAATTACCATCAATAGCAAAATGACTAAAAATCATGAATGGACAATTCATCAGGAAAACATAAACTTATATACAAAAATATTCAAACTTGCCAGTAAAGAACTCTAAAAAAAAATACTACTTTTCATCTATCAAATTGGTAAAGAAGCAAAATAGCAATTAATTACCAATGTTGTCAAGAGTTGAGAAAAATGTTATTTTCAACCAGTGCATGGTGAGTATAAGTTGACACAAACATTTCTAGAGGGCAATTTGACAATATATATATTAAAAAGCCTTTTAAAGTACAAATCACTTGGCCCAGCAATTGCACTACATAGCCCTTTTACATTTTATTTTAGGGAAATAATTAAAAGTGTACAAATGCATTTGTATGAGGATGATTCAGTACAGTGTTGTTTATAGGAAAAATTAAAGGTACAAAAAAGCCTAATCTAAATTTCAAATAGTAAGTGTTTACTTACAAAGCAATACAATATAGCCATTAAAAACTTACAGTGGGGGTGCCTGAGTGGCTCAGTCAGTTAAGTGTCCCGACTCTAGATTTCAGCTCAAGTCATAATCTCAGGGTCTTGAGATTGAGCTCTGTGCTGGGCATGGAACCTGCTTAAGATTCTCTTCCCTCCCTCCATCTCCCTCTGCTCCTCCCTCCTCATGCACTGTCCCTCTCATAAAAGATAAAGTCCTGGGGATGTCATAGCATAATAACTATAATTTATAATACTGTATTATACATTTGATGATTCTTAAAAGTTCTCATCGCAAGAAAAAAGTCTCTAACTATGTATACTGATTGATATTAACTAGACTTATTATGGTGATCATTTTGCAACATATATGTAAACTGAATCATTGTAATGTATATTTGAAACTAAACTAATATGTTATACACTATATCTCAATAGGTGTAGAAGTGTTATTTGTTGACATATGACACGTGACATACAATTGAGAAAAAAGCTACAAACTATAGTAATTTTATTTTTGTAAACCATCATTCATATCTAAATATGATATTTACTAAAACTTTAACAATTATATATAAGTAGATGTTTTAAGGAACTTGTGCATTTGCTTCTTTTCACTTATCTGTATTTCAAAATTTTTAAAACGTACAATAAAATATTGGATTGCAAGTAATTTGTTCTGCAAGTGTTCCACAAGACAAGTAAACATTTCTAATAAATTTTAACTTGATAAACAAGCAATGTCTTGCAAAATGAGTAGTACTTGATGCCAAAAGTCACATGATCACAACTGAGTCAATGGCTCTCTCTCTCTCTCTCTGTCTCTGTTTCTGTCTCTTTCTCCCTGAGGGATTGTGGGTGATCATCAATGCAATGTCACATTTCCATGAAATCCTCAAAAGGAGGCAAAAGCAAACGTCATTGGATAGGTTCCTTTGTTAAAGTTGCACAGGTGAAAAGATTCCATTGAGCCAACAAACAGCAGAGATTCTGTTAGTGATCGTGAAGTCATCCTACACAATAACCCTCTTCTCTCTGGTCTCATACCAGTCACGAAGATCTTCAAAGGTAAGTACATGTTAATTTGTTTATTTTTCTTTATATTTTCTATTTTATTTACCATTTTGTATTATATTACAGTATTTTAATCATTTTATATGAATATTTTTGGGTTGTGGAATGAATTATCTGAGTTTCCATTATTTCTTATGGGGGAAATTCATTTTGATATACAAGTGCTTTGGATTACAAGCATGTTTCTGGAATGAATTATGTTCACAAACCAAGGTTTTTCTGTATGTAATTTCAAAAATTAATTTTTAAGAGCATATTACTGGGTCATTATCTAAGAAACCTCAGAATATGCAGGTTTTCTTTCAATTAAGTCCTGAGCCAGCCCTCCACACACACCTCAAATCTCCAACCCTGCAGTGTTTTCAACCTTTGTCAATGACCTCTGTTTCAGCTTTATCCTCTTCTAGCAATATGCCTTGACTCCCTTGGTCTTTGACTTTTTTCTTTTGCTTTCTGAATTCTTCATCCTGGATTTCAAAAGAAACAATCTACACAACAAAGGCCCTTTGACCTAGTTTTAGGAGCCCCATATTTATGTAGAACTCTCACAGTTTTTATTTTTCTGGCCTTTCCTTTGTTTAGCTTAGCCTCTGGCAGAATTCAACAAAATAAAAATGAACTAAGGCTCTGAGTGGCCAAGAAAGGCTTGCAAGAAGGGGAGCCACCTGACCTGGGCTGGGGAGGATGCCACAGGGTTTGAGAAGTGGAGGATGGGAGAAGGATAAACACATTCCAGGTGTGCAGAGCACTGGCAGGAGACAGCAAGTAAGCCAGCCACTGGGAGTGGAGGATTCATACTGGGGGAATGTCTTGGGAAGTATGGTTTTAAAAAATTTTAGAGCAAATTTTGAATTGTGTCAGGAATTACTAGCTGAAAGGGGAAGAAAAGCAATAGAAGGTGAAATTAAGCTAAATATCAAGAAAAAAAGAGATTCACTTGAAATATTACAAGAAGAAAGAAATGTTTCTTAATTTATGCCAAACAGCTTGTGCGCAGTTCAAGCCCATCCCAAGTTGTTGTTGTAAATTTATCTTCCTGGATTAATCGCCCTTTACTTTCTTTCCCCATAAACTCTATGTATTATGTTATAATTAACAAATATTTAAATATATCTTATCTTCTAAACTTCCATGCCTTTACGTATTACTCCCTCTGTTTAGATCATCCTTTCTTGCTTTTCCAACAGGCAAAACTGTTTATTCTTTGAGACCCAACACAAAGGTCAACTCCTCTTTGAGGTACCGCCCTGATCTCTCCAGACAAGAGTAATGAGTTCTGTCCCTGTGTCTCCTAAAATCTGTTCATTCAACTTATTTCAGCAATTAGTATTCTGTTATGGTTACTTTAAATATGTTGATTCTTCCACCTAGACTAATACCTCTTAAACAGCCACAGAAATCATCATTTGTCCATTAGAGATAATAATAAACAAAGGTTCATCTCTATATCCCAAAATGTCACACAGAGCCGAGCACATAGTAGGTACTCAACAAATGTTTATTTAATGCATAACCTAAAGTTAGGAAAAGGATAGATACTATATAGCAAAAGAAATTGGATTATAGAACAAAGTATATTTGAAAATAAAAGTATGAACAAATTAGAAATTTATCTCATTTAATAAAAATAAATTTAAAGTAAATTGGTATTTCATTTGAACAAAGTTTAATTGTACTATTTTGTTTTCCTTAATTTTCTGCTAACTTTTGTGCACCCAGAGTGGGCCACATTATTTAATGTAAAGTGATATTTAAGTATCATTTTATATCATTCAACTTAATTTCTTTTAATTAATAAATGCCTCTTAGGTTCCTGGTCTTGCAAATAACATTAAGCTAAATACAATTTTCACAAATCAGTTAAGGCCATAGCATAATGAGTAGATTGGCTTCATTTTTCTCATTATACTAACACTACTAGGGGGGCCTAGTTTATGATATAGTAATTCCACTATACCAAAATACAGAAGAAATAAAGTTTAGAGAAACCAACAAATAACTGATTCTACTTTTCCAAAGTAGTTTTTGCCACATACAAAAGACAAATCAAACAGGTGTTAAAACGTAGTTCCCTTTTTCATGAAATGGGAATAGCAATTTACATTTTATAGAGTTTACATGAAATCTACATGTAACAATGTATATAAAGAACCTAGCACTGTACTTAGATTACAATGGACCCTCAATAATCTAGAGTTGTTATTACTTAAGAGACTGAGTCCAACAACTCTAGAAGCTAGAGTCTTCCAAACATGAATGGTGTCATTGAATCTCTGGCATTCCCAGGTACCAAGCAACCACCTAATCTGCATATGGCTAATATCTCCTACCGAGGGCCATTGTCTGATAACAACAAAGAGAAAAGGTAGTCAACTTGTATGGCTGATTTTGTACCAAGACCCGACTATAGAATTCACATGCCTTTGTCATTGCCCATCCCCTACCCAGTCTATCTCTCCAGTGTACGTTTTTAATCCATGATTCTATGCCCTACTCCCTACACCATCTCCTCCAGTAAACTTTCCACAACTAATAACCATCTCTCTTGACATTCTTGTGAATGGTGAGAAGGGCATTAGCCTAGTGGAGAGAGTGATGAACTGACTGGTAGAGGATCTAAATTCTAATCCCTGTTCTATTCCTTATTGTCCCCTACTTTATTTCTTACCCTACCCTTTCTCTTTGCTGTAGGTATAAGAAAGAGGATGCAACACACTAGGAGAGGGGAAAAAAAAGTAATGATTTGTACAGAGGAGCAAGAGGTTTTAAGTATACTCCTGGTAAAACAAGGCACATGGAGAAAAACTACACTCAGGCATTTCAGTAATCTGGGACTACCTGTTCTAAGGAGTAGTTGAGATTACTGTGAGGAAGCTATCGTGATAGCATCAGTGCTCTGGAACATAATGGAGTTTTTCTGGTCACAGGTCGTCTTGGGCAAAGCCACGGCAAACATAAGACTGTATTAGCCTGTAAAGGGGATGGGACTTCTGGTTTCCTTTAGGATATGTGTGCAAACTAAGTGTGCTGTATATTGCCCCCATTCTTCCTTGAATGTCCTAGTTACTAATGTCTTGATGCCATAGTAAACACTTTGCACAAGCAGAAGCTAATATGTGGATAAATAAACCCCAATTGCTCTGTCCTTTTGTTTCCTAATCCGTAAAAGAGTAAGGTGATAATCCTAACAGCACAGTAGATCTAGAAAGATGTTTTTCTTTAGTTACCATTTAAAAGTAGTTTTACTGTATAAAGAACAATCATTTTATGGATATTTTCTTGTTTATATATCATTATATTATATTCCCCTTTTACAGATAGGAAACTGAGGTTTATTAAAGTCTACTATGCAAAGCTAGCTTTGGAGTTCAATTAGCTGACTAATTTCAGAGACTACCCACTGGGTGTTTAATAAATATTTACTCAAAGAATGAATGAATCGATCTCCTGTATTTCCCAGTTTAATTAGGCCGTGAGCCTGAATGAAGTTTCATTAGATTTAATCACAATATGCATTACAAAATAGCAAATCAGACTTATAAGGTTCAAACCATGACTCAACCACTTACCAATTATTTAACTTTGGGCATATTACATAACTTCTCTATTCCTTATTATCATTTCCTATAGTGGGAGCTCCAAGATTACATCCTATGTTATGATAAAGCATCTTGAACTGACAATGAACAAGAATTCCTCATATTGTGGATAAGTAGAAAACTGCTCCCTTGCATTTCTTACAACAAAACCAAGGAGGTAACAAAGCTCACAATATTGAAAAAAAAAACCCTCTATGTTTATAAAAGCAAATGGTTTATTCATAATGATAGCTCAAGTCTCCGGGGTGGTCTATAGTATTTTTTTGTTGATTTTCTCTCAGTACATACCCCCTACCAACATTTCCCTAGATGTTTCATCCCACCCTCTAGTAACTCACTAAAAGCAGCTGGATGCAACCAGCTAATTTATTTCACTAAAAACACCCAGATATACTGATGTATATTTTAAAAAATATCTACCAACATCTCCTTACCTATCACAGAAAGAGTTATATACTCTATAACAAGACTTTTCACTTTTAATTTGAAAAATTTTTGATTGTATGTGTAATTATTTTCAAATGAGATTTGCTCATTTATAACCACCTTCCTGTGATGTTTACAAATCAAAATTTTAATTTTCTTCCCACACATTTTCAATGAAAAGCTAAATGTTGACTATACACACAAAAAGAAAAACTACTATAAACAACACAAAATGAAACTGATACATAGCTTACAGCTTTTGAGTCAAACCTGCCAACACTTGGCATCTGTAAACTTTTCTCATGTCAGGGTATTGGCATACCTCTTTTAAATCCCAGTGTGTCGAGTTAATTGTAATTTTATTCAGAATAAAATTTGCTTAGCAATGAATTTGTCCATAAATGGAGTCACCTGCAATAGTTCACACCAATATTTTCCTGAGTCCTGTGCTTTAGGACTTCAGGAAAATAAGACTGTAGAGATGAAAGCCTAGCCACCACCAGCAAGGATCTCACAGAGGCACAAAAGGTGGATATCAGTTGAGATTTATCACCATAAGGTGATAAATATAAAGGCATAAAGAATCAGAGAACCAAGTGGGAAACCCAGGCTGAAACGTTTGGAACAGCCTTCCTAGAGTAGGTAAAGTCTCAGCTGTTATTGTCATCATCTGCTCCTTTAATTTCCTTTCCTTAAGTGATTCTATTTTTTTCATTGACTTTTGAATGATGAATAATAATTATCCAGGAAAACAATGAGTATCAGAGCATTTCATGAAGTATGAATAATTGGAGCAAGGCATAAAAATGTGAACAGCATAGATGCTTTGGAAAAAAAAACAGGTGAATGATGAAATATTAATGTTTAGAGTGATAAGAAATATAGCTAGAGAACTAGACAGAACAAGTAGATAAAAAGTAGATGAGCCAGTGCAAAGACTCCAACTTGGAAATGACTGTGGCATGCTGAGAGACAAACAGAAAAGCAGTGTAGCTAAAGCAGAATATATGAAGAGCCTAATGAGGTATATGAGGTTGAAAGGGTAAATAGGGCCACATCAGATAGCGCTTGATTATCCCTGGCAAGGAGGCAAGGGGTATGAAATTCACTCTGGTTGTACTAGGAATCCATTTAATCATGGTAGGGGAATACAGCCTCTGTGTGGGGGGTGCTGGGGGGTTGGAGATAAAGGTGCTGAAACTTGACTGAAGCAATGGAGGTGATGAAAAGGGTCAGATTCAGAATACTCTCTAATCAAACTTCCTGATGGATTAAAAGCATGGTGTCAGGACAAGGGAGAAAGCACAGGTGATCCCAGGTTGTGCCATTAACTGAGATGAAGAAAGCTTAGTGCAGAGAAGACTTAGAGGAAAATCAGAAGTTCTAGTTGAAACATGTTAAGTTTGAGGTGCAGATTCCAGCCAAATATAGATGGTGAAGAGGCAACATAGAGAATAGGGAAGAGATTTGAAAAATATTTAGAAAGGAAAATCTGTAGCACTTCCTGACTGAATGTGGACAGTCAGATGAAGAAAAGAACTAAGGAAATCATCCTTAACATTTCATTCCTGGGTTCTTGACTTCTTTCACTTCCACAACACATTTTCTTTTGTTTCTAGCACTTGGGACACCAAGGGTCATATCCTCAAATTCTCTAACTAGACCTATAGAAACTTTTTCATTAAAACAATATGAAACCAAACTGAAAATAGAGTGTACCACCCAATATCATTTACTGCTAAGAGAAATGTAAAAAAAAAAACCAAAACAACAATCAGTTCTGCAATCTGCTTAATTACTAGGTAATATCATTTTGTTCCTAGCCTGGCCTGTTATTCAATCTTTCTTATCTCATGAATACCAGAAATGGTATTACTAGAAGGCTTTTTAATGAAGCATGATAAAACATATAGTTGCTATTGCTGTCTATAATGCTAGCATCCTTAACATACAAGGAAAACAAACAAAGCAAAAGGTAAACATTTTGTCTATGTATCCTTAAAGTCTTGCAATCTATACTTGGCAATTCTCTACTTTCAATAAGCTGGTAGTCACAAATTCTAAAATGATACCTTTGCTTATTCACAACTAATAGGAATTTACTATTCCTCTTTGGTCTCTGAGAGATTTTCTCAATAACAGATTTTGTTTCAGTCCATCAAGATAATCTTCTCACTTATAACATTATCAATATGAAAAATTTTAGGGTAATACTTTAGAATATACAAAAATATTCATATCTAATCTAATTTAATCCTCATGACAATCTTGGGAGCCTGAAATTAATACCTCATTTTCCAGATGTGGAATTTAGGCTCAGAAAAATTAGGAAACTTGTCTAATTTCATATAATTAAATAAATTAAATAAAAGGGGATATCCTCCTCACCATGAACAGTTTCTAACATGCAACAGTCATCAACAATTGTTTTGAAAATAAATGAATGAATTAATGAATAAATGAATATCCTTTTTAAGAAATATTTTATTTTTTAAAGTAAGCTCCATACCAATGTGGGACTTGAATTCATGAACCCCAAGATCAAGAGTTGTATGCTCTACTGACTGAGCCAGCTAGGCACCCCTGAATAAATGAATATGTTATTCCAAGTGCAGTGCTATTTTCACTATAGCAGCACCTCCCTCAAACAAATCAGAATTTAATTCTGAAAACCTGGTACCCAGTAACCATTATTATAAAAATAAAAGTTCTGTACATCAAAAGGAAAAACAATTGAACTACATTAAGTTACTTGTGTATCTACACATACACCAGAGTCTCCCTCAGTTCCTGTCTTTACTCATCCAGTTCTTTCCAACTAACTGTTACCTAATTAGTGGAGTATTTTCCCCTCCTCCACCCCTTCTTTATTGGCTCATTTCATTCCCATTCAACCTTAAAACCTTGGTTCACATATCAGCTACTATCAGCACCTCCGGACACTCCCTACTCTGTGTCAGAGTCCCTTTTCCATGCTACCATAGCCCCTGCTGCTTATCATTCTTGTTGCCGTAATCTCAACATATGGTAACTAACCACTTATTTGCCTTAAGATTAGCTCTTTCAGGGCAAAATTCATGTTTTATGCAACCCTTTATCATTTATACATAACACAGTGTCTTTACATACCAGGTATAATGTAATGTAGATATATGATATCTACCTGTCTATAAATGTTTGTTTGAACTAAAGACCTCCTGAGTAGAAATATTCAAAAGGTTCTGTTTTTTTGCCACTAATTACAAGGAGAGTGAAGAGCAAATATCTGAATTGAAAGTCTGGCATCATGTTTCTAAACAGTTCCTTGGCAACCCAACAGGTATATATAATAAGGAAAATAGCACAAACACCAGATTTTAAAATATTAGTCCCCACAACAGAAACTTGTTGTTTGCAAACCTCAGTTCTCTCTCCTTCTGGCCCCCAACCTCATAATCAATAAAAAAATGATCTTATTAGATAAATATAAAAGAGTCTAATTCTGAGGCTTTAAAATTTTTCATGACAGAAGTAAAATAGGAAGGATATTGTTAAATTTTGAATCTGGCCATATTGCTTCCCCCCCCCTTTTTTTTTTTTAACATTTCAATGTCCTTTCAAAACCATCTCTCCCCCTCCCCCAATAAATACCTGGTCTTATTTTATGTATGTATCCTGCTTCATTTCTCACCAGGAACCACACTCCTCTTTTAAACCATATACTCAAATCAATCTAAAATAGCATTTGTTTCCAAAATAAACTAAGGTGTTTAAACCACTATGTCTTTCCTTATGACCCTTTTTCAGCATAGAATGCATGTGCACTCCTTATCTAAGCCCAATAAAGTCTTCCTTTCTCAGAGCAATGCTTCCACTGGGGTACAGCACCCCAGGTCCACCTCTGTGCTTCCCTGTCCTCTGATATACTCCTTTTACACTCTCTGTGATGCTGCAGTGCACATCTATTGGTAGATGCTGCAGTCCCAACACAGAGTTCCTCAAGGCCAGAGACTGGGTTCATCTCATTCATTATTATATTATTAGTACAGATCCTGGCATAAAGCAGACATTCAGAGAATTTTGTGAATCAGTGAATCAACAGACTGATGACTGTGAAAACATTGCTCAAAGTCTAGGAAGGATTAGGAGTTTTCTTCTGCCTGAGACCTAGTCAGAATCTAATCTACCATCATTGACATTCCACAGACAATTCTCCAAAGACTGGTGTATAAAACCAGTTGACATTGGCCTAAACTAAATGAGAGATCTTCAATTCTTGAAGAATTGCTCACTCATACCTTAAAGGTATACCTTAGTATACCTTTAAGATGGCATTTGTTCAAAAGTATAAAATATATGCTAGTACTACTCTCAAAAAATGATTCCATTTCACAAGGTCCTGGAAAAAGATGTGTGCACACAAGACAGAATTACATCAAAGGTGCAAAAGATCTTTTATAATTAGCTGTGGCTTAGGTCCCCAGTCCCAAAATAGAAAAATCCAGTAATCTGGGATGAAGTAGAAGAAACAATCTTTTTTTCTAATCCTTCTCAACATAAATAGCATCAAATTATAGCATGATATCTACCCTACTCATTCCATTGTTCCCAATCCCTAAGAATCTAGGTAGGAATTTCCAATCTTAATTATAGGACTAAATTAAAACTTAAATTATAAACAGGGGAGTATCATATACCTTATACCAAAAATGAAGTTTGCTTTCAACCATTCGTTTCTTTAAAAAATATTAATTCCTCTTTTCACAATACCATAGCTACCTGAATAAAATTACCTATGGTTGAAAACTGTGTAGTTGTTAAAATCATAAATTCATAGGGAACCAAATAACACAGTATTCATTTACCTGTATTATAAAAGCTCACATTGGCATTTGTGAGGAAAATACACAACTTGTATTCAAATTGCTATAAATGTACATCAGTGGGAACAGTAAGACACCAATAAAAGTGACAATTACAGGATTTTTTAAGACAGCATCATAGGAAGATGCTAAACTCACGTCCTTGCACAAATACACCAAATCTATAGCTATAGATCAGTTCCTTCTAAAGAAGACCTGAAAACTAGATGAAATGATTCCATATCAAAAGATAAAAGGACCACATCAAGATGGGTAGGAAAGGCAAAAACAGGGTCTTAACAAAAATACCACTCTTGGCAAAACACAATAGGGAGTAATCTCACCAGACAGGCACTACCCAGGGTAGTGAAAGATGGGTACACCTAATCAAGCCCCAGACCCCTGGGATCTGCACCACAGTGACAATCCCCCAGAACATCTAACATGGAAAACCAATAGGGCTAACATCTGAGGATCCCAAAGTGCTATAGAAAACATTTGGAAGGCTCACCTGTGGTCTCACTTACCAAGAGACCAGTTAATAGTCTGAAAAGAACCTAGACAATATATGAGAAAAGTTTATTTTCTGAACAGGAGTCAATCACTGTAGTAGCAAGAAACAACCAAAATACCCTCTGAAGACTGAGGAACTGGGGTGCCTGGGTGGCTTAGTTGGTTGAGCATCCGGCTTCAGGTCAGGTCATGATCTCATGGTTTGTGGGTTCGAGCCCCAAGTCGGGCTCTGTGTTGAGAGCTAGCTCAGAGCCTGGAGCCTGCTTCAGATTCTGTGTCTCCCTCTCTCTCTGACCCTCCCCTGTTTGTGCTGTCATTCTCTGTCTCTTGGAAATAAACAAAAAATATTTATAAAAAGTAAAAAAAAAAAAAAAAAGACTGAGGAACTAATGAATTCCATGGTTGTATTCTCCTCATATCCTGCTAGCAGAGGCAAACAAGCTCAGATGCAGCATACACCCACTGCCTAGCAGGGAGGGTTGAAGGTGAGAGGTCATGGAAATTGCTGGGTCAGATACCACCTTCTCACTCCCTAGCAAGGGCAGATGAGCAGGAATGCTCACAGAATTCTCATGCTGCTGAGAGAATATGTGAACAGGGCGGACAGCAACACTCCCATGCTTCCTGATAGGAGCTCACAAGTATAGCAGCTGTGGCACGTTTCAACTTCCGGCCTAAACATATACTACATACATACAAAAAAGTAAGAAAGAAATCAAAACATAACACTCCATTAAGACATCAAAACACAAGGGAAGAAAGAAAGATAAAAAAGAAACAGAGGAAAGCTACAAAAAGAGAAAATTATTAACAAACTGTCAATAAGTAGATAACTATCAGTAATTACTTTAAATGTAGTTTAAATTACATGTACTAAATTCTCTGGTCAAAGTCATCAAGTGGCTGAATGGATTAAAAAAATAGACATCTATATATTGTGTACAAGAGACTCACAAAAGATGTAAAGACTGAAAGTGAAGAGATGGAAAAATATACTTCATACAAATGTAAACAAAAAGAAAGCCTGTGTAGCTACACTAATGACACAAAATATAGACTTTAATAAAAACAAAGATTGTAATAAAAGACAAAAAAGGGCACTACAAAAATAACAATAGGGTCAATAACAAAAATGATCTATATGGTATATATATATATATATATATGCATATATATATACATATATTATGTCCATCCAACATAAAAGAAGCAAAATATATAAAGCAAATAGTAATAGACCTAAAGAGAAAAACTGGCAACAATACAATAATATTAGGAGATTTTAACACTCAAACTTATATCAACAATAGGTCATCCAGACAAAAAAATGAGTAAGGATACATCAGCCTTAAACAATGTATTAGACCAGATAGACTTCACAAATTTATACAGAACATTCTATCTCAAATCACCAGAGTGCACCTTCTTCTTCACTGCACGTGGAACCCTCTCCAAGGCAAAACACAAGTTAGGCCATAAAACAAGTCTCAATAAATTAAAGAAGATGGAAATTATATCAAACTTCTTTTTCGACAAAAATGGTATGAAAGTAGAAATAAATTACAAAATACCCCACAAACTACCAACAGTAGGAAAAGGGAATTACTCAACATGTTACTAAATAACTACTGGATTATAGGAAAAAACCAAAGGAGAAATAAAAAAAGAAAATACCTAGAAACAAACAAAGCAAAAATGCAACATACCAAGAGCAATGGAATTCAGCAATAGCACTCCTCACGCGGAAATTCATAGAAATATAGGCTCATCTCAAGAAACAAAAGAAATTTCAAATCAACAACTTAATACATAAACAACTGTTAACACCTAAAGGAACTAGAAAAATAAGAACAAATGAAGCACAAGGATAGAAAAAGAAAGAGGGCTCAAAAAAATAAAATCAGAAAGGAAAGAGAAGTTATAATTGATATTACAAAAATACAAATGATCATAAAAGAACTAGTATTATCAGTTACATACTAACATATTGGACAACCTAATGGAAACAGATAAATTCCTAGAAATTGTAAATATTCTAAGACAGAATCAGGAAGATACAGAAAATCTAAATAAACTAAGGACTAGTAAGGATTTCAATCAGTAATCAAATACCTACTAACAAATAAAAGTCCAGGACCAGATAGTTTCACTGGTAAATTCTATCAAATTCAAAGAAGATTTAATATCTTTCTCAAACTCTTCCAAAAAACTTGAAGAGGGAAAGCTCCCAAAACCATTAATGAGACCACATTACCCTGTTACCAAAACCAGACTAAAACACCACTAGAAAAGAAAATTACAGGCCAATATCTCTGGTGAACATATTTGTAAAAGTCCTCAACAAAATGTTAGCAAACTGAATTCAACAATGTATTAAAAACATCATGCATTATGGTCAAAAGAATTTATTCCAGGGATGCAAAGATACTCCAACATCTGCAAATCAATCAATGTTACACACCACATTAACAAAAGATAAAAAGTAGATGATCAACTCAACTGATGCAGACAAAATGGTCTGAGATTACTTTCACGTGATGAAATTCAACATCCATTTAAGATTAAAATGCTCATCAAACTGAGTACAGAGGGAATTTACTTCAACATATTAAAAGCTATATATGACAAACCCACAGTTAATATACACTATGGTGAAAAGGAGGATGCTTTTGTTCTGAGATCACTAACAACACAAGGATGTCCACTATCCCCACTTTTATTCAACATAGTATTGGAAGTCCTAGCCACACTATTTTGGCAAGAAAAGTAAATAAAAAACATAAATTAGAAAAGAATAAGTAAAATTATCACTATTTACAGAAGATGTGATACTAGATACACAAAAACCTAGACTCCATCATAAAAGGACTACAAATAACTAATAAATTTAGTAAAGTTGAAGGAAACAAAATTAATATACAAAAGTATTTTATATTTCTATACACTAATAACAAACTACCAAAAAATCAGGAGAACAGTCCATTTACTATTGCAAAAAGAGAGGAGGAGGGGGGAGGGGGAGGAGCAGGAGGAGGAGAACATGGGGCAGGGGGAGGAGTAGGAGGGGGAGGAGGAGAAGAAATTACCTAGGATAACTTTAACCAAGGAGGTTAAAGACCTCTACACTGAAAACTATGGCACTGATGAAAGAAACTAAATCAGATGCAAATAAATAGAAAGACAGTCTGTGCTCATTGACTGGAGAATTAAAGTAAAATGCCCATACTTTCCAAAGCAATCTATAGATTCAATGCAAATCCTATCAAAATCTCAATGGCAGTTTTCAAAGAAATAAAACAAATAATTCTAAAATTCGAATGGAACCGAAAGACCATGAAGAGCAAACACAATCTTGAGAAAGAACAGTGCTGAAGGAATTATGCTTCTTGATTTCAAAATATACTACAAGATTGTAGTAATCAAAGCCGTATGGAATTTGATTTTAGAAAGACACATAGATCAATAGAACAAAATAGAAAAAAAACAGAAATAAACTCATGTATATAGTAAATTAATTTACAACAAAGAAGCCAAGAACATACAATGGAAAGAGGGAACTCTCTTCAAAATGGTTTTGGGAAAACTGGACAGGTGCATGTTAAGAATGACACTGGACCCTTTCTTAAACTGTGTACAAAAATTAACTTGTTATTGATTAAAGACTTGAAATGTAAGACCTAAAACCATAAAACTCCTAGAGGAAAACAAAGGAGACAAGCTCCTTGACATCAGTATTAGTAAAGTTTTCTTTTATTTTTTAAGTTTATTTATTTTGAGAGAGAGTGTGTACGTGAGCAGGGGAGGGACAGGGAGAGAGAGTGAAAATCTCAAGCAGGCACTGTGCTATCAGCTGATTAGATCTCTTAGAACCATGAGATCATGACCTGAACTGAAACCAACAGTCATACAATTAACTGACTAATCCACCCAGCACCCCAGTAAAGTTTTTTTTTTTTAATCTGACTCCAAGAGCAGGGGGAAACAAAAGTAAAAGTAAACAACATTAAACAAAAAAGTTTCTACAATGAGAAGGAAACTACCAATAAAATTAAAATGCAACATGCTGAATGGGAGTAGATATTTGCAAATGTAAACCCAATAAGGGTTGAATACCCAAATCTATAAAGAGTTCATATCTCAGTAACAGAAACAAAATAACAAACAAACAAACAAACAAACAAAAACCCAGAGGTACCTGGGTAGCTAAATTGGTTAAATGTTGGGAAATAGGACCTCAGTTCTCAAGCACTGTCCTTGTGTATGAAACATCCCTTATCGAACTTCTACTCCCACAATGCTGGGAACAAGGGACTTGATGAAGTCCCAGGAGGACTTGCGGGACAGAGCCTTCCTGGTTATCAGCCAAGTGCGACAAGAAGCTACAGCACCAGAGATCTACCCATGCACAGTTGCAAGCTGTTCCTGCTTTGCCTGCTCTGCCTGCTCTGTAACTGTCTCTATTGTTCTGGTTAAACATTTACTGCTGACTAAATGTTTACTATGTCTCCAGGCTTGCTAGAAGGATATAAAATAAGATGCTGTCCCTAATAAAGTTTGCCATTAGCCATCAATTCTGGGTCTGTCTCCATCTCTTTCAGGGATGTCCATGGTGCCCTTGCTTTCCAGGACCATTCATGCTTTCATTGAGAAGCATCCATTTCCATTACCCATCAGCTTCTGGAGAAGTAAGCATTTCCTGGGATGCCTGGAAATGGTAAGTGCATTCCCTTAGCCATCGCCTGGAGGGAATGATGTTTCCATTAGCCATCAGCCTTTGGGAACAGTCATTGTGTCACTCGTAGTCTCCCCAGGACCCCATCCTCGTGAGGGATATTCTACCACAGTTAAACATCTGACTTTTGACATCAGGTCAGGTCATAATCTCTGGGTGGTGAAACCGATTCCCCTGTCCTCCCCAGCAGGCTCCACACTGGGTGTGAAACCTACTTCAGATTCTCAGAGAAGGTCCTGTGTAGCAATGAACACTTACATTTACATAAATAAAAAACAGTCCACTAGTCCTTATTTTTATTCATGAGTGACAACCGGATCCCAGTAGATGCCTATCTTGACTCTTAATTGGAAGAGTCATTCCTGTAGTAAGGGGTTGATGGGTGTTCTTTTGTACACCTCATGACACTGACTGAAATACAAAAGTATACTTCTTACAGTATTTGAAAGCAGTCCTTCTGAACACCATACATACTAAAATAGAAAAAAATTACATTTTTAAATGCATATAGAAATATATTAAAAGCAATTTATGCATTTACCCAGAAATTCCAATTCTAAGAGGTTACCATTAAGGAGATAAGACAAAATGAAGATATGTGCTTCACTGACCAAGATGTTCACTACAATAGTATCTATGGTAGAAAATTTTGGAAACAAGCTGAGAGACCAACATTAAGAAAATAAATACATAAATAATGGCACATTCAAAATTAAACACAATTATCAAAATACTATTCACAAAGAATATTTAACAACATAGAAAAAATCAGAATACAATATTTAATGAAAAAGTTACAATAAAAAATCATATGTAGAGTGCAAAACATCAATGTAAAAGGATATGCACACAATAGGAAAAAAGAAAAGAAGCTTCCTTTTCAGCATAAGTACTTGTTTAATCAATTTCCCACTGAATACAATGGAGGAAGGGTCAAAAGAAAAAGAGAGACACTAAAAAGTCCACAGGGATTGCCTCTGTTAGAGAAATTAAGAAAGGTTGATTCTGTTTCTATTTCTCCATAAGTGACATTTTTTTTACATTAAGAAAGTATAATCAAAATCAATAAATAGAAAAATTAATATAGAAGAAAATATTAGTGTAATAATGACAAAACCACCATTCTAGTACTCTCATGAAACCTCACTCCATTTCAATATCTTCCCACAACTAATATTATCTCTCTATGAATTAGTGTTTCCATTAAAGAAATAAATATATGTTAAGTAATTAATTAATAAAATTTAACTCCTTGAATAAAGAATATTCACGGGTAAAAGATCATCAGCTGAGAATTAAATTAGAAATAAACAACAGAGAAGAACTCTGGAAATCTCCAAAAAGTAAAATAATGTGATTTTCAATAACCCATAAGTCAAAGAAAAAAATCTGAAGAAACGTTAGAAAATCTTTAAACTGATTAAAATGGAAATAAAAAGTAAAATTCATGGGATGAAACTTAAAAATTCCCTAGAAGGAAACTTACAGCTTTACATGACTGTATCAGAACATAGATATGATCTCAAATCAATAAGCTAGACTTATGTCCTTAAAAAATCATAAAAGGGTGAAGTAAACTCAAAATAAGAAGAAAAATAACAGAGATTAGCAAGAGAAAAATTGATATAGAAAACAAAACAAACAAAATGAATAGTGTGTTAATGAACAAAGTTGGTTTCTGAAGACTCAACAAAACTGGCAAATTTTAGTGAGACTGACCAAGAAAAAAATGACACAAATTATTAAACTTATAATGAAATTCGTATCACCAGTATTAACAATACAGAAATTAAAGTTATAGGTAATGTTATGGAAACTTTTTGTCAACAAATTAGACAAATAAAATTGACAAATTCTCTGAAAAAATATATTGATTCAAGAAAAATCAGAAGATCTGAATAGATCTATATCAAGTATAAAAAAATGATTTGAGTATTAATTAGAAATTTTCCTACAAAGAACATCTCAGACCTCACTAACTTTTACCAAATGTGTAAAGAGATAATAATACAAACACATTCTTTCATAAAATAGAGGAGGGAACACTTTTCACTTCACTTTATGAGGCCAGTAACACTATATCACAAAAGCAAGAAAAAGACATTCCCAAAGAAATAAGACACAACCCAACATTTTTCATGAAAGTAGGAAGAAAGTTTAAGTGAAATACTAGCAACCCATATCCAGCAGCCATATAAAGAATTATACTCCAAAGAAGGGAGTTCAAGATGGAGGGTAGAAAGATCCAGAACCCACTTCCTCCTACAGATACAACAAATAAACAGCTACAAGGAAAATTGCCTCTAAAAAATACATGAAAACTGGATAAATAGATTCTCCACAACAAAGCATAAAAGAGCAGCATCAAAATAGTAGGAGATTTTATTTTTGTGTATGGTGTAAGAGAGTGGTCTAGTTTCATTCTTCTGCATGTTGCTGTCCAGTTCTCCCAGCACCACCTGCTAAAGAGGCAGTCTTTTTTCCATCGCATACTCTTTCCTACTTTGTCAAAAATTAATTGGCCATACATTTGTGGGCCTAGTTCTGGGTTCTCTATTCTATTCCATTGGTCTATGTGTCTGTTTTTGTGCCAATACCATACTGTCTTGATGATGACAGCTTTGTAG
>NC_043707.1:103458608-103474122 GCF_006229205.1 Suricata suricatta | reverse complement strand
AAAAAAAAAAGACAAATCTCATATGACATCACTTGTATGAGGACTTTAAGATACAAAACAGATGAACATAAGGGAAGGGAAGCAAAATAATATAAAAACAGGGAGGGTGACAAACCTAAGAGACTCTTAAATATGGAGAACAAACAAGGGTTGCTGGAGGGGTTGTGGGAGTGGGGGATGGGCTAAATGGGTAAGAGGCATTAAGGAATCTACTCCTGAAATCATTGTTGCACTATATGCTAACTGGGATGTAAATTAAAAAATAAATAAATTTTTTAAAAAGATTTTAAAAAAATAGTAGGAGAAGCAGAGATAGTCTCATCAAAAAACCCTAGGAAAGCACTGTGATCCACAATCAGGAGGGAAACCTCTCTCACAAAGGTAAAAGAACTTTCTGCTGAAAAGTGAAGGGCATGTGCTCCACATCAAGTACCAATCCCTATATCCTGTACAAGAGAGACAAGGTCCTCAAATGGCTAGCTTTGAGAAACAACAGGGATTATATCCAGAAAACCCAGAGACATGTAGCAAAAAGGGAACCAGCTCTTAAAGGGCTTGCAAACAGACAAGTCACTCCAGGACCCAGTGCAAAAATATCACTTTAACAAAGCACCTACACACCATATGAAGGAGATCCACATATTAATTGTAAAACATCTGCCAGAGAGGCAGGAACTTGTTATGACTCCCTCCAAGGTGGCAGGTACCATTTTTGCATTCACATTCTAACTTGTTGATAAAGGCCCTAGTAGTAGCTAACATGGAACTCTCCCACAACCCTGTTAGTAGCAGAAGGCACAGCACATGAGGGCCCCATGCTTCCCTGCACCATAGCTGGGCATCTCAACCAGAATGTTTGAGGAATCCCAAAAAGTTCCAAACAAGATGAACCCAAAGATATCCACACCAGTAAAGTTAAAAATAAAGAGGGAATCTTAAAATCAGCATGAGAATGACAACTTGTTACATGCAAATGAAGATTTTCCAGCAAAAAAAAATTGCCATGTCAGAAAAGAGTGGCATGACATAAAGTGTTGAAAGAAAAAATAAAATTCCAATTTTCTCTACCCAGCAAGGATACCATTTAGAATTGAAGATGATATTAAGAGTTTTCCACATAAGCAAAAGTAAAGAAGTTCATCAGCTATCAACCAACCTTAAAAGAAATGTTAATGAAGGATTTATTTAACCTGAAAAGAAATGGCCCTAATTAATAACAAGAAAACATGAGAGTAAAAATCTCACTAGAAAATATAACAATATAGTAAAAATGGTAGACCAACCAATTAAAAGGAACCATGAAGGTTAAAAGACAAAATTAGCAAAATTAACTAAAACTGCAATAATTAAATATTCATAAAATTAAAAGATACAAAATGTGACATCAAAACTATAAAACATTGGGGGTGTAAAAATTTAAAGCTTTGGAATGTGCTTTTTAAATTTTATTTCTAGCAGTATGTGTAAAATGCAAAGCTAATAGGTCCTGTCATTGATTTCTAAAAACCCTCCCCTCCTTCCTTTAGCTTCTATTCTCAGTTAGGCCTCAGCTTCATAGACACAGAAATAGATTGACGGTTACCAGGGAGGAAGGTGTTTAAAAGATAGGTGATGGGGACGCAGGGGTCAATGGATGGGGACAGATGATAACCAGACCTTGGCGGTAATTGCTTAGTAGTGTATACAGATGTCAGATCATACACAGATGTCCTGAAACAACTAATGCTGTATACAAATCTTACCTCTATTAAAAAAAAGAATTATGTACATGATTACATTTTATTTACCCCAGGAATTCAAGATTAGTTCAACAATTGAAAATCAATTTTAGGAATGTTACATATTGATAGAATAAAAGATAAAAATCACGATTTTATCAAAATAGATGCTCCCCAAAAATTTTGAAAAATTCAATACCCAATAATCACAAAAATTCTCAAACTCTAGAATATATGGAGATTTTTCTCATCCTGATAAAGGGCATCTATACAAAAATATTTCTTAACAATTTTCCTAAATACCTTATAGCAGTGTAAACCAGAGTCATCATGTTTTATATTACATATTGTACTTTATAACCTGTTGAGAGTAGATCCTAAGAAATCTCACAAGGATATATTTTTTCTTTTCCTTCTATTGTGTCTATATGACATGATGGATGTTAACCTATTATGGTAATCATTTCACAATATATAAAAGAAACCATCATGTCACACATCCTAAACTTACACATACAGTGATGTATGTCTATCTCAATATCTCAATAAAGCTGGAAAAAAACAAACCTCCAAAGCTCACATCATAATTAATAGTTAAAAAGTAGAACCCTTCCCCCTAAGATCAGGATCAAGGAAATGATGTATGCCTATGTCACTTCTATTCCATTCTAACCAGTAAAATAAAGTAACATAAATGGATTGGTTATTTCAAATATTATTATTATGATATGTATCATTTAATAAGGATAAAAATAAAAGTAAAATTATCAAAAGAAATGCAAGACTTGCACACCGAAACGTATAAACATTGATAAGAGAAATTAAATGCAATATAAATAAGAGGGAGGAGATTCCCTGTCTGGAGATTAGGAGGCTCAATAATATTAAGATAGCTGTTTTTCCCAAATTAATCTATAGATTCAACACAATAACTATCAAAAACCTAGCAGGTTTTTTGCTGACAATGAGAAGTTCATCCAAATATTAATATGAAAGTACGGAGAACCTAGAGCAGCTAGAATAATTTTCAAAAAAAAAATCTTTTTGGAATTGACACTACCTAATTTCAAAACTTAGAGCTACATTAACCAAGACTGGTGTGTTAAGAGTAGTTCAGGCATATAGATCTATAAACAAGATTGAGAGTTTAGAAGTAAAGCCATACATGTACAATCAGCTGATTTTCAACTAATGTGTCAAGACATTTCAATGGGAAAAAATATAGTCTTTTGACTAATGGTGCTGGACCAAGTAGATACATTCAGAAAAAAAAAATTAGATATTTAATATCATGCGCAAAAGATACCACAAACTGGATCAAATCTAAGAATTAAAACAGTAAAACTCTTAAAAAAAAAAACATAACCTTGGGTTAGCAAAGAATTCTTAGATATGACATCAAAAATCCAAAAAAATAAATTATACTTTATCAAAATTCAAATTTTTGTACTATAAAAGGTTACATAAAGGCAAAGATGAACCCAATATTGGGAGAAAATAATTGCAAATTATAGAGCTATAATGAATTTGTATCCAGAATATATAAAAAAATTTTTTCGGGGGCGCCTGAGTGGCTCAGTTGGTAGAGTGTCCAGCTTCGGCTCAGGTCATGATCTCGCTGTTCACGGGTTGGAGCCCCACGTCAGGCTCTGTGTTAACAGCTAGCTCAGAGCCTGGAGCCTGTCTTTAGAGTCTGTGTCTCCATCTCTCTCTGACCCTCCCCTGCTCATGCTGTCTCTCACTCTCTTTCAAAAATAAATAAAACATTAAAAAAAACTTTTTTTAATATTTTTGTGCTCGCTTTTTCAGCAGCACATATACTAAAATTGGAACAATACAGAGAAGATTATCATGGCCCCTGTACAAGGGTGACATGCAAATTCATGAAGCATTCCATATTTTTTATGAAACACAGCCAGATCAACACTAAATCATCCTGTACACCTAGAAAACTGACTTGGGGATTAAGACAACAATCTGAACAGGTATACAGCATGGAGGGGTGAACTGGGGAAGACAAACTACAGAAGGCAGAGAGCTGTTTTTGCTTGCAGAAAGAGGACAGAAACAGGACAGAGAAAAGCAACACCACTCCCCAAAAGCAGCTGGAGAGAAAGTGGAAACAGCCACAGGGCCTGAACAAAAAAGGGAGAAAGGAGAAAGGAGAGGGTTTAAATTCCATTAAGACTTGGGGCACCTAGGTGGCTCAGTCGGTTAAGCCTCCGACTTCAGCTCAGGTCAGATTTCACATTTGTGGGTTCGAGCCCCGCGTGGGGCTCTGTGCTGACAGCTAGCTCAGAGCCTGGAGCCTGCTTCCAGTTCTGTGTCCTCCTTCTCTCTCTGCCCCTCCCCCTCTCATGCTCTGTTTCTCTCTGTATCAAAAGCAAATAAAATATTTGAATGCCATTGGGCTTTCTTTAAAAAAAAAAATTCCATTAAGACTCTACAACCAAGGGAGAGCAGAGACCAAAACTCCACAGCTCAATAGCTGGTAGTATGTGGTGGGAAGGGCAAATCCCCCAGAACAGAGACTGAGTTCTGGGGGTCCTCACTCCACACAGGGAGTGGCAGTTCCCCTGCTGGGAGGGCATTTGGTAGAGGCTATGCACACACACCCTACCCCCAAAGGAAAACATCCCAGCAGACTCAGGGGAAACAACCACATTTGCTGTGCTGGAAAAGGGACATTAAGGGTAAAGCCTAGTGCCAGATGTGTGCTGTGATTTTCTATAATCCCAGAAATGTTGCTGCAACACAATAGTGTGAACTTTTCTGGGGCGGGATGGCACTCAGCCATAGTCTCTGGATATCAGAAACAGCACAGTCCACAAATGTTCCTGGGTGCTGCCAGCATCTGACCCTCCACCAGAAGGTCTGAGCAGGTCAAAGCCACAGTCCCTCAGAAGTGAGGGGTTGGGAAACAAATGCATCTTAGATAAAACTCAAGACCTGACGGCATGGTCACAAACACTGTAAAAGTGGGGAGTAGGTGAAAGCCAGAGACAAAGGGTGGGTGTATGATTCCTGATCAGTGAGAGCAGATACTAAAGACTAGGTAGCTGGTTGATGCCATTTTCACCCTTCCTGTGCATGTGCATATACACCTACAAGCACGAAAACAATCCACCCCAGTAAGATAAGCAGCACTATCTAGTGGAGAATGGAGCCAACAGACTAAGCCCCATCCAACTGGGCCAACCTAGCTCTTGCAGAATCACAAATTTCTCTACCTAGTTTACACACTATAAAGTGCTTCATATTTTGACTTCTAGGGGAAAACGATGTAATTTCAATCATATTTCAGTCTGTTCTGTGGTCCATCTATTAAATTTTTATCTTTTTTATAATTTCTTATTCTTGATTACAGAAAGAAAAAAATATTTTTAATTTCAATTTTTATTAAAAATATTTTTCTTTAATTTTTTCTACTATTATTTTTACTTTTTTGGAAATATTGCAAATCCTATTTTACATCCATCATTCTGTTTTATTCTACTTCGTTGTACTATTAGGTATGTATCCAAGGGGTAGGGGTATGCTGTTTCGAGGAGGCACATGTACTCCCATGTTTATAGCAGCTCTTTCAACAATAGCCAAAGTATGGAAACAGCCCAAATGTCCATCGATGGATGAATGGATAAAGATTTGGTATATATATATATAAACACACCAAATTATATATCCAAATTATATATATATATATATATATATATATATATAATAGAGAATTATTTGGCAATCAAAATGAATGAAATCTTGCCATTTGCAACTACATGGATGGAACTAGAGGGTATTACGCTGAGCGAAATTAGAGATAAATATCATATGACTTCACTCATATGATGACTTTAATATACAAAACGGGTGAAAATATGGGAAGGGAAGCAAAAATAATATAAAAATGGAGGGGGACGAAACACAAGAGACTCAAATATGGAGAAAAAACTGAGGTTTACTGGAGGGGCAGTGGGAGGATAGATGGGCTAAATGGGGAAGGGGCATTAAGGAGTCTACTCTTGACATCATTGTTGCACTATGTGCTAATTAACTTGAACGAAAATTTAAAAAAAATAAGTTAAGAAACACAGAAAAAAAAGAATTCTTTCAACTCAGTAAGAAGTATTCAAACCTTTTCAAAAGTGGGCAAAATATTTCAAAAGATTTCAGCAAAGAAGATATACAAACGGTTAAAGATACACAAAAAGGTGCTCAAAATTATTAATAATTAAGGAAATGCAAATTAAAATAATAAAAAAATGAGTTTGATTAAAAGCTTCTTTAAAAGTAGAATAAATTATCTATAAGACTCAGAAATCACTAGAAGGGCTAATATTCAAACAGACAATAAGTGTTGGGAAAGATATAGAGAAAGGATAACCTTCATATATTATTGGTGGCAACAAAAATTGGTACACTTTGGAAATCACTTTGGAAGTGACTTTAAAAGCAAAATACAGGGCCTGGGTGGCTCAGTCGGTTGAGTGTCTGACTGCTGATTTCTGCTCGGGTCATGATTCCAGGGTTGTGGGATATAGATAGATAGATAGATAGATAGATAGATAGATAGACAGATAGATAGATAAATATGGATATATATAAATATCTATGTATAGGATCTGTGTATATAGGATAAAATATATGTATGTAGAATAAATATAATATATATGAGATATGTGTTGTTTATATCTACACATGTGAGAATATATATATATATATATATGGATATATATATGGAGAGATATATACAAAGATGTACACACGAATGTAATGAACTACCAGAATATATTCCTACATATATACTTGCTCATGTATAAAATCACTTTTTCTCAGGAACAGTCATCACAGCGTTCTTTATAATGTGAAATAGTTAATACAAATGTCCAGACATAAAGAATTAGTCAAATAAATTATAATACATTCCTATAATGAATAACTATGCACATATTATTAAAAACTATATCAGAACTAATTTAATCTCACATCATGGCAAAAAGTTACAGTGTCTGAAAGTAAAGGCTCTAGAGCCAAACTGTCACCATTTGAACCCAGCTCTACGACCTACTCATGAGAGTCACATAACTTTTCTTGTTCCTGTTTCTCATCTGTCAAATGAGGGTAAAATAATATGTATCTCACAGAGATGTGATAAGCCAATGATTTACATGTAAAATCTTTCAGAGTGCTGGCTCATAGAAGTGATCTGTAAATGCGGCTGTTACTATTCTCTACACCATGGCTTTGCTAAAGAGCAAGTGGGTGAAATAAGATACACAGAATTACATTAGACATTAATGCTTAAAAAGTAATGTATAAATGTATATACTTGTATACAAATACATATGAAAAGATATATAAGAAACCCTATCACTGGTTGCCTCCAGGGAGGGGAATGGGATAAAGAACAAGAGAGAGAGGAAACTTACTTTTCTTCATATACCATTTCATACTTTCTGAATTTTATTCACTATGCATATTTTTTTAAATTAAATGATATATTTACTTTTTAAATGTAATAGTAGAGTAGCTTTAAGCTTTGTTTAAACCTGCATTTTCTCAGCCTATTTACCTATAAAATACTCTTTTCGAGGAACCCCTAAACATCACCCCTTGTTCCAAACAACACCATTTTAGAAAAATTGCTGCAGGCTAAAGAGAACCACTGAAATTTGCAGAAGAGAATGACATATTCAGAGCAGAGATTTGGGACCTTTTCCTTTTTTTGATAGTGTTCTTTTTTGGACGTGATAGGTGATTTCTTTTATTGGATATCGAAGTTTGAAATGCAATTACTTTAGAGCATGTGTGAGCAAAAGAAAACAAGTTTTAGAATGCATGCTTTGAGAATAAAACCAAACACATGAATACACCTTTTGTCAGAAACTAAATACTTTTGATTTCACTAAATCTGTAAATATATCACAGTCCTAACAAAATTGCATAGTGATGTTTTCTTTCTACAAATCTAACTATTTTTGCCAGTGCAGTTCAGCCTGGAGATTTAAAACTGAATTCTCATTGCGAAGACACTGAGGGCCCTTCCAGGATCTCTCATCTCCATTTCTCTTCTCTCTTCACAAACAGCCACCATACCTTGTAACCTCACTATACAAAACGAGGCAGTTGCCAAGCACAGAAAGAATGGGAATTTTGACCAAAATCCCACAGGTAATTAGTGGTGGAGCCAAGACGGTCTCGAAGCTGTCTGAGCTGAGGAGCTTACGACATTCCCCACAACAGTATACTCCTCCAGAAAATGTTTCTGTCTGCTTTCATATATAAAATATCATATATCAACTTTATGACCTCAAGGGATCTTCAAGATGAAAATTTTATCATTCCAGAGTTATAGAGTATATTAGCAGAAAGTCATCTATTTTCTATTTAGTTAAAAGTTTTGAAAGTATAAAACACCTAGCTAGGTTGTTTAAAATCAAAGTAGAAGAAAATTGTGCTACTCCTCAAATCAGAGTTTCCTACATGGTTTATATTACATGAAATGTTAACAGGTGTTCAGGCAAAAAAGGGTATCAATGATCAAAGACACTTTGGAAATACTGGATAAGCAGTTTTGGCTGATTTTCGCTACGAGCAGACTTCTTAAAACCTTAAAAATGCCCATATTCATTGTGATTCTCCTACAGGGGCACAGGGTATAATAAAGTGAATCTCATAATAATTAATACCTCTTGGACTAATGTTCTATATCACAAGTCATTGGGAAATAATTCCTTAGTGAAACAAAGATAGCTTTCAAAAATGGAAAGCAAGCGTGCATATTAAAGTGCATGCATTCCTGCTTTTCTCACAACCTAGATTTTAATCACTATTACCAAGTGTTTATGAATTACTAAACTGGACACATAACATCCCAGGAACCATGGTGTGCATCCACCTAATTCAGAAGGCACCAATTTTCATTTGAATAATGTTAAAAGTCAACCAACTATCATTTATATGGCCCTTCATCACAGTCACTATGCCAGGCATTAAAGAAACACTGAACAAAATAGTCATTATCTCTGCCTCAAATAGTTTACACTATGTAATAAATACACACATTAAATGAATAATTTCAATTAATGAAATTACTTCAAGAGGGCAAAATGTGGAAAAGGAAAAGTAAAGAAAGTGATGAAAACCTAAAAAGGAGGTCCTTATTCCTCAACTGCAGCAATTTCTTACTCGACACATTCCCAAAGGCAAAAGATTCAAGAGCAAAAAATGAACTATTGGGACCTCATTAGGATAAAAAGCTTCTGCACGGCAAAAGGAAACAATCAACAAAACTAACAGGCAACCAATGGAATGGGAAAAGATAGTTGCAAATGACATATTGGATAAAGGGCTAGTATCCAAAATCTATAAGGAAAAACACCAAATTCCACACCCATAAAACAAATAATCCAGTGAAGAAATGGGCAGAAGACATGAATAGACATTTCTCTAAAGAGGACATCCAGATGGCCAACAGACATGAAACAATGCTCAGTGTCACTCATCATTAGGGAAATACAAATCAAAACCATACTGAGTCAGGCTGGTCAGAGTGGCTAAAATGAACAAATCAAGAGACCATATAGATGTTGGCGAGGATGTGGAGAAACAGTCACCCTCCTACACTGGTGGTGGGAATGCAAACTGGTGCTGCCACTCTGGAAAACAGTATGGAGGTTCCTCAAAAAATTAACAGTAGAACTCCCCTATGACCCAGCAACAGCACTGCTAGGGATTTACCCAAGGGATACAGAAGTGCTGATGCATAGGAGCACATGTACCCCAATGTTCATAGCGGCACTGTCAACCATGGCCAAATCATGGAAAGAGCCTAAATGTCCATCAGCTGATGAATGGATCAAGAAGATGTGGTTTATATACATAATGGAATACTACATGGAAATGAGAAAGAATGAAATCTGGCTATTTGTGGCAATATGGATGGAACTCAAGGATGTTATGCTAAATGAAATAAGTCAGACAGCAAATGTCAGATACCATATGTTTTCACTCATATGTGGAACAGGAGAAACTTAACAGAGGACCATGGGGGAAGGGGAGGGGAAAAATAGTTAAGGAGAGGGAGGGAGGCAAACCATAAGAGACTCTTAAATACTGAGAACAAACTGAGGGTTGATGCGGGTAGGAGAGAGGAAAAGGGGTTATGGGCATGGAGGAGGGCACTTGTTGGGATGAGCCCTGGGTGTTATATGGAAATGAACTTGGCAATAAACTATAAAAGAAAAAAAAGGAGGTCCTTACTTAGTTTGGAGGATCAATGAATTCTTCTCTGAACAATAGCCATCTCAAGCTAACATTTGATAAATGCAGTCAAAATTTCCCAGAGAAAGAAGAGAAAAGCCATTTTCAGCAGAATGAATTACATTTTGGATGATCCAGAGGAAAGAACATGGGACATTTAAGAAGCTGGAATGAGTTCAGTATGACTGGAGGACATAGAGGGAAGGACAAAGTGATGCCACAGCATGGGCACACAAATGGTTTCAGGTTCTACAAAGAAGTAAAAGACAAGAGGGTGACATCATGTGTCTTCCAGAAGCTTGAGAGGCAATTATAAAAGTCCAGCTGAAGGAGAAAGGAAGTAACAAACTTTTACTGATTACACAACAAAAGTTAGGTCCTGTGCAATGTGCTTCAAATACATTAACTCATTTAATTCTTATAAGGATCCTTTAAGGGTAGAATCATTGCCCATTTTATAAATGAGGAAATAAAGAATCAAGAATATTATTAGGAAGATGCCTTTCTCAAGACTATATAGCTAGGCAAGGGCAGAGTCAGTATGTGACTTCTAAATCCTTGCCCAGAACAGCTAGTTACTCACCAGAAGGTAAAAAGAACAGGAATCTGGGTGGGAAGCAGTGGGGGAGGAGAGGTGGTGAAGAGGTAAGAGACATTGTGGATGGTTTGGCCACTAAGGATCTATCTGCAGGAAATAAGGTCTGTTCTGATCCCTGTGGACTAAGATGTTCTGTAATAAACAAGAGCCAACCAAAGAAATAACACCTGACCCTGGAGAAGAAAAACACTCCAGCAAGGAGATGCTTCACTGGAGAATCCTTTATAATAGTCTTTGGGAACTCAAATAAACAAAACAGAATGGTAGCTTCCAGGCACTGGGGAGTGAGAGAAATGGGAAGATATTGGTTGGGTACACTTTCAGTTGTAAGATAATTATGTTCTGAAAATCTAGTACAGCATGGCGACCACAGCTAATAATACTGGGGTATAATAACAATAATATATAACATAACATATATAAATAATATTAAAGAATAAATAATATAATAATTGTATACCTGAAATTTGCTGGGAATATATCTTAAGTGTTTTCATTCCCCCCCCCCAAAAAAACTGTGGGAAAAGGACGTGTTAATTAATTTGATTATGTGGTTATTTTACAATGTATACATATATTATCAAATCACCACATGGTACACTATAAATATACTTTTCATTCTTTAAATATACTGGCCATACTTTAAATTCTACTAGTTAATTATACATCAATATTGCAGGGGGAAGAAATGGTTGAAATCACTATTATATAACCCAGATGCTAGCTGAGGCATTTCTTTCTCTTAGAGATCTAGGCAAAATGGACAAAATTAACCCCCACCAATACCCTGCCTCCTATTTCAGACTATGAAGTTTACACGCCTTTCCTCTGACTTCTCAGACATTTGCATCTTTAAGGAATTCTCTCATTTCAAGGACTATATCAGCACTTGCTAGCTTTATTTGCCCATGGCAGTCAGGGTATAAAATTTGTGTGCTCTCCAATTTTGCTCTCTTATACACAAACACGTATACTTCACTTCCACAAGCCATTTCACAGATTTGTCCAGCAGCACAAAACACCTGGGAGTTCCTGGAATGGGTCATTTAAGTGGTGCACAGCCTTTCTCCATCTCACTAGCTCAGCCTGCTCTCACTCCTCCATTCCCCTCTGTTTGCTTTCTTGCTCTTTTACTCTCTGAAACCAAAAAGCAAGTTTGTCATCTCTTCTCAGGAATAATACATTATCCTTGGAGTTTCATTATTCATTCCAAAAAGTTTACCAAATAACAACTTCAAAACAAATATAAAGCTCTCAGTGAAAGTAATTCAGGGAATATTATTTTCTTTACTTCCTCATAATTATTGTTATTATTAATAAAAGATAACTCTTGTTTATTGAGCATAGATCTTGTGCCAAGCACCATGCCAAGTACTTTAAAATCAGTATCACATTTAACATCTTCATAAAAGTTCTGTGACAAAGATACTGTTTTATCTTTATCTTACCTATTAGAAAACTGTGAGTTAAAAACACCAATTAAATGAGTTGTACAAGGTCACACAGCTAGGGAATTGGAAGCCTGCATTTTTATCCAAGAGGTAGTAGTGGTATTTTCTCCACCAGTATACCCTGCTTCTGAGTCTTCTGCAGACTCAAATCATGAGAGGGTAACAAGGGCAAAAAAGAAGATGCCAAAATTCTACCAAAGTAGGAGGATAGGCTGAATTTCTAGTCAGGACAGATAGTTTTCCAAAAACCTTTTGTTGAGTTCGAAGGTTGGGATGATTGATCTCCTGTGTGACAGTTTCCTAAATTGCATGTCGCCTAGTTGAAATGTATAGTTTGATGGGTCCGCAGAATAGGTGACTGGGGGAAGGGGAGGAGAAAAACCATTCAAAGAAGCACAAAATTTAATTAAGGCAAACATTAGATCAATTATGACTAAATGGTGGTATAAAACATTAAGGTAAAACATGTATTAGTGTGACATTTGCATTTTTATGAAGTATGAATCACAAAGAAATAATATATGCAGCTAAATTTCAGTTAACTCCCTTTTAAAAGTCTTGTTACCATGGCAATGCCAAGAATGAGTTTTCACAGGATGTAAGATATGGATTTTTTGATTTCTTAAAAGCAGTTTAAATAAAAACTACCAACAGCATGGCTTCTTTTCATTTCTCTTACATGACCAAGGGCCACTGAAAATAAGAATCACCTAGACATCTATCCCAAAAATTACACAGAAGAAAAAAAATTTGAAAAATGAACTGGATTTCTCTGTTATATTTCTTTTATTTTTTATTCTCTTTTAGTTTCTAGTATATCTTAATAGTTTCATCCCGAAAGCTATGCCTATAAAAACATTCTAATTGCAAGAAAAACAATGAAGAATATTGTCTCTTCTCAGCACTTTCTATAATCCTACCTCTGCTTGTTTAATTAGGAAGTTTTTAATAACAGCTACTCTCATTACTGAGATCAGTTAAAATTCCACTATAAAGGCTATCTTTGACACCAGCAGCTAAATGGTTCACCTTCTGAATTCCAGATCTAAGAAAAGTTGCCTGAGTCTCTAATGAGTAATAGGGGATTGAGGTTTCTAGGCTACAAAAATCCTGTTGTGGCAAAAAAAAGCAGAAACCTAACTCTGAAATCAATAGTGTATTACTCTCTCCACAGGCAAGAGCTGCTGGGTCAGGGGAATCATGAAAAATTCATAGCGGAGGTGGCCAAGTCATCCATAAGACAGAGAAAATGATGCTATACCTAAAGATCCCCTGAGCAATCGAAAGCACTTTATAGATTTCACTGTGGATAAGTGCTGGTGTGTTTCATCTGGGTACCTTAATGCTGCTGCGATCTTATTTTTGACAGTCAATGAGGATGTTTTGATCTATATTTATAGGGTCCTATTTACGGATAGTTCATAGCCTCTTTACAGCACTTGGATGGTGGTAGTCACAGAGATATCGCCTGAAGCTGCCTCAGCCTTGAAGATTCCTCTTTCTGGACCTGTCCTAGCTCAGTCTGCTCACTGCACTTCTAAAGGGAATAAATGTACAAATGTAGAGTCCAAATGTATTTGATTCTCATAACAGCCCTCAGATTAAGTATTATTATTATTATTATTATTATTATTATTATTCCCATTTTATTCATCAGGAAATGAAGTCCAGACAGATGACGTCGTATATTCTAGATCACATGGGAAGTAAGGACATGAATCAGAATTCTAGCTCAGGTAAATTTTAATCCAACAGCCCCTTGAAATTCAAAAAACAAGTTTGCTTGCCCCAAAGGGCCTTAATATCCTTCACTTAAGGAAATTCAATCATAGCCAGTCAGTCCACATTCAGGGCATCAAAACATCAGGCAAGGATCTGTGTGAAACCAGGCAAGGGCTATTGTCTCTGGCCCTTCCAATCCATTTTACATTCTCTTACTCTCATCTCAGTTTCTCAACAACTAATGACATGTTAAATACAAAATTCCTCAGCCTGATATCGGATCAATACTTTACAATGTAATTCAAAATATACTCTATTGTATTCATGCATATACAAGGTTGTCAAGATTACCATAAATTTCCCCTAATATTCCAACACTTCCATGTCCCTGACAGCCATCGTGTCTTTGAGAGAGGCTGAGCAACTGCAATTATCTGCTGTGCAACAGCCCCACCTCTTCCCAAACAAGCTGAAGCCCAGGAACCAGCTTTATTTGATTAAACCACTGACATCTCTCAATGGCTGCTATTTAGGATAAAAGCTAAAACTTCTCAGGTAGAATCCAAGCCTCAGTTTTCCTTTATTTTCTATTTCAAAACATTTTATTACTATTTAAATAGGCATGTTTAGTCAGCAGTTTTAGGTTCACAGCAAAACTAAGATAGGGTACAGAGGTTTCCCATATAACCCTGCCCCACAAACCCATACCCTCCTACATATCAATATCCTCTACCAGAGTGGTACGTTTGTTACAATTAATGAACCTACTTTGAGGAATCATGATCACTCTGTATACAGTTTACTTTAGGTTTTACGCTTAGTGTTGTACATTCTATGGATCTGAACAAATGGATAATGACATGTTTCCACCACTACATCATACAGAGTATTTGCCTCAAAGTCCTCTATGCTATGCCTGTTCATCCCTCCCACCACTTCACCCAGTAACTGGCAACCACTGATCTTTTTACTGTCCCCTTTTGGCTTTTCTAGAATGTCATATAGTTGGAATCATATAGTATGTAACCTTTTAAGGCTGTCTTCTTTCACCTACTAAAATGCATTTGGAGTTCCTCCATGTTTTTGCATGGATTGATAGCTTATTTCCTGCTAGCACTGCTAGCATTCTGTGTTGTTTTTTTTTTCCTCTCTCTATAACTTTAGAATCAGTTTATGGACATCCAGAAAATAAATTTCTGGGATTTTGATTGGAAATGCATGGAATCTATAGATTAAGTTGGAAAGAAATGACATCCTAACAATGCCAAGTCTTCCTATCCATGAACATGGACTGTCTCTCCATTTATTTAGTTCTTCATGACTTCTTTCTTCAGAGTTTTATAATTTTCCTTATATAGACTTTATATATATCTTATTGAATTTACACAGAAGTTTTTATTTTTTAAAGTGCTAATATAAATAGTATTATGTTGTTGTTCTTTTATATTCCATTTCTTCATTGTTGGTATTCCATTACATTTTTATTTCCTAATTTCTCCAGTGTTTATAAAACAGTAAAAATGTATTTTATTTGTTCCAAATACTTATGTCACCACATAGTCCCCAAATGAGTCCTACATATTCACCAATATTCTTTCCCATGTATCATTCTCTTTACTTAGGGTTCTCTGCCCTTGGTCTCTTTTTTTTTTTTAGAAGAGATTACTATCCAAATATTTTTTTAATATTTTATTGTCAAATTGTTTTCCATACAACACCCAGTGCTCTTCCCAAGTGCCCTCCACCATCACCACCACCTCTCTTCCCCC
>NC_043707.1:103445054-103458508 GCF_006229205.1 Suricata suricatta | reverse complement strand
ACTGGCGTGAGGTGGTGTCTCAGTGTGGTTTTGATTTGTGTTTCCCTGATGATGAGTGATGTTGAGCATCGTTTTATGTGTCTGTAGGCCATCTGGATGTCCTCTTTGGAGAAGTGTCTGTTCATATCTTCTGCCCATTTCTTCACCTTGGTCTCTTTTTAAGCTTTATTGAAATATTACGTCTTCTAGGAGGCATTTGTTGGCCTGACTATGGTAATCACTCCCTCTCCTACAAGTCTACCATATCTCTTTCAGCCTTTAATTACACTCTTAAGTAAACTCTATTTTTCAGTGTGTCTTTAGTCTATAGCAAGAATATGATCTCCTTGGGGCACCTGGGTGGTTCAGTCATTTAAGCGTCCATCTTCAGCTCAGGTCATGATTTCATTGTTCATGGGTTCAAGCCCCATGTTGGGCTCTGTGCTGACAGCTCAAAGCCTGGAGCCTACTTTGGATTCTGTGTCTCCCTCTCTCTCTTCCCCTCCCCCACTCATGCTCTGTCTGTCTCTCTCTCTCTCTCTCTCTTTCTCTCTCTCTCTCTCTCTCTCTCTCAGAAAAATAAATGTTAAAAAAATTTTAAAAAGAATATGATCTCTTTAAAGCCAAGGTCAGCTGAGTCTCACACTTCTCTCAGTTTATAGACGTGCCAGGAACTGTGTCATCATATTCAGATCTCATTTAGTTTTAATTCTCCAGGCCAGCTGATATTTCTCTTTTAGCATGACCGTTTATTGCTTTCTACTAGTGTCTTGATCAAAAGATAAATTTAAACAGTAATACCCAGAACAGGAAAGCAGTAGTCATTGTGGTTGAATTAGATGGGAGAAGTGAGACTTTCTACTCTTAGATACTGTGAAAATATCTGGGTTAGCCTTATGTATTTGTTAAATGCCTTTTATATGCCAGGTTCAGTGTTAGGAAATGAAGCGAATACAAAGATGAGAAAAATAGCCTTGCTTCTCAAGTGACTCATAATCTAATGAGAAAGCTTCAACAGAAATGTTGGGGCTTATATTTTAAAAAGTTAGGAGTTTACTAGAGAAAGAAAAGAGGAAGAATCAACATGAGTAAAGATCTGGACTTTGGTACGATATTACCCATTCTAACGCGCTGCCCATATTCCTTAAATACAGAATATTCGTTAATTCTTCTCTCACTATATATTTCCTTCTCCTATTCTAGATTTTTTTCTTTATATTTACATTAAAAAATGAATTAGAAAGTCATTGGCACCAGTAATTTCTCATCCTTGGCAAGCCTTTTTATGAGCATTTAGTGCTCTTGATAATGGAGAGGGTGAGGGGGAAGAGGTCTACAGAGCCTAGAGAGACTGTTAGGTACACCTAATCTCCATGAGAGAAAAACTGCATTGTTACCAGACCAATCCAGACCTCAACCTGCTGAGGAATACTGAGAGGCTTAATCCTACAAATTGCCTTAAAATACCCAGTCAATACCATCACCAAAGCAGAAGGCATTATGAATCATAAAGAGAGCCAAGCAGTAAGAACAAAGGAGATTTTTCACACTGGGCACCTCTAAGATGCTGTGTCTTGTGAAGTCTGTTTGGCAATGGTCTGGCCAAACTCCAAATCCAGTAATTATCCTATTCAGTGCTAAATGCATCTAGTGGTCTGAACAAGAACTCAAAAAATAGGATTCTTTTGTGTGTCTTCTAATAATAGTAAATGGTGGTAATGATAACAAAAATTACTATTTATTGTAAATCTACAATGTGATACATTATATATACTATCACATCTAATTGTAAAAACTCTATAAAGTACGTAATTCTTACCTCAGATACCCCATATCCACTGCCCTCACCATTTTAAAAATGAGGAATCTGAAATTTAAAGGGCAAGTTTAGCATTACCTTGCCCAAAGTCACACAGCTAGTATATGGCAGACCTAGGATTTAGACCCTGGCCATTTACACAGTGATGCTGCTGTCACTTCCACTTTAGTACATTACCTCTCATGAAGTGTTCCTATATTACCTAACATTAGGAAAGGTCAATATATAAACATAGGGTTACACATTGAAGGTTACATGCACAGGACTGAGAAAGGAACAAAAGCTACTTCCCACATCAGAAACCAAGATCAGATCCAGAAAAAAAATTCTGGAAGAAATAAAGTATAAATGTATTGTCCTCCTTTCTATGCTTCTCAGTTGTGATCATTTTTATATTTTTATGATTATGGTCTCTGGAGAAAAAAGTCAATGAGAAGGGACAAAAATTGCAAAAAATAATGTAGATTAGAAAAAGACAAAAATGATAGCCAATTCACCAAAAAGGAAGTTGGAAGAGAAAAAAAGATAGACATAACTTACCAATCACTTAAAGTAATATGAATTCAATAAAAGTGAATCAACGGATAATGTATTCAAGAAGCAAAACAAATTTATTATGGTATAACAGAAATGAAGTGGATTGAAACCTGAGAACCTGAGTTTGAGTCATGTTTTATCGCTGCTTAGCTCTATGGTCTGAGATAGTTAATTTCTCCGCCCAGTTCCCTCATCTGTAAAACAATATATTCTTCCTTTTCAGAGTTATAAGGATTAACTGTAATAGCATAAGTAAAATTTTAATAAATTCTAAAAACACACTTTTTAGTTATATTTAGTATTTCTCTATGACCCATTGCTCTGAGTAATTCAAAGTAAATTTAGAAAGGCACAGTTAAGCATCCAACTTCAGTTCAGGTCATGATCTCGCCGTTTGTGGATTTGAGCCCTGCGTTGGGCTTTGTGCTAATAGTGCAGAACCTGCTTGAAATTCTTTCTACCTCTCTCTCTCTGTCTCTCTCTCTCTCTCTCTCTCTCTGTCCCTTCCCCTCTTGTTCTGTCTCTCTTCCTCTCAAAATAAAGTTTAAAAAAAGTAAAGCAAGAGATTTAGGGTGAAAGAACTAGATAAGAGTTCAAACAAATTCAAAGCAACATACAAACAAATGCATGATAACATGAAAACAAAAAGTAAAATAAGATAAAGTTGGTCAGAAAAATCAAGAGAAAAGAAAAAACAAACTGACATTTACTGAGACCTAATTTAATGCCAGAGCTTTTAGCAACATTTCTATTTAAGAGCTAACAACTTTGAATCAGGGTATTTCCCCTGATTTTATAAAGAAAACTAAAGTTCAAAAATATGCACAAATCTACACAAAGTTACATAGCTAATAACATTAGCCCACATTTCTTAGACTCCAAAACCCGTATTTCAGAGGCAGTAACTATTCAGCTGGATCCTGAACAAAGAGCAGAGTGACTGCAGCACAACACGGAAAACAAACCAAAACCACACCAAAATCTAGTCTAGAACATCATTCAAGGTCTGGCTGGAAACAGATGGCAAACTCAAACAAGATACATGTGAGTTTAATAAAGAAACAATTTACAAGAGTGTGAACAGAGTAAGGAAAACCAACCAGGGATAATGGAAATATCCCAGTTCTAGCAAAAGTAAAAATCTTCTACCTTATGGCCATGGAGGTTGAGGCTTATTTAAGGCCCTTCAGTCATGAGGGGCCATTGGGAGAGAGCTGTTACCCAAACCTGAAAAATGTTAAGGTGGTTTTTATGGAGGAGGAATAAACATTCCAATCTCTCTCTTTTCTCACCTTGGGATATCTTGACAGTGCCTCTCACTGGTATTCCACTGCCAGCCACAGTATGAAGAGAGCCTGCTCAGGTGCGCCTGTGGGGGGGCGGGCACAATCATTTGGGCATCTGACGTCGGCTCATGGGTTTGTGCCCCATGTCAGGCTCTGTGCTGACAGCTTGGAGCCTGAAGCCTGCTGCAAATTCTGTGTCTCCATCTCTCTCTGCCCTCCCCGTCTCATACTCTACCTCTTTCTTAAAAATAAATAAACACTAAAAAATAAAATAAAAAGAGAGCCTGCTAATACAGTCCATAAATGTCAGTCTCTTGGGACTCTAAGCAAGGTAGGAAAAGAGCAGAGAGTAGGTCTCAAGGGGCAAATGGAGAATATCCAGAACACGAGAAAAATGGTCCAATGTACTTAAGGTAATATTTGCAAAGGTAGGTTCTTGCTATACCAACATCTATGACTACAGAATAGAATACTTTATACTGAAATCAATGAATCTAAGTAGGTATGGAACATGAAGAGAAAGTATGGCTCACCTCTAAAGCCTACAATTTGATCTTGCTTTTGTCCTGATTTCCTAGAAAATACTCAAAACATACAATATTTTGGATCATCTCAAATTTCTGAATATAATAATAATTTTACCATTTACTGTCCAGTATTCTATAAATATTTTTTCATTACTCTTCTATGAAGAAAGATGTCAAAAATGTTATGTTTATGAGAAGGTAAAAGGCCTTATAAAGTTACAGTTCTGTGTAAAATAAGATTTTATTGTTTGAATAACTCATTTCAATTCTCTGAACCCTTCTGAAATCATGCAAGTAAATGTCTCTACATATTCTGTATGTATGTGTGCATGTATGTATGCATTTGCACGTCTGTTTTGTAGATGGAGATCTAATCTACTTATTCAGTATTTAGTGTATGCCTATTTGAAAAGTGCCCTGCTTGATAACAGCAAAACAAAGATATTAAAAATATAGACCCTGCATGGAATCTCAAGCAAAAGTTGTTGTCATTTTGACTTGTTCCCATAATAAAATACTTAAATGTGTAGGAAAATAAGTTTATTTCCATTATCACTTTCACAATGTTTACCACCTTAAGAAATCATACCACATAATAAGTAAGCATCAACAGTGTTTACTGAATGAGTGAAAATGAATATTAGAATCACAGCATGTAAGAAATGAAGAACATTACCATGTTCTTTAAGGCTTCTAACCTTTGTTCATGCTCTTTTTTTAAATTTAGAACACACTTCCCTGCTGTGATCTCTCATTCATTTTGGTATGTGAGCTCTGTATTGAACTATATCATAAATACATAGTAGTGCACAAATTACAAATGCATAGCTGGATAATTTTTTAAGAAACCGACACATTTGGATATGCCATCCTCAGAACTAGAAACAGAACAAAGCCAACACTCCATAAGCCCCTTTCCAGGCATAGCCCACTCACCAACAGTAACCACTATACTAACTTTTAGCAATGATATTTTTGTCCATTTTTTATATTATATAAATGAAATCATACGGTATATATCCTTTTGTTGTCTGTCCCCTTTCTCTCCATATTATTTCCGTCAGATTCTTTCATGTTGCTGCCCATAGCCATAGTTCACTTGTTCTCAATGCTGTATGGTATTCCAAGATATAGGCAGGATTGTAATCAAATTTACCTCTGCAATTTGAATAATATCCATTTTATTATCACACATAGTACATTAAAAATATTTTATATGCCTTTTTGGAGAATGTTTGTACATACTTCTGGGACTGAAAAACTAGAATTATCTACTAGAACAAATGGTTTATGCATATTAGCTTTAGTAGTACTTTTATAGTATTTTTCTATAAGGTGTTTATACCAATTTACACTCCCAACAACAGTATATAAGAGTTTCAGTCCAAATAAATTTAAATATTCAGTTTAAGCCTAGTTATTTCATTTTGGAAGTATTTCCTGATCACCCCAGTCCATCAGTTGCCCTTTACCTATGCTGCTAATTATATTCCATTTTGCGTTACCTCTTTTAAATCAACTTATTTGTATTATTTTTCTTCTGTTTTCACGTCTAGTCTACAAGTCTTAAGGTCGAATGTGTACCTTATTCATATTAACACTCCTAATAGGGCCTGGTACAGAATGGATGCTTAGAATATTTGTTGAATAAGTGAATGAATTACATTATTTAATCCCACTATTTTTCTATTATGTAAGACAAATGAGACCTAAAAGAGTGAAATGCCTGGGGAGAAGCCACAAAACACATCACTTGTTCAGTGGCACAGCTGGGTTTAGAGTCTGGGGGTCATGCCTCCTAATTCATTTTTCACTACATTCTGCCAGTTCCCTTAAAAGTCTTACTCTCACAATAAACTTACAAGTAAGTTTAGTTGCATTTCTCACTTTCAAAGGAGAAGGCACAGGGCAGTATAAATCTCCTGACATCTCATGATAAGGTTATAGAACCTGCCTATACTCTGTGACAGAAAACCTAGCTAGAAGAGAAACAATTTTCCAGGACAAACAAATATGTGAGGGACAAAACAGTCATAAAGAGCTCTGGAGAAAACCTTTTAAACACATAGATCCAAATATTCCAAAAGGTTGGAGATGGTCTCAATTTATAAACCCCATAAAATGTTCTGAATTACTGGTGGTACAGTATCTGATTTTAAAGGATTATATAGAGACATGAAAAGATGAGACAGCTACAGATATGCCCTGACAGTTTGTAGTTACGGCCTGATGTTGCAGAAATCTGCCAAATAATATTCTACTACAGAGATTTATGTTGAATTTTATAAAGCACCAAAGCTTATACACTGAGAAAGAAATGGATAAAACAGTCAGGCAGAGCAGAATGAACACAGAGTGTCAGTGAAATTCGAAAAGAAAGGGCATTTGGTTTCTCCATGTGACAATCTAGGATCCTTTTATAAATTATTTAAATTAGTTAGGCCAAAATCATTTAAATCAATAAATCCTTTTTTAGCACTGCCTATGTGCAAAGCACTAAAGAAGATACAAGGAAATACAGCAACTTTTATCATGATGTTTTCCTGATCATAAATCTTCAAAGTATTGTCTTTTGGTTAGAAAAGAAAGAAGGACTGTCCACTCCTCTGTTGGACACTGCATGCACTGGCTTCAGCCTATTCTTCATCATTTAAATAGACCACTGTCTCTCCAAAATTAGACTCTTGATATTTCTTTACATACCTCTTAATATCCTATTTCATTGCCTTTGATCTTGCTCTTTCTAGAGGAGGAAAAGAGATGGGAGGGAAGAATATACAAGAATATAATACAAGGCAGTATTATGTGCCTGGCATTGAGCCATAAACTCAATATTCATTATGTCTTTTAATCTTCAAACCAGTTGTCTTGAACTTAATCAGTTTCTCTTGACCTCATCCACTGCTCTTGTCAGGATTCCTATTATCTTCCACATTGATAAACCTTGTAACCAATTCTCATTCCTTAATTTATTTGACTTAACAGTAGTGTTTGGCACAGCAGGTCATTGTCATTAAAACATTTTCATCACTTTGTTTGACCATACCACACTGTTGTTGTTTTCCTTTGTCTTCTTGGCTGCTCCTTTTTGTAAGAGTCTCTTCATCTCCTTGATCTCTAAATACCTTCTTCCCTGGGTTCAATCCTTGAACCTTTTCCCTTCTCAAAATACACCCATTCCCTTGATAACTACCTTAGTCACATGGCTTTAAATGCCATTCATTTACATTGAAAGCTCTCAAGTTTATAACAGAGTGCAGACATTTCCTATAACAGAGTCCAGACTCATTTGTCTAACTGCTAATTCAAAATTTCTATTTGGATGACTAATAAACATATATGAAATCAGTCTCCTGATCTTTCCTCTCCCACATTTTCTTTCCTGACTCCCATCTTATTAAAAGCAATTTCACTCTGACACATGTTTAGATCAAAACACTTTGAAGTCTTCCTCAACTCTTCTCAGTCTCCCACATCCCAAATCTATCAGTAAACATATTGGTTATAGTTCCACGTATTCCTAGAATAGGACTATGCTCATCACCTCTACTGTTAGTACGCTGATTCAAACCACCATAACTTATTGCTGGGATTATTTCAACTACCTCCTAATTGGCTCTTCTGCTTCTGCATTTCATCCTCTCAAGTTCATTCTCACCATTGAAGACAATTCATGCAAATCAGATTTTAACACTCTCATGTTCATAACCCTCTAAAATTTTTGTCATATCACCTAATATAAGCCCTTATACAGACCCTTAAGAGCCAACATGATCTGGGCCACATTATCCCTATGACCTCATTTCCCATTAATCTTCCTTTCACTCACTGTTTCAACCATAATGAATTACTTGCTTTCCTAAAATATGTTGACCATGCTCTAACTCAAAGCCTTTCATATTTGTATCCTCTGATTCATAATGTCTTCCCTAGATATGTAACTGGTTCACCTGCTTCAGATGTTTGCTCAAACTATACCTTTGCAGTGATATCTTCCATGAATACTCTACTTAAAAATTGTAACCTCCATCATGGTCTGACCTAATCCTCAGATATGATTTTTTAATTCCCCCATAGCAGTTTTTACCATATGTCATGTTTTACTTATTTACTTCTACATTTCCTTTTCTCCCTACTAGAATGCAAACTCTATGAGGTAAAATTCAGGCTTGTGTAACTCTAAAGCTTATGTTCTTTTAACAACATAATTGCCTATACTTTACTGTCATCATGCTTCCATATCTACATATATGAGTCATATCTTGACTTCAAGGCCCAGTCCAATGGTACCCTTATCATGGTGCTACTACATTGTGGACACTCATGAAATATTTTACAAATTAATAAGATTTAGTTTGGGCCTTCAAGTACTTTATAATTTAGCTGCAGAAATAATGAAAAAAAAAAGAAAAGAAGAGAGTAATAGAGGTATTAAAAGGTACACATTATAGGTAGTAGAGTATGACAGACCTACGTTCAAATTCTATTACTGAGTGACATTAGGAAAAACACAAATTCTCTAAGGCGCCATTTCCATACCTACATATAAGGAAATTAATAACCACCTACCAAATAGTGAAAGGATTAAACAAAGTAAGGAATATAAATCACCTAATCAAGTGCCTGGTGAATAATAATCACTCATCAAATAATATTTTCCTTCTCCCAAATAAACTAATTTTTCTTGAAGAATATGTATTTTCTGTATCAGAGTTATAACATTAAGCCAAATCCTTTTGTTAATTACAATGGTACTTGGATATATAGTGAATAATTTAAACAATCTAGTAATTCCCAGGCTACAAACTGGCTTTCCACCACCAAAATAACATCATAGCAATAAGATTTTCACATGAATATGATCCCTAAAACAATCCAAGCTCTTCTGGAAAGGGACAATGGTTTCACTTCTAACTACCTAAGCAGTTTCCTCCAAGGTCTAGAGGGCAATACGCTTTTTTCTTGCATGCCATAGCACCTTAACTATTCTCTGGTATAAAACAAGCAATCTGTGTGTAGATTGCATAGATTCTGTTTGATCTCTCAGAATTCCTTCTCCCATCTCTATTAATACCTGACTTCCAAGAGAATAGAGATGTGGAAACTAACAAAGACATATTTCTTCAATATCTTATTCTCTTTATCTCTTACATTCACACAAAATTATCTGTGTCCTCAATGGAAAAGACCCAAGAAATGCTACTAATACATCCAGAAATATTACTAAAATTAAATCCCATTGAGTCTCTATGATTTGAACAGCTGATTTTACTTATTATTTGGCTTGCTGAGGCAATACTGAATTTCATTCAAGTGATCATAATTCTAGTAGTCTCTCTTCTGGTAGCTTTTCTGCAAATTTTAAATATTCTTAATCCAGCACCCTGAAATGTAGCCAAACATAACTATGCAAATCAACAGGTCAAAGGCTTTGGAATAAAAAAGATCTTGCCTATGTAGTTATTATCTATAACAACTTAGACAAGTTACCAAATCTTATGCCTCCGTTTCCTAGTTTGCAAAATGGAATAATAATACCTACTCTGTAGGGTTATTATAAAGATCAAATGAGGAAACCATCAAAATCTGAGAGAACAGGCAGAAATCTTTTTGACCTCGGCTGTAGGAACTTCTTACTAGATGTGTCTCCTGAGGCAAGGGAAAGAAAAGCAAAAATATGGGGCACCTGTGTGGCTCAGTCAGTTAACCATCCAACTTCGGCTCAGGTCCTGACCTCACAATCTCAAGATCCCTGAGTTTGAGCTCTATGTCAGACTCTGTGCTGACAGCTCGAAGCCTGGAGCTTGCTTAAATTCTCCCTCTCTCTCTCTCTCTCTCTCTCTCTCTCTCTCTCTCTCTCTCTCTCTCTCCCTCCCTCCTCCCGATCCCACTCTCTCTGTCTCAAAAATAAATAAACATTAAAAAAACGTTTTTAAAGCAAAAATAATCTTGGGAATTCATCAAGATACATGGCATCTGCACAGGGAAGGAAACAATCAACAGAACTAAAAATCAACCTTCAAAATGCGAGAAGATATTTGCAAATGACACATCTGATAAGGGATCAGTATCCAAAATATGTAAAGAACTTATAAAACTCAACACCCAAAAACTAAATAATCCAGTTAAAAAATGGGAAGACATTAATAGATATTTTTCCCAAAAAAAAGACACACAGATGGCCAAAAGGCTCATGAAAAAATGCTCAACATCACATCATCAGGGAAATACAAATGAAAATTACAAGATATCAGCTCACACTTGTCAGAAAGGCTACAATTAACAACAGAGGAAATGACAGGTGTTGGCAAGGATGTAGAAAAAGGGGAACCCTCTTACATTGGTGGTGGGAATACAAACTGGTGTAACTACTCTGGAAAACAGTATGGAAGTTCCTTAAAAAGTTAAAAATAGAACTACCTTATGACCTAGCAACTGAACAATTAGGTATTCACCCAAAGGATACAAAATTGTGGATTCGAAGAGATACGTGCACCTTGATGTTAATGTTTCATTATCAGTAATAGCCAAATTATGGAAAGAGCCCAAATATCCATCAACCAATTAATGGATAAAGCAGTTGTAAAAAAAAAAAAATGAAATCTTGCTATTTGCAAAGATGTGGATGGAGCTAAGAGAAGTTTGCTAGGCAAAATAAGAGAGTCAGAGAGACTAATGCCCTATGATGTCACTCATATGTGGAATTTAATAAGCAAAACAAATGAACATGGGGGAAAAAGAGGCGCAAACCATAAAACAGACAAAATAAACTGAGGGTTACTGGAGGGGAAGTGGGAGGGAAGATGGTTGAACAGGTGATGGGTATTAAAGAGTGACCTTACTGTGATGAACACTGGCTGCTGTATGTAAGTAATGAATCACTAAACTCTACACCTGAAACTAATATTACACTGAATGTTAACTAACTTGAATTTAAATAAAAACTTGGGAGGAAAAAAATCAAATGAGAAAATCATTGAAAGTTATCTACCAACAATGGTACACACAAAGAAAATGCTGAACCCATGGGAGAAATCATTATCTTTATGATTATCCTCAATATACAATGCTATCTTGTCCCCAATTTACTTTGCTCAGATTCTTCCCTTTATCTAGAATGTTCTTCTCCCTACCCTAACTTAAAAAACCCTGCTTTATCCTTCTGATTCTCTTCAAGTGTCACCTCCTATTGCTTCTCTACCCCACCAAGCTTCTCTGTAGCATTTCAGGTAGATTGCAGGTAGATTACAAGAAATGATCACATATCCAAATATGGATTATAATACTAATTTAATTAATGAATGATACAGAAAAGTAGTCTAAGTACAGAAACTGCACAGAGCAAGAGCAGCAGATGCAACGTATCTTTCTTAACTCTTTGTTGGCTCCTCAGTTTCCTAAGGAATCACGCACGGCTGTTGATAGATCCACAAAGGCTCAGTCCTGCCAGAACTGCCCCAATTCTTGCTTCTTTGCTATGTCTCTCCTCCTTTTTTATACTCATGGTTATATCACCATTTTGAAGAATTTGTATTAAAAATGTAAACACTTCCATTATAAGGAAACTTTTACAACATCTAGACCCCTTGATTCTAAATCAAAACTGAGCCTCAGAAAGTAGAGTTAAAACAAGTCTGTTATCTGTATCCTCAGTATCTCAGAAGCTTGCTCCTTAGAATTATACACCTTTAATTAGCTACACATTTACCTGTTTGCTTACTGATAAAGTAGCAAGCTGATTAAATTTTGAATGCTATTCCTGCTAATGCTGAACCTTTACAAGATACTTTCACCTGAGTGGTTCAGCTACATAATTGACATCCAAGGACCAAGGGTATAGATCAACTTCCCTTGAATACTCAAAGTAAATTCTGTGGTCTCCTTACAACTGGAAAAACCTCAAATATCTTGTTTGTGAAATGACAATGCAATTGTTTATATGACATATGTAACTGTCAAATGACCAGACTGTGAGCTCCTTAAGAACAAGGACTACTACTTTTTAATTCTGTACAGCCTTGGTTTGTGCAGCACTTAAAATACAACACAGTGATTAAAAGCAAGGGCTTTGCACTTAAGGCTTAAATAGTCTTGGTTCTGCTACTGACTATGGACATTTGGGCAAGTTACTTACATAGTCTTAGGTTCATTTTCCTTCTCTGTAGAATGAGAATAAAACTTACACCTCCTATGGTGTACTTCATGAGTACTGAAGTATGTGTATGTGTGTGAATTAAAATCCTTAGCACAGTAATAAGCACATCATAAGCATTCAATAAATGTGAGCCAGTTTATTATTTTTAAAAGTTTTAATTTAAACTTCAGTTAGCTAACACACAGTGTAATATTAGTTCCAAGTGTACAATATAGCGATTCGACACTTCCATGCAACACCCCATGCTCATCAAAACTGCACTCCTTAATCTCCATCACCTATTTCATGCTTCCCCTGGCCCAAACATCCCCTCTGGTAATAGTCTCTATAGTTAAGAGACTGGTTTTTTTTGGTTTGTCCCCTTTTTTTCCATTTGTTTTGCTCATTTGTTTTGCTTCAAATTCCACATATAATGGGGCACCTGGATGGCTCAGTTGGTTAATTGTTCAACTTCAGCTCAGGTCATGAACTAGCGTTTCATGACTTAGAGCTCTGCATCAGGCTCTGTGCTGACAGTGCAGAGCCTGGAGCCTGCTTGGGATTCTGTGTCTCCTTCTCTCTCTGCCCCTCCCATGCTTGCACTCTGTCTCTCTCTTTCTCAAAAATAAAAAAAATTCAAATTCCACATATGAGTGAAATCATGATACCTGTCTTTCTTTGACTTATTTCACTTAGCATAATACTCTCCAGCTCCATCCATGTCATTGCAAGTAATAAGAATTCATTCTTTTTTTATGGCTGAGTGTGTATATATACACTACATCTTTTTTATCCATTCCTCTATCCAAACACTACTGCTGCTTCCATGTCTCTGCTATTGTAACTATGCTTCCATAAACACAGTGGTGCATGTATCCCTTTGTTTTGTTGTTGTTGTTGTTGTTTTTCCTGTGTGCTATAATCTTTTTATTTAATAGCGACTGGATTCAATTTTTTTCGATTTTTTTACTTTATTTTTTTAACATATGCATTTATTTTCCATCATTTACAATACAGTAGTTACAATGACACTCCAAACAGAAAAGCAAAGTAAAAAATCAAAACCCCAACTTCTATTTCATGTAATTAGACTTATACAGAAATTAGAAGGTTAAGTAACAACTAGTTAATCACCTAATTTCACAGCTATCTGAAGTGGCAATCGTTATATA
>NC_043707.1:103356309-103444954 GCF_006229205.1 Suricata suricatta | reverse complement strand
GTAAATGATACAATATATTACTTGTTCATAGGCTACAACACGGGCTGCTTAATACCTTTCCTTAAATTCCACCTCTATACTACAATATGCTTGAGGACCATGCAAAAAAGTAGCTACCTTTTATGTAGGAAATGGATGATTAAGTCTTTGGTGTTGTAAAAGCAACGTCATTTAAACATAACCACCACCACCACCACCAAAAAAAGAAGAGAAAAAAAAAACAGTAAAGAAAATAATAAGGGAAAAACCCAAGACACACTTCTTATGGGGAAAAAAACAGCATGTAATTTCTGTCCTTGACGGAATGTATTAAATAAGCAAACACCCCCAACAAGCAAAACAAGTACTACAATGTAAAAATATTAAAAAAAGAAAACCCTCTCACATGCATAAATGAAAGATTGCACACAAAGAACTCACATCTTTTCAAGCTTCAATAGTAAATATTCTGCTACTATATATTAAATACTTCATGGTTTGCCCAAGCTAAGATGAAACCACATCATGAGTCAATAAGCATTTTGCATTTTCTTTCATTATCTACTCAAACTCATGCCTACGGCACCTCTAAACATTTCATTAAATCCAATTATACAGCAAACACCCCCAAAATAAACTTAGATTGTATTGCAGTTTCACTTAACAGTATATAAAATGCTGTGTTGTGATTAGTGGTTTTTTGTTTTTACTTTGGGTAAATACCTGTGCTTTTCCTGAATAGCATTATAGGGTAGTTTTATTTTCAACTTTTTGAAGAACCTCCATGCTGTTTTCCATAGTGACTGCATCAGTTTGCATTCCCACCAACAGTGCCTAAGAGTTCCTTGTTCTCCACATCCTTGCCAACACATGTTGTTTCTTAATGTTATTGATTTTTAGCCATTCTGATAGGTGTTGGGTGATATCTCATTGTAGTCTGGATTTGCATTTTCCTGATGGTAAATGATGATAAATGTATTTTTAAGTTTCTTTTGGCAATGGATGTCTCCTTTGGAGAAAAACATCTATTAATGTCTTCTGTCCATTTTTAATTGATTATTTGTCTTTGGGTGTTGAGTTTTATAAATTCTTTATATATTTTGGGTACAGATATACTTTATCAGATATGTCACGTGCAAATATCCTCTAATAATCTGTAGGTTCTCTTTTAGTTTCTTGATTGCTTCCTTTGCTGTGCAGTAGCTTTTTATTTAATGTAATCCCACTATTTCTGCTTTTATCTCCCTTTCCTCAGGAGACATATCTAGAAAAGAGTTGCTAAGGCGGTGTCAAAGAGGCTAGTGTCTGTGTTCACTTCTAGGATTTTTATGGTAAGTCTCACAGTTAGGTTTTAATATATTTTGAATTTTTTTAATATGGTGCAAGAAAGTGATCCAATTTCTTTCTTTTGCATGTAGCTTTCCAGTTTTCCCAACACCATTTGTTGAAGAGACTGTCCTTTCTCATTGGGTATTTTTCCTGCTTTTCAAAAGTACTACTTTCTTGCAATTTTTGAGATTAACTGATCATATAGTTGTGGGTTCATTTATGGGTTTTCTACTCTGTTACATTGATCAATGTGTCTACATTTTTTTTTTTGCCAGTAACATGCTGTCTTGATTACTACATCGTTATATGACTTGAACAGTGGAATTGTGATGTTTTCAGTTTGCTTTTCTTTTTCAAAATTGTCTTGGCTATTCAGAATATTTTGTGTTTCCATACAAATTATAGGATTCTTTGCTCTAGCTCTGTGAAAAAGCTGGTGGTATTTTGATAAAAATTGCATTAAATATGGAAATTGCTTTGATTAATATAGACACGTTAACATTTTTTCAGAAAGTCCATGAGCATTTATCAATCATTCATTTGTATCAATTTCAACTTCTTTCATCAATGTCTTAAATTTTCAGAGTATAGGTCTTTTAGTTTTTTGGTTAGATTTATTCCTAAGAACTTTTTTTTTTTTTTTGGTGCACTTATAAGTGGGAAGCCTTTCCTAATTTCGCTTTCTGCTGCTTCATTATTGCTGCTATGGAAATAAAATAGTTTTTGTATCCAGTGTCTTTACTAAAGTCTTTACTAAATTCAAGTATCAATTCTAGCAGTTCTTTGGTGGAGTCTTTGGAGATTTCTATATATAGTATCATGTCACTGGCAAATAGTGAAAATGTTACTTCTTCCTTACTGATTTAGATACTTCGTATTTCTTTTTGTTGTCTGGCTGCTGTACGTAGGACTTCCAATACTATGTTCAATAAAATTGGTGAGAGTAGACATCTGTGCCTTATTTCTGTGCTTAGAAAAAAAAATTCTCAGTTTTCCCCCATTGAGGATGATATTAGCTGTCAGTTTTTCACACATGACCTTTATAATGCTGAGATATGTTCCTTCTAAACCTACTTTGTGGACAGTTTTTATCATTAATGAATATTGTGCTTTGTCGAATTGCTTTCTTCGCATCATTGAAATTATCATATATTTTTATCCTTTCTCTTACAGATGTGGTGTATCACACTGATTAATTTGAGAATACTGAACAATTCTTGCAACGCTGGAATAAATCACACTTAATCTTGGAGAATGGTGTTTTTAATGTATTGTTGAATTCAGTTTGCTAGAATCTTATTGAAGATTTTTGCATCTTTGTTCATCAGAGATACTATACGTAGTTCTTTTTTAGTGGTGTCATTATCGAATTTTGGTATCAGGGTAATTCTGACTTCACAGAATAAGTTTGGAAGTTTTCTTTCTTTTTCTATTTTTTGGAATACTTTGAAAATAATAGGTATTGAATGTTTGATAGAATCTGTCTGTGAAGCTATATATATGGACCTGGACTTTTGCTTGTTGGGAGTTTTTGATTACTGATTCAATTACTCTGATGGTTACTGGTCTGTTTAAATTTTCTATTTCTCTCTGTTTTAGATTCAGTAGTTTATATCTTTTAGAAATTTATGTTTTTTTCTAGATTGTCCAATTTGTTGGCATATAGTTTTTCACAATATTGTCTTATAATTGTATTTCTGTAGTGTTGGTAATTATTTCTCCTCTCCAATATGTGACTTTATTACTGAATCCTTTCTTTTTTTCTTGATAACTCTGGTTAGATGTTTATCAATTTTTATTGATTTTTTTTTCAAAGAACCAGCTCCTGGTTTCATTGATGTATTGGTTTTTTGTTAGTTTTTATATCATTTATTTCTATTCTAATCTTTATTATTTCCTTCCTTCCGCTGGTTTTATGTTTTGTTTGTTGTTTTGTTTTTTCTAGCCCCTCTCAGGGTAAGGTTAGGTTGTTTATTTGAGATTGCTCTTGCTTCTTGAAGTACGTCTGTACTGCTACAAACTTCCGTCTTAGAACTGTTTTTGTTGCATTCCACAGGGTTTGAAATTTAAGGTTGTCATTTTCATTTATTACTATATACTTTTTAATTTCTTTTATTTTCTGGTTGACACATTCATTGCTAAGTAGTATGTTATTTAGCTTCCATGTATTTGTGCTATTTACAAGTTTTTCTTGGGGGCTGACTTCTAGTTTCATAGCACTGTGGTCAGAAAAGATGCATGGTATTCCTTTGGTCTTCCTGAAATTTTTGAAGCTTCTTTTATGGGCCACTATGTGATCTATTCTGGAGAATATTCTATGTATACATGAAAAGAATATGTATTCTGCTAGCTATAATGGTTCATTTTAAATATTATCTGTTAAATATATCAGTTCTAGTTTGTCATTCAAAGAAATAGTTTTCCTGTTTGATTTTCTGTTTAGATAACCTGTCCTTTGAGGTAAGTAGGGTGTTGAAGTGCCTACTTTTGTATTCTTATAGACTTATGTTTATTTCTTAGTTATCAACTGCTTTATGTATTTGGATCCCCTATGTTGACTGCATAAATATTTAGAATTGTTAAATCTTGTTGTTGGCTTATCCCCTTTATTATCACACAGTATCCTTCTTTGTCTTTTAATACAATCTTTCTTTTAAAGACTATTTTGTCCAAAGTAAGTATAGTTACTCACGCTTTTTTTTTCCAATGTTTTTTATTTATTTTTGAGAGACAGAGAGACAGCGCGAGCAGGGGAGGGCCAGAGAGACAGGGAGATACAGAATGTGAAGCAGGCTCCAGGCTCTGAACTAGCCGTCAGCACAGAGCCCGACGTGGGGCACTAACCCACGAACCGTGAGATCATGTCCTGAGTTGAAGCTGGACACTTAACTGACTGGGCCACCCAGGCGCCCCTCAAGCTTTCTTTTGACAAGCTTTCATTTGCATGAAATATGTTTCATCATCTCATTTTGAATCTGCAGATCTCTTTAGGTCTAAATGAGTTTCATGTAGGCAGCATATAGATGGGTCTTGTGTTTTATTATCCACTCTGTCATCCTATGACTTTTGAGTATTTAGTCCATTTACACTGAAAGTAATTACTAATGTATCCTACGAGTATTCTGCTGTGTCTGAGTTACTTTTCCTTTCAGTGCACTCATCTGCACTGACTCTCTGCCTCTTGTGGGCTGTGCTTGCTCTGTGTAGTATTAGTGGGATAATACCCACTAGTGAGTGTGCCCTTAGTGAGTGTGCCCACTGGGGACCTTGGAAACAGGGCAATGATGTTACAAACTTTGCATTGGGCACTAGTCCTTTGCTGGATCCCCTGGAGGGCTGCAGCAACTGGGGCTCTTAGATTTTTAAAGGCAAATCTTCCCATGCCAGCTCCCCAGTGTGAGGGCCCATTTCTCTGCCTTCTCTGCACACAGCTCCCTCCATCCTGCAGGATTCCTCCCTCCACCTTTCTGACCTTCCTAAAATTTCAGATGCAGCTTATTTTTTATCTTTAGTACTGCAATTTGTTCTGCCAACCTTATAATCACTCTCCAGTTTATTTTTTTTAACTTTTTAAAAAAACGTTTATTTTTATTTATTTTTTATAGTTTATTACACCAAGTTAGTTTCCAAATAGCACCCAGTGCTCTTCCCCCACAAGTGCCCCTCTCTATGACCATCATCTCCCTACCTCTTCCCCCCTCCATCTTCAGCCCTCAGTTTGTGCTCAGCATTCAAAAGTCTCTCATGGTTTGCCTCATTCCCTCTCCCCAACTCTTTCCCCTCTTTCCCATTCCCACGGTCTCCTACTAGGTTTCTCCAGTTTATTGAATTGTAAGTAGACAATATCTAATTGTAAATATGGGACAGGGAGAGTTCAGGTCCTTCTACTCCATCATCTTCCCAAGCTCCCTAAGCCATCATTAATGGTTACTTTCCTCTCCTTCTCCTTTCCTGTCCCCTTCCTCTCCTTCTCCTTCTCCTCCTTTTTTATCATTGTCTTCATCATTTTTAACACTCCGTAAATATATGCCACATACTCTTTCTGCAAAGGAAAGTATTTCACCTTTGTAAGGTTATTATATTAAATAAACTCTTTAAAGAATGTAGCTCAATGCCTGGCACATAATAAATGCATTCAAGTGTTAGCTCATATAATTTTTAACCCTAAAATAAAAGCTAGGGCTGACAGGGATCTCAAGAGGAAAACTAATGGGTCCCTTGCTAAAACAGAAATTACTAGTTGCCTATCTCTTCTTCCTTACTAACAGAGGAAGTAAAATATTGTTGGGGATAGCACTGTATCCAGCCAAAGTATGAAACAACTCAATTTCACAGATAGCAGTAGCCAGTCAAATTTAAGAGGAAGTTACTGGGTCAAATTTTAAGGGTAAGCCTCTTTAAATAAAACTGGCTCATTTGGAAGGCATGCCATTTACCATTCTCCTTTTTCTATTCCACTGCCCAAAATTGGAACAGAATGGTTGGACCTGTTGTAGCCACCTTTAAACCAAAAATTAATCCCTGAAGATAGAAGAAGCCAAGAGTCTGGATGGTAGAACAGAAAAACAGAGGAAGCCTGGATCTCTCATGACTTCATGAAGGCTTAAATTCCATTGTATCAGACTTTTTTTTTTACTGTTTATGTGAGAGAAAAAGAAATCCTTATATTGTCAAACAAGTATTATTTGTTTTTTATGTGTAGGCAAAATTAATATAAACCAGTGTACTTCAATTATACCATAACTGAAATGAGATTTTTCCCTGCTGGTTTATTCCCTACAAAAGGAAACCTACAGTAACCTTTGTGCTGTGGTTCAGTAACTTCTGCTCACATAGAAGAGACTGATAATTTTTTAAGGTACATTTTCCCTATAAGGTTAAACCAATTAGGGTCAGTATCACTAACATTTGACACCAAATGCAGTCTCTTTTCACATCAACAGTTTACCTCCTTTCTCTAAATGACTATGGCTGTCACCATCTAAGACACAACATTTAACATTTTATTTAAAAATATTTTCTATTTTCTAGTTCTCCCTCATATCCATGTCAGTTTGGAGGTAAGATAGTCACAAACATCTAGATGGTAGAACAGAAACTCTGGCTCCAAATGTACTAGCTGTGTAAATTTTGCTTCTTCATCACTAAAACGAAATAATGTCACCAATCAGGGCAGACATGAAAGTAAAATTAAATAATCCATGCAAAGCATAGAAAACACCTTGCAGTGATTGGCAAAGAGAAAGTATTTATTAAATCTTAGGGGGTTTTTTTCCTGTCACCACTCCTCTCTTTTCTGTTGAACCCAGAATTTCAGAAAAGAAAGGAATTCTGCAAAGGTGACTCTATGTCTCTATTCCTTTTTCCTTAACTATGTAGACTGATAGCATAGCTCATCTTATTTAGTTCATAAACTAAAGCAATTTTTGGCGTATGTTCATCTCCTTGTTGGCTTATTGAAGAAGTTGCTGCTGGAGGCCTGGGGAGGCTCCCATAGGAGCTTGCTGAAATTTCCTGAACATGTTAAGACATTAGATCTCTATTGCTAGAACCCCAAGGAGCAGAAATATTTTATCCAAAGACTTAGGAAGCTAATAGTTCATTATGAACATGGCTCTGGAGGACTGAGCTTTCAAAAGTAAAAGAATCTATGTCTTCTATTTCATTGCCTGAAGACTGCTGTAAGACTAGTAGAACCAAGGAAGGAGTTTTACATAATGGCCCCATAATGCCCTTCTATTTCTAGTCCTGCTTAGCTGGGGTAATATACAATTCTATTATCATTTCAGGGGAATCTAAGGACCTTGTAGCTGCATTTGGATGAAAAACCACCAGAGAATGAACAGCAAAGATAAGAATGTCAAAAGAGAATAGGAACTTGCAAAGTCAGGGAATTCAAACACTCTCCTCTTCTCAAAATGTTCATCCAGATGATAACAGAAAACACTAACCGATAGTGATGTACTTTAACTACTGGATAGGACTGCCCTTTATTAACCATGTTCTATATTATAGAGACCAAAAAAGCACAATATGTGCATAATTTCATTGCAATCCTACATAATACACATGATTTGCATTTTCAGCTGAAGCCAAATGGATGTGGTGTCATGCCAAGGTCACACTATTAGCTCATAAAAAATAAATATTAGAGTCAGTCCTAACATATGTCTGTCTCAGAATAAAGTTGTACTCTTTCCAAAATAAGCAGGTTGAAAAGGCAACCATATGATGATCTGCCACATGCCTAAATGAAAAAGAATCCTGAAAATTTGGGGAAAATTTAGCTTTATCCTGAACCCAGAATAGCAGAAAGTACATTCTATATGTGTCCTAGGTTAGTATTAAGTGTTTGATCATGAGTCTTTACCAAGGATCTATTTGGTTGCTGAAAAGCAAATACCAAGATGAGATTAGACATGCAGGAGATATATTAAAGGAAATGTATACAAAGAATAAACAGAAAGAATAAGAAGTAAGTTCATAAATCCTTTGGATTGCAATGCAAGTCTGGCATCTGTGTAAGGAGAGGAAGAAAGGGGGACTGATTAGGAGGCCCTTGGGGTGCAGCATAGTTCTAACAAATGAACAAAGACAAGTACCCCTCCTGTTCTCAGTTACTGGATGGTAGTAGCAGTCTGGGAGTAAGTCAAGTATGAACACAGTACTAGATCCAGAGGAGCAGCAGTTGGGGCTTTCAATCAACAATATACTTCCATGGCAGAAAATATGAGTATCACCTTTCCATAGGTACCACAGAAAAATACCTGGAATTCAGAGATCTATTTCTTCCCGCCAGTTCAGAGAACAGCATTCCCTCTGGGCCTCTATTTCAGAGTAGAAACATAGAGAAAGGAGGTGAGATGAACTACTTTCTCCATCACTGCAATTGGTGCCTTAACTGGTATTCATCCTTTCCCTCTTTCAGTAGCCATTCTAAATTCTTCTCATTCTAAGTTCTTCAACCATCACTTCAGGAGATCGCACCATCTTACCTACTGGTGTGTCTAAAGCCTTCATTCCTGAGAAATTTGGGTCCCTAGTAATCATAGCCTTCTGCTGCCAAAATTTCTACATATGGCCATTTTAACTTTAAATGGAGTATCAATGGTATTTAAATGGAATATCAAGCAGTGTCTAAGATGATCATGTGGGTTCCAAACATTTTCCTCCCTCCCTTTACTATGTAAAAGCAACCCTAATTCATCTTGTTGATTAGAATCAATTACTCTTGCCAAGAGAATAATTCCTTTTGGAGCCTGCTTAGTTCTGTACACAAGAAATGCAAAATTCCCAAGTGTGGCCATAGCTTTAGTTCAATGGGACATTTACTGTGTCCCCTGACAAGAGTGTACTCCTTTTACACATTAGGACTGTCAATCTTCTGAGTCCCAGAGATGCAAGGACAGAAACATAAGTTTGTGAGTAGGTCACAGGGAGTGACAGTATGTGGTACCACTCTTGCTACTACCCTTTGGTTCCTGGATACATATATTCTTCCCACTGGGAACTCAGTACCATTAAGACGTACAAATAAGAGGTCTCTTATTTAATGCATATTTACTGAAAAAAAGATACCCCATCCTTTCACAGCATTGCATCCATGCTGTTTTTTTCAGCTGTGCCTTTAAAAGGCTGTTCTAATGTTCCTGACACCAGCTACTTCTGAATGGAACACTATATGATACAATCAGTGGTTCCAAGATGATGCAAACACTCCCACACTTCCTTTGCTGTAAAGTGGGTACCCTCTTTGAATAATATGTTTTGTGGGATTCTATGCCTATTAACCAAGTATTCTGTAAGATGCTGCAAGTGGCGTTATCCACAAGAAAGGCAAACTCATATACAGAGTAGATATCTAGAGCATAAACTGTTGGCTCTTCCTCACTGGATGGGGCCCAATGTGGTCATATTGTCCCTAACTGGCTAGATGGTCTCCTTGAGGAATAGTGCAAACTGCAGACTAAGCATTGGTATATATCTCATAGGTTTGACATTGAGAGGAAGCAATTGCTAGGTCAGCTTTTGTAAGTAAGGGTCCATGCTATTGAGATCATATATAATCCCCTGTGGCCACTCCATTCATGTGATCATAGTGATAGTTCCAGGGTATCTGATAATAAAAACTAGCTGATGTTAACTGGACAAGTCATTTGGTCTACTGGGTTAATTAGTACCTCATCATGGCGGATTCTTCCTCGAGGGCATTCACATAGATTCAAAAATATTTTTAAATAGACTTATTAAAACAAACTCATCACTCAGATGTACTACAACTCTGTATCCTCTGATGAAGCCTGGTGTTTCTCAATGGCATCTGCTATATTTCAGAGGCCATAATAAGAAGTGCCCAGCACTGGAAATAGGGGACACTATGATTATAACCTGAAGGCTAAAAGCTGTAATTTGCTGGTCTTGCTCATAGCCATGCATGAACCATGGTGATGTCTGAAATGCTTGTGAATGAAGGTATTCTAAAATATCACTGTAACTCTATAGAACATTTCTAGTGTGCCCATTAACACTGGTCCAATCATATTCTCCTACACTGTGCATCTTTTGTCTCCCCTCTTTCATTCTTTCTCCTTTCAGGTTCCTGATGAATTGGCAATAAATACTTAGTTCCTAAGAATCTAGATATTCTCACTTCAAGAAACCTTTCTGTCCATACAAAGTGAATGGCCAGGTACACTGCTTGAAGTCCCACATATCTGGGATGATTTTCCCTCTCTGCCTTTTATAGCCTCCTTAAATATGGTCATAAGGCAGGCACCATACATATCTGGCTTTTATCCATATTCTGAAATGACATGTATACATAAACTCAGCCCAGTCTTCCTCTTCCTCTGTCAGCTGGTCTTACAGGATTGGTCCATAAGGCCATAGGTGAGAATAGAGAAGGAGAGCTGGTGCAACTGAGGTAGGTAAAACAGAAGTCAGGACGACTTGATTATGCAGTTTACCTATGGCATCTTGCCCTGCTCAAATCCAATCCCAGATGAACCATTTCCATTTTGCAATAGTCCTACCCAACTTTCTGACTTGGTGTGTTCAATAGAACCCAGCTTACAGTTGGCAGTTTCAGATGCATGGTCACTTGGTACCTTATTGTAATTCTCTATCAGAGGTAACTAACCTCCCAGGAACTATTTCTCAAAAGGCACATAATTCTCTACTGTAGATTAGTATGGCCTGAATCTAGAATCCCTATGGACTAGGAAATGATTGTCCCACTAAGACTCACTATGTTATAGCTCATATTGCATCGCTTTTCAACAATGACCCCTCCAACATCAAAGATTCTGCCAAATTATAAGACTCAAGTATAGCGGGACCTACACCACAAGCTTACCTTCCATAGGTCACACTAAAAGCTGACAAACCTTATGTGTAAAGTAGTATAAGCACCAGAGAAATTATATTAGGTATGGAATGTGTTGCACCCAGAACCTAAAAAGGGTTCTGTGTTCTTCTTTGTGATAGAGAGTGAAAGATATAATTATTGGTCTTTAAATTTAGAGAGGATATTCAGCCATGCTTCTGACCACAGGAATTCTAAAAAGTATACTGAAGAGGAAGGACTCTGAACTTTCTAACCTCTTACCACTGGAGAACACGTGTCTTAGCAAAGCATCTACAATGAATGCAAGTTGTACAAGTCAATTGTAAGCTGGATTCTACTGAACAAATCAAGTAATGTTAAGTGGCCACTCAACTCCTGATCATCCTGTCCACCAAGCATGATGTCACTGATGAAACAAATTAATCGTATCTTCTGTACCAGTCAGTCTATATCTCTTCAGACTATGTTATGACAGGAAACAAAGGAGTTAACATAGCCTTGGTGCAAAAATGAAAATGAATATGAATATTGTTTTCCATTCCATGTAGAAGCAAACTATTTCTTAACCACTTTTCTAATTGACATAGAAAACAATATATTTGTCAAATCATACTGTGTACTGGTGTAATTTTGTCTATCAACAATACCACATTAAACTCAGCAGTTACAATTGAGGCAACTATTTGATATATTCTGTAGCAATCTATAATTATATTTTGTGAGTTCCATCTGGTTCTTTCAAGAGCCAGATTTGGTGAATAAAATGGAAATATGACAGAGACTACCGCTCTGCATTCTCTAGAAGACAGCCATCAAACTGTAACCTACGGGTCAAATCCAACCAGCTGTCAAATCTTATAAATAAAGCTTTACTAGAACACAGCCACATTCATTTATGTATTGTCTATGAGTGTTTTTATTATACAATGGCAAAGTTGAATAGCTGTGACACAAAAGTATGACCAACAAAGTCAAATATTTACTACATATTCATTTATAGAAAAATTTTGTTGATTGTTGCTTTAGAACTTTAATAGTGGTACTAATCTCTGCCATCCCTCTACCTATGCCCAAGGGTGTGATTTTCTTTCTTATTTACAATCGTGGCTGCAGGAATGGTTAGTTGAATAGGTTTCTACTTGATCTTTCCCACTATGATAGTTCTGATTACCAAACCAAGGATATTAATACAAAGTTACTCCAAATGCCAAGTACATCAATTATTATTACATATTTGAAGATTGGTAAAAAAAAAAATCTACCTGGTTATTCTAAAAAGCCAGTGGAGTCACTGTGAGATATACCTTAGCAATGATTCAATTTATTATATGCCCCCAGAATCCCCTTCTCTAACAAAACCACCAACACAATATTTTGAGTATCTGCATGTTAATCTAAATTCATATCCTGTGTCCAATATCCTTCAAATGCCTACTTATTCAACTTTCCTTGATGAATAGTTACCTAAATAAATGGCCATAGAATGATAAGTGGTCCTTCAGAGAAGGACTCAGGGAGTAACTACAGAATGAGTATACCTCATTATTGCAAGATCCTCTCTCTAAGAAACCTAGCCACCTCTTCAGTCAATAGATTCTAGATCTGAAAATTGACTTAGGTCCAGAAAATGAACAAGGGATAGGAACTCTTTATTTTTCCTTTCAAATTTCTATTTAAGTTCTAGTCAGCTAACAGTGCAATATTGATTTCAGGAGAAGAATTCAGTGATTCATCACTGATATACAACACCCAGTACTCATCATAACAAGTGCTCTCCTTAATACCCATCATCCATTTAGCCCATCCCCCAACACCTCTCTCCATCAAACTTCAGTTTGTTCTCTATCTTACAGAGTCTCTTATGGTTTGTTTCTGCTCTTTTTTACTCCCCCTCCAATATGTTCATCTGTCTTATTTCTTAAATTCCACATATAAGTGAAATCATATGGTATTTCTCTTTCTCTGAATGTCTTATTATGCCTAGTATAACATACTCAGGCTCCATCTACATCATTGCAAATGGCAAGATTTCATTCTTATTGATGGCGAAGTAATATTCTGTTGATTATATATACCAAATCTTCTTTATCTTTCGTTAGTTAATGGACATTTGGGCTGTCTCCATCGTTTTCCTATTGTTGATTATGCTGCTACAAACATCAGAATGCATGTATGCCTTAAGTTCTGTATTTTGGTAATTTTTGAGTAAATACCTAATACTATAATTCCTAGATCCTTGAGTAGTTCTATTATTAACTTTTTGAGGAACCTCTACAGTGTTCTCCAAAGTGGTGCAACAGTTAGCATTTCCCACCAAAAGTGAAAGAGGGTTCCTATTTCTCCATATCTTTGCCAACACTTGTTCCTTCTGTTGTTAATTTTAGCCATTATGACTGTTGTCAGGTGATATCTCATTGTGGGTTTTATTTGTATTTCCCTGATAATAAGTGATGTTGAACTCATCTTTTTATATGTCTGTGAACCATCTGGATGTCTTCTTTGGACGTGTCTATTCATGTCTTCTGCCCATTTCTTTATTTTTTAAATCTTTATTTGTTTTTGAGAAAGAGAGCGAGTGAGTGGGGTGAGGAGGAGAGAGAGAGAGAGAGACAAAGAATCTGAAGCAGGCTCCAGGCTCTGAGCTGTTAGCACAGAGCCTGATGCAGGGCTCAAATTCATGAACTGCAAGATCATGACTTGAGCCAAAGTTTGACACTTAACCAACTGAGCCACCCAGGTACTACCTGCCCATTTCGTAACTGGAATATCTATTTTCTGAGTGTTGGGATTGATATGTTGCTGTCGTTCTTCTTCTTCTTTTTTAATTTGCATCCAAGTTAGTTAGCATATAGTGCAACAATGATTTCAGGAGTAGATTCCAGTGATTAAATTATCTATAGCTAAGAACTAGAACTTACTTTGGATAGTACCTCTTTATCTGATATGTTATTTGCAAGTACCTCCTCCCATTCTGTTGGCAGCCTTTCAGTTTTGTTGAGTGTTTTCTTCACTGTGCAGAATCTTTTTATCTTCATGAAGTCCTAATAGTTCATTTTGCTCTTGACTCTGGATATGTATCTATTAAGAAGATGCTATGGCTGGGGTCAAAGAGGTTGCTGGATGTGTTCTCCTCTAGGATTTTGATGGTTTCCTGTCTCACATTAAGGTCCTTCATCCATTTTGAATTTGCTTTTGTGTATGTGTAAGAAAGTGGTTCAGTTTCATTCTTTTCCATGTCGCTGTCCAATTTTCTCAGCAGCATTTGTTGAAGAGACTGTCATTTTTGCACTGGATATTTTTTTCCTGCTCTGTTGAAGATGAGTTGACCATATAGCTGTGGATCTATCTCTTGGTTTTCTATTCTGTTCCAGTACTATATGTGTAATGTTTGTGTCAGTACCATACTGCCTTGATGACTGTAGCTTCATAATATAACTTGAAATCTGGAATTGTGATGCCTCCAATTTTGTTTTTCAGAATTCCTTTGGCTCTTCTTTTGTGCTTCCATACAAACTTTAGGATTGTTTGTTCTACCTCTGTGAAAAAAGCTTGTGGTATGTTCATGGGGGCCTGTATTAAATGTGTGGATTGCTTTGGGTAGTACAGACATTTTAATAATGTTTGTAATCTTCCAATACATGAGCATGGAATGTTTTTCTATTTCTTTGTGTCTTCAATTTCTTTCAAAATATTCTATAGTTTTCAGAGGACAGATATTTTACCTCTTTGATTATATTAATTCCTAGATATCTAATTGGTTTTGGTGCAATTGGAAATGGGATTCATTCCTTAATTTTTTGTTTGTTTGTTTTCTGCTGCTTCATTATTGGTGTATAGAAATGCAACAGATTTCTGTGTGTTGATTTTATATCCTGTGACTTTTCTGAATTCCTGTGTTAGTTCTAGCAATTTTTTGGTGGCATCCTTTCCATTTTCTACATAGAGTATCATGTCACCTGCAAATAATGAAAGTTTGAGTTTTTCCTTGTCGATTTGGATGCCTTTAATTTCTTTTTGTTTTCTGATTGCTGAGGCTAAGACTTCCATTACTATGTTAAGTAGTAATGGTGAGAGTGAATACCCTTATCTTGTTCCTGACCACAGGGGAAAGACTGAAGTTTTTCCCCATTGAGGATGATATTAGCTGCGGCCTGTATTTGGCCTATATGATGATGAGGTATGTTCCATCTATCCCTACTTTGTTGAGGGTTTTTATCAAGAAAGGATGCTGGTTTTGTCAAATGCATTTTCTACATCTGTTTACAGGATCATATGGCTCTTATCCTTTGTTAATGTGGTGTATAAAGTGGATTGACTTGCAAGTTTTATAGTTTTTCCTGCAGTCCAGGAATAAATCCATCCTGATCATGGTGAATAATTCTTTTAAAGTACTGTTGAATTAAATTTGCTACTAACTTGTTGAGAATTTTTGCATATGGTTAATCAGGGATATTTGGCCTGTGATTCTCCTTCTTAGTGGGGTCTTTATCTGGTTTCAGAACCAAGGTAATGCTGGTCTCATAAAATGAGTTTGAAAGTTTTCCTTCCGTTTCTATTTTTTTTTTTTTTGGAACAGTTTGAGAAGAATAATTCTTATTTATATGTCTGGTAAGATTACCTTGGGAAGCCATCTGGTGCTGGACTTTATTGAAGATTTGTGATTACTGTCTCAATTATTTTGCTGGTTGGGAATGGGTCTGTTCAAATTTTCTATTTCTTCCTGTTTTGGTAGTTTGTCTGTTTCCAGGAATGTATTTCTTCCAGGTTGCCAAGTTTGTTGCCATATAATTTTTCATAATATTCTCTTATAATTGTTTGTATTTCTATGATGGTGTTTGTGATCACTCCCCTTTCATTTGTTGTTTTATTTATTTGGGTTATTATTCTCTTCTCTTTTTGAGAGTTCTAGCTAGGGGGTTATCAATTTTCTTAATTCTTTAGATGAATAAGCTTTTAGTTTCATTGATCTGTTCTACAGGGGTTTTTGTTTTTTTGTTTCTATATCATTTATTTCTGCTCTAGACTTTATTATATCCCTTCTTCTGCTGGTTTTAGGCTTTACTTGCTGTTCCTTTTCTGGCTCTTTTAGGAGTAAGGTTAGGTTGTGTATTTTGGACCTTTCTTGCTTCTTTAGGTAGACATGTATTGCAATATACCTCTCCTTAGGACTGCCTTTGCTGCTTCCCAAAGGTTTTAGACTGTCACATTTTCGTTTTCATTGGCTTCCATGTACTTTTTTATTTCATCTTTAGCTTCTTGGTTAGCCCATTCTTTCTTTAGAAGGATTTTCTTTAACATCCATGAACTTTGGTCTTTCCAAAACGTTTTTCTGTTGGTTGACTTCAAGTTTCATAGCACTGTGGTCTGAAAATATTCATGGGATAATCTCAATCTTTTTTTTTACTTTTTGAGGGCTGATTTGTTACCCAGTATGTGATCTATTCTGGAGAATGCTTCATGTGCACTTGAAAAGAATGTGTATTCTGCTGCTGTAGCATGGAATGTTCCTAATATATCTATTATGTCCATCCAGTCCATTGTGTCATTCAGCCATTGTTTCCTTGTAGATTTTCTGTTCTGATGATCTGCCTATTGCTGTAAGTGGGTTGTGAAGTCACTATTATTCTATAACTACCAATGTGTTCTTTATGTTTGTTATTACAGTAAAAACTTGGTTTGCAAGCATAATTCATTCTGGAAACATGTTTTTAATCCAAAGTACTTGTATATCAAAGGTCGATATAAACATATGAATTTCAAGAACCATTGGCTCAGTTGTGATCATGTGATGTTCGGTGTCACAGACTACTCATATCACTAGACATAGCTCATTTACCAACTTGAAATTTATCAGAAATACTTGCTCATCTTGTGGAACACTCGCAGAACAAGATACTCACAATCCAAGATTTTACTATATTTATTTTTTTCAATCTTGCAATTATATTTTTTAAACTCTTTTTTCTTAAGTTTATTTATTTATTTAGAGAGGAACAGACACAGTGTAAGCAGTGTAGGGGCAGAGACAGAGAGGGAGACAGAGAATCCCAAGCAGGCTCTGCACTGTAATAACCTGAGGTGAAATCAAGAATCAGACAGTTAACCCACAGAGCCACCCAGGTGCCCTGTTATTAACTGATTTATATATTTGGGTATCCCAAGTTGGGGCAAAAATATTTACAATTGTTAGGTATTCTTGATGGATTGACTGCTTAATTATGATATAATGCTCTTCTTCATCTCTTGTTACAGTCTTTGGTTTAAAATCCAGTTTGTCTGATATAGTTATGGCTACTCTGGCTTTCTTTTGGCATCCATTAGTATGTTGAAGGGTTCTTCATTCCCTTACTTTTAGTCTGTAGGTGATCTTAGGTCTAAAATGAATCTCCTGTAGGCAGCACATAAATGGCTCTTATTTCTTTTTTAATCCACTCTGAAACCCTGTATCTTTTGATTGGAACATTCCGTCCATTTACATTCAGGATATTTATTGATATTTATTTAGTGCCATTGTGTTACCAGTAAAGTTGGTATGTTTGGTTTTTTTCTCTCTTCCTTAGGTTTTGTTGCTTTTGGTGTCCCCTCCTTCTCTCCCAAGTCAGAGTCCCCTTACTTATTTCTTTAGTTTTTGTCTGGGAAATGGCTTGATCTCTCTTTCAATTCTGAATGACAGCCTTACTGGATATGGTACTCCTGGCTGAATATTTTTCCCATTCTGCATTTGAATATATCTTACCACTCTCTTCTAGTCTGCCAAGTTTCTGTAGACAAATCTGCTGGGAACATGTTCTATCTTCCTTTAAGGACCACTTTTCCCTTGTTTCTTTCGTTTTTTTTTTTTTTTTCCTTTCCTGTGTATTTTATGAATTTAATGATAATATGCCTTGGCAATGACCAGATATTGTTGAATTTAATGAAATTTCTGTGCTTCCTGGATTTTGACGTCTGTGTCCTTCCCTAGATTAGGGATGTTTTCAGCCACAATTTTCTCAAATTAATCTTCTGGCCCTTTTTCACTCTCTTCATTTTCTTGGACCCCAATCACAGGAAGCTTTCTCCATTTTGATTGAGTTGCTGAGTTCCCTAAGTCTACCATTACAATCCATTACCTTTGTTCCCTCTTCTTTTCAGCTTCATTATATTCCATATTTTATTTTCTGTGTCACTAATTCATACTACTTCATTACTCTTCACTTTTATAGCATACAACATTTTGGTTTGCATCTCAGTTATAATATTTTTAATTTTGGCCTGACTAGATTCTAGCTCCTTTATCTTCACAGTAAGGGATTCTCTAGTGTCTTCTATACTTTTTGCAAGCCTAGCTAGAATCCTATTAACTATTGTTTTAAATTCTAGTTCAGACATCTTACTTTTATCTCTATTGATTAAATCCTTGGCTGTGATTTCTTACTCTTCCTTATTTTGGGGTGAATTCTACAGTTTTACCATATTGAAAGAAAAAATAATAAATAAAATTAAATTTAAATTTAAAAATTAAAAAAAAGAAGAGAAGCTAGATTCCACACGTGTTTTGGTCTTCTTGTTAAGAGAGGCTTGATAGAAAAAAAGGAAAAAAGATTGAAATGTAAAAATTAAAATAAAATAATTACTCTTTCTGTATCTAAAAATAAAACAAAATAAAAACAGGGGGAAAAACCCTAATAAACCTTCCCTGTGGGTGAAGTTTTGTAGCTCTCTATGATAAGTAGACTTAGTGTGTGGGAGGGGTTTGTGTAGACCTTCTAGGCGAGGAGTCTGCTGTTCTAATTCTCAGATGGACTTGCCCTCATGAAGATGCCTGGAGGGGTCAGGGGTAGGGCTTGGTGTAATGGCTCCTTTCTCCACTTGGTGGCACTGATCAGCTCACTGAGGTCACTCAGTGCTGGTGGGCTAAGGTTAAAATTGGCTTCACCCCACTCTCTAGGCTCAGGAATGGGAAGTCTGTGCCCTTACAGAGGCACAAGCACCCCTCCTGTGTCTCTAGCTTCTGTCAGATCCCTACTTTCACCTGGTTCCTGACTGAGTTGTCTGTCTGCCAGGTGGCACAGCACTCCTGTGTTTTATGTCAGTCACAGATGTGTTTCAAAACCTCATACTTCAGTCCCAAGCTGATCTTCTGGGGGTGGGTCTTGCTCTACTGTGGCTGATACCAGCTTGTCCCAGAAAACAGTCAGGTGACTACACAGCAATAGCAGCTCGGAGTTTATAGTACAACACACAGCCAGAACCAGGGCTTGCTAGACTAACATTTGGCCAGTATCTTTGTTCTTATTAGGGTGAATGGGGCATCTCAATGGTGCTTGAAGGGCCTTTTGCCAACTAAGGGGCTGTATCACCTCTACAAAATACACTCTAAACAGGGGAACCACTTTTCCCTATCCAACCCAGGGGATCCTCAGACTGTGCTGCCCACTCCTGGGGCTCTGCCCTACCTGCTTTCTTCTGGAGTACCACTAAGCACTGAGCTCGGAAATTTCAGACTCTGCACTCCAGTGTTTATAAGCAACTGGCAGTATTAATACCCTCTCCTTTTTCTCCCATCAATGGTTTCAGGGAACAGTTTCCTTGTGCAGTGCCCTGCATGTTTTCAATTTTGTTTTCACTCTTTCTCTTTTGCGCTCTTTCTTTCTACGTTCAGGGCTCCATCCCCATCACAGTGCCCACAGCTCTTTTCCCCCACAAATCAACTCTCTGAAGTCCCTGACTTCCACAGATCATTTTTTCTTTTTGTAGACATGCAGCTTATTTCATTACGACTTCTCATCAATTTCTTCGGTGTACAGAATGATTTGATACCTATCTAGATGTTCCGGGGAGGAGGCAACCTCAGGGTCACCCTACTCCTCCACCATCTTAACCCTCTCAGATAGTGACTTTTGGAAAATGAATGCTCCATTCTTGCCTTTTTCTGCTAGTTGATGTTAAGAGCACCCTTATTGGCTGTCCATCTACTTTGCCACTAGAAATACCATGTTTATTAGTCAACTCCTCAACTCCCTGAAGTTCAAGCCCCCTTGGTTGTCCTTCAGACCTGGACTATCATTGAGATAACTATGGCTTTCTGCCTCCTGATGTATAACCATCACCAGGCCTCTGTTATGTCAAATCCCCATTAGCACAAAATATATTAAGTCCAGCTCTATCACAGCTTCCCTTACCATAATCCATTGCCTGCAGGTGGAGATCCATCACTAATGTTTTCATTAGCTTTATTATTCTTCCTTTACTACACCCCAGGGAACTCAGGCATTTGGTTCACCATAAGCCATCACTGTTGCCAGGATTCTGAAAGCTACCTCATATTGTTTGCCACGTTCCTGTGAGATGATTGCCTTAGTATTAAAATCTCATATCCAGGGACACCTGGGTGGCTCAATTGGTTGAGCATCTAACTCTTCATTTCCATTCAGATCATGATCCCAGGGTCATGGGAGTGAGCCCTGCATTGGGCGCCACACTGAGCATAAAGTGCACTTACGATTCTCTCTCTTTTGGGGCACCTGGGTGGCTCAGTCAGTTAAGCGTCTGGCTTCAGCTCAGGTCATGATCTCACGGTTCCTTGGTTTGAGCCCCACGTTGGGCTCTGTGCTGACAGCTCAGAGCCTGGAGCCTGCTTCAGATATTGTACCTCCCTCTCTCTGACACTCCCCTGCTCATGTGGTCTCTCTCAGTTTCTCAAAAATAAATTAAAAACATTTAAATTTTTTTTCAATTAAAAAAAATTCTCTTTCTCCCTCTCCCTTGCTTGCTTTCTCTGTTGCTCTCTCTAAAACAAGAATAAGTAAATCCCATGTCCTGAGAAAGTACACCCAAGTAAATTAATGCTTGCATATCCACTCTTACTTCCATGACTCCTTAATCAATCACACTCAAAATCGAATCTCCAGACTCCTGGCAGATATGCTAAATAATTGTTGTAGCTTCTTTGGTGTGTAATCTCTTTCTTTCCTTATCAGACCTATCAAATCTTAGCATGCTGGGATTTAAACCTAGTTTTAGCCTGGCAGCCAGGTCAAAAGAGGAGAACAGCCTCTGTAGTATCTTCCAGCACCAAGAAAGTTCCAGCTCTTACTAAGGTTGGGTGGGCTACTCCAAAAGCTTGGAGGGTTCCTAGAGATCTAAAGAGTGCAAGTCCTTACAGGCATCCTTCCAGATATTCCCATCACATATGTCAGAATCTCAGGTTTTCCAAACAAATCACTAACATTAGTATATTAGACCAACTCTGACTTTAAACACTTCTGAACCTATGTCCATATAACAATCAAATTCTGAGTCTGCTTCTCCCCTGAATCCACTCTTCCACTGCAGGATATCTATTGAAGGAACCCTCTGGCTCTCACATTCTTCCTTTAACTATTTGTTAATAGATCTCAATTTCTCATGACAGTTCTTAAGCGCATCAGTATAGTTTAGCAGTTTACCAGCCAACTCCACAGTACTTGCAGACCTTGTTTTTTTTCCATATATTTTAAATACCAGAATAACTGCACCTGCACGACAATCCGCTCCACTAGCATATTTTCCCAGTACATCATTGGTTACACTTTCAATTTGGTTGGCATCTTTGCAGAGCAACTGCCTGTGCCCCATATAATACCCATGATAGCATTCTCTTTGCAGGGCAGTAAGTGAGCCATTTCTAAAACATTATCTTATTACCTTTTTGCACAACCACTCCATTCTCAGTACCACCTATATTAACTATTCTGAGAAGCAGCTAGACATAAAAGGATTAGACAGGTAACAGATTTATTGAGGTCAATGCCTGTAAAAGAATAAGGGAAAGGATGCAGAGAGAGCATTCAGACTACATGGCACAGCAAATACATGCAAAAGGATGGGAGAATGAAGAATGACTGGGTAGGGAAGAATCTCAGACTACAACATGCTTTTAAGGGAATTTATGCCAAGTCAATAGGGGGTTCTCTCTCCAACACTGGCCATTAGAGAAGTCCTTCATCACACAAGAATGTTGCAAAAACTAATACCCCCACCATGTTCAGTCATTAGCCAGGAGCAGTAGACAGGACGTATGGTGTCAGAGTGAATGTGGTGGTGTATCCAAAAGAGCAAAATTCTGGCTGTCAGTCAACTATGCTCCCCAAAGCAGGAGACATGAATGGTACATTCCCAAAGCTGCAGCAGCTATGTATGTAGGGTGCTAAGATGTTCTGACATGAGTCATACCATCAAGGAACTCAGAGTACAGTGTTAGAAGTTAATCTAAAATGAAAATAAGGGAACAATTTGAATTTGGAGTAAAGAAAGTATGCTGGGTTTTTATCAAAATAAAGATATTAAAATTTAATATTCGAGAGAGAGAGTAGAATGATGGCGCCATAAGATCTTTCATTCAACTTAATTACCTTGAATGTTGGCCCAATTATTTTAGGAGGCAGGGAAACACTCCTCATTGCCACCTGTGAGAAAAAGAGAGATCTCACATGCACTGCTAAGGTTCTGAAATCCTATCATGATTTTATACGTGAAAAGGAAGGGAGAGCAGCTAAAAACCCAACATTACCCAGAGGGATATTTCTGTGCCAGTAGATTCCCTCTGGCCCATATGGTAAGATTCTGTCTTAGCAGTTCATCTGGCCTCCTGCCTTTTGCCTTTTTACGTGGGGAAAGCAGCCCCCAGAATCACTTAGGCAGTTCATCTTTAGCTCTCCCTGTACAAAAAAGATATTCCCATCCCCCTTACTTTGCCAGTAAAACCATTTAGTCAGGCAACACATACGGGTTCCTTCCATAACTAGACCATGTAAATATAGAATTGACTGTGTTGTAGTAAGAAATACACTTGACATCACCACTGCTGTACATGAGGAAACAATCATCAATTACCTTGCTGAGATACTCATATTTGCTCATTCTAGAACAATCTTAGGAAGATAACAAGTTCTTACTCACCAAAATAATCCAGAAATAAAACACCAAAAACAGATCTACATTAGTTCAGAACGAAATCATAGAGGCCAACAGTATGGATTAATGTAGATTCAAAATACAGTTTCTGGATCATTAGCATCAGACACACTTTGAAATTTATTTTACATTCACATTTATAATTTTTTCATTAATATCTTTCTCCTTTGCTAACCTGCAAAAGCCAACAAAGCAGAAATTTTATATCTTTAATGATTTAGCACAGACTCTGGAATGTAAGAGGAGCTTGATAAAAAGTTGCTAAAATATGAATATTGCAATAATAAAACTTCCCAGAAAGACATAAATTAGACATAAAGAATCTAAGATATGGTATGGTTGCCTGGGTGTCTCGGTCAGTTAAGTGTCCAACTTTAACTTCTGGCTCAGATCGTGATCTTGCAGTCCTGGGATTGAGCCCTGTGTAGGGCTCTGCACTGACAACATGGAGCCTGCCCGCCATTCTCTCTCTCCCTCTAGCTCTCTCTCTCTCCCTGCCCTTACCCTGTGCTCACGTGCACTTTCTCTCTCTAATAAACATTTTTAAAAATAGGATCTAAGATAATGGTAAAGAAATCATTGAAGGTAAATAGGGAAATGATAAACAATCCAAGAAATGAGGTAGATAAAATGTTTCTTTTCACAAATAGTTATTTCTTCATGTTCATATCATAATACTAAAATAAAACATTAAAAGTATATATATATATATATATATATATTTCATTGTAGTTTTTATTTGTATTTTCCTGATGATGAGTGATGTTGAGCATCTTTTCATGTGTCTGCTAGCCTTCTGGATGACTTTTTAGGAAAAATGTCTATGTTCTGCCCATTTCTTTGCTGGATTATTTGTTTCTCTAGATATTAAGTTTGATAAGTTCTTTATGGATTTTGGATACTACCACCTTATCAAACAGATGTCATTTGAAAATATCTTCTCCTATTCCGAAGGTTGCCTTTTAGTTTTGTTGATTGTTTCCTTTGCTGTGCAGAAGCCTTTTGTCCTGATGAAGTCCCAATAGTTCATTTTTGCTTTTGTTTTGCTTGGCTCCAGAGTCTAGTAAGAAGTTTCTATGGCCAAGGTCAAAGAAGATGCTGCCTGTGTTCCCCTCTAGGATTTTTATGGTTTCTTATCTCATATTTAGGTCTTTAATCCACTTTGAATTTATATCTGTGTATGTTGTAAGAAAGAGGTCCAGTTTTATTCTTCTGCATATTGCAGTCACACGTGTCAAAATTAACATGGGAAACAATAGGTGTTGGTAAGGATGTGGAAAAAGGGTAACATTATTACACTGTTGGTGGGAATGCAAACTGGTGCAGCCACTCTAGAAACTAGTAAGGAGATTCCTCAAAAAGTTGAAAATAGAACTACCCTACAACCCAGCAAGTTTTTACACACAGGATACAAAAATACTGATTCGAAGGGGCACGTGCATTGTTTATAGCAGCATTATTAACAATAGCCAAACTATGGATAGAGCCCAAATGTCCATCAACTGAGGAATGAATAAGAATGTATATATATACACACATACCACATCTTCTTTATCCATTTCTCAATATATATTGGATATATATTCCATTCCTATATATATATATCACTCAGCCATCAAGAAAATGAAATTTTGCTATTTGCAACAATATGAATGGAGCTACAGTGTATTATGCTAAGTGAAATAAAACAAAGTAAGACAAATACCATGTGATTTCACTCACGTGGAATTTAAGCATAGGGGAAAGGGAAAAATAAAATAAAAACAGAGAGGGAAGTAAAATATAAGAGACTCTTAAATACAGAGAACAAACTGAGGGTTGCTAGAGGGGAAGTGGATGGAGTATGGGCTAAATAGGTGATGGGTATTAAGGAGGACACTTGTGATGAGCACTGGGTGTGATAGGTAAATAATAAATCACTAACTCCTATTCCTGAAACTAATGTTACACGATAAGTTAATTAACTAGAACTTAAATAAAAATGTGAAACATTAAAAAGATAAAATAATGCATATTTAAATATTATGTGTACTTAAAAGTTAAATAGGATTATGTATATTACATAAATAAAAATCATGCATTAGTTATATATATATGGTTATATATTATATATAAAGATTTATTAGAATATATACTAATAAATGTGAGCATTTTATATAATATCTTATATGTATTTAACAAAATTACAAAATCATAGAAAATAAACTTCTATTTGCTGGTATAAAATAGTAGGTTGAAAGAATTCAATGCTTACACTGAAAAAATCAGAATAAGCTGGATAAATTACAAAAACAATTCAATAACCTAAAATTCTAAAGAAAGGGCAAACCGTCTGAAGCGAATTAATGCTGTAAACCCTTTTTTCCCCTCTTGAGAGTATTTTCTGAATCTGGGTAGACACTGAGGTTTAGGGTTAGCTTAAGGAGAAGACCCCTGAAAGAAAACCATGAAAGCTATGAAAAATAATCAAGGGCTTAAATGAAAGAAATGGAAACTTGAAGAGCCTCAATCACACAGCCCATTTTCTCAATAGGACATCTGCTTATTTTGGGGGTTGTATATGTCTCTCTTAAACCATACTTCATACCACATACAATAATGAATTGCAGGTAGCGTTAGATATAATTATGAAAGACAAAATTAGAGAGTTTTCATAGAAAAATACAGGCAAACATATTCATGACTCTGGAGTAAGTGTACATTTCTTAAATAAGACATCCAAAAAGCAAACCTTAGAAGAAAATTAGCTAACAAATGGTACTACATTATTAACATTAAGAACTTACATTCTTCCAGGAGGCTGGGTGCCTCAGTCAGTTAAGTGTCTGAATTTGGCTCAGGTCATGATCTCACAGTTTGCAGGTTTGAGCCCCAGGCCAGGCTCTGTGCTGACAGCTCAGAGCCTAGAGCCTACTTCAGATTCTGTGTTTACCCCTCTCTATGCCCTCTCCTGCATGCTCTTTCTCTCTCAAAAATAAATAAATATTAAAAAAAGAACCTGTGTTAAAAAAAAAGAACTTACATTCATCAAAAGATGACATTTAAAGAGTAAAAATGCAACCAATATTATAGTACAAAATGAGAAATCTTTAATTCATATAGTTGACAAAAGACTAGTATCCAAAATATAAAGAATTCGCAAAATCAGTTTTTTTTTTTCCTCCATAATATTTTATTGTCAAATTGTTTTCCATACAACACCCAGTGCTCTTCCCCTTAAGTGCCCTCCACCATCACCACCACCTGTTTTCCCCCTTCCCCCTGAACTGAGGGTTGAGGGCAAAATCAGTTTTTAAAAAAGGCAGACCACTCAAGTGAACAGGGGCTTCAAAGAATAAAACATCAAAACTATAAATATATTACGTAAATGGTTTTCAAACTCTTTAAAATTAATTTTCATGTAGGAAATAAAAAATAAAACCATAGTGAGAAATTTATACATACCCACCAGAAGTTCTAGAATGAAAATGACTGGGGCACCTAGGTGGCTCAGTTGGTTAAACCTCCGACTTCAGCTCAGGTCATGATCTCAGGTTCGTGGGTTTGAGGCCCGCATCGGGCTCTGTGCTGACAGCTCAGAGCCTAGAGCCTGTTTCAGATTCTGTGTCTTTCTGTCTCTCTGCCCCTCCCCCTCTCATGCTCTGTCTTTCTCTGTCTCAAAAATAAATAAAACATTAAAAAAAATTTTTTTTAAGAATAAAAATGACTAAATTTAAGTATTGGAAAACAGAACTCTCACATGCTCCTGGAGGAAGGATAAATTGGTACAACTACTTAGGAAAATGATTTAGCTATTTTATGTCCAACAAATGTATACTCCACAGTCCAGCAATTCTTAGATATGTTTCCCTGTTTACTAAAGACATGTTAATAGTAACAGTATTTTCAATAACTAAAAATTACAAACTTCACAAATGCCCATAACCAGTTGAATGTCATAAATACTCTGATCTAATCACACACACACAAATGATATATAATAATGTAAATGAACAAACTTTTATTATATGAAATAATATGGATGAATCTCAAAATGTAATTCTAAATTTAAAAAAGCTAGGCACAAATGAATACAAACTGTAGGATTCTATTTACATGAAATAATGAAATAGATAAAACAGGCAATAAAAGTCTATGCTGTTATAAATAGAGATATCAGTTACCAGGGCATAGGGCACTGACAAAAGGGTGAACGTTAGGGATCTCTGAGGTGCCAGTAACGTTTTATTTTTTAATCTAGTTAATTTTGGTTAATTAACAGATATGTTAAGTGAGCTATCCACTTTAGATATATCTTCTGTTTTGTATAAGTTATTATACTTAAACTTAAAAATTTTAAATAGATCATTATGAATATCAATCTGTTACATATATAGAAAAAAGTCCTAAACCTAAAAGCAAGCACACAGACAAACAAAAACCAAAGAAAAATATCAGCAGACTTGATTACGTAAAGCTTGAAGAACCCATATATACAAATACAGTTTTAGTTTGCCACAGAATCCAAACAAAGGAGTTAATAAAACCAATAATACATAATGTGCACAAATTGGCATAGATGGACAAAAGACATGTTTTAAAAGGAAAATAATGGTATATAAGCATATTAAAAATAATAATTCTAAATTCCTCAGTAATCACAGGTATTCAAAGTAAAAAAATAAAATGAAATTTTCAAGTATCCAAATTAGCATTCTTCTAATAATTAGATAATACTGGTAGGGATAAGATAAGATAGGCACACTGTTGGTTTTAATCAAAATTGGTTACAGAACCAAAACTTAAAAAAACAGAGTATGGACTCAGGAATAATTTAATAATATTTATAATCCCAATGTCCTAACACCCCATTTTTTATAGTCTACCCCTTTTTCCTTAGTTACTTTAAGTTGAGTGGATCTCACACTGCATTAATCCTAACGTTATGTAAAAAATTAAAAATCCGAAAACCTAAAATAAATAATATATCTGGTAATATATAGGCGGAAGGTTAGAATATGCTCCAAACTACTGATAGTGCTTCTCTCTAAGACACAAGAATATGAAGTTCACTTTCCATGTCACACCTTTCTATAATGATCATAGACAATTTTATACACTGTCTAAGTTATAAATAATATATATTTAATCTAATCTTCATTCATTTCCTAATTAATTCAATAAGTACCAAGAAGATACTACAATGTGCCAGGCCCTGCACAGTGGAGGACAGAGTAAGTAGTTGAGGACTACATAAAGTAGATGACACTTGAGATACACAGCCTCTTAGCGAAGACCTAGAGTCCAAGGTCAAATAAGTTCAAGGACAATTCTTCAGGGTTTTGATCAATACCAAGTACCCTAGTTGTCACCATATGGATCCCAAGCCAAACCATTCATACAGGCTGCATCAGAGATCAGTGCCTTAGGCAGCAGTGCGTACCACTTTAGTTGAATTTCAGAATAGAACCTCATTCCTGTGAATAGATGTGACAATGTGTCAAGCCACCAGAAAAAAAGGTAGAAACCAAAAACTATCAGACATAAACAGAATTAACTGAGACCGACAGTCATGCTAATGCCTTCTGAGAAACAGGGAATGGGAAAAAGAAATGAGATTGGAAAGGGAAAAGAACAGCATGTGGAAAATAAAGATAGTAAATATTTATCATGTGTGTGGCACTTATTCTACATATTTGACATATATTAAATCCTCTCAATCTGAAGGAGGTATCTTACTATTTTGTATTACAAATGAAGAACAAAGAGAATTTGAGGATTTGCCCAAAGCCATTCAGCTAGTAAGTGGTAGAACTGGGAACCTAATCCAGGAACAATGATGCTTGCACCAGGAAATTCCATTTATTCATTTATGCAACAGACATTACTGGGACCCTACCAACAGCCAGGCACAGGGATAGACACTATAGTTATGAACACGAATAAGAGAACTCCTGCCTTCACAGCATAGTATAATGGTCATGGGGTGGGGGCAGATGTACACAACATGGCAGATGTGAAAATAGGAATTGGCCAAACACTGTTCCAAAGTCTGAGCAGTTTTACTGTGAAATATCAAAAAAGTTTTCACCAATGCCATTTCAATTGCTCTTTGAAGAACAATAGAAAAAGGCAACTTAAAAAGGGTGGGTAGAGGCACTTCGGACAGCATGTTCAATATGAGCATAGATAATGAAGTACATATATGCATGGAAGCATGTCCATTTTGCAGGACTACAGGATTGAGTACATGAGAGAAAGTGTTACAAAGAAGAGAAAAGAAAAACCAATATTTCTAGAGTCATCAATGGTGCTATTGGCATCAAAATAACCATCCTGTGGAGCCTAACTCTCTCATGGTTTGATGGAAGCACACAAGATTTAGTCCCTTATTTAAACCTGCATCAAGATGCATTTTTAGCGAAACAGCAGAACTGAAGCTTTCCTCATTAGATAACTCACGTCAAGGTAACGTTTGGTAAAATTCAGGTGTTATTCTTGTAACAGAACACTGTTGCCAAGGTGATAAGGACTTAAAAAACAATGAAATAAATATAACTGCAATAAATATGTTCCGAGAAGACAGCATTAACGGCAAGTCCCCTCTGTAAAAGAAACTCATGGAAGTTGAAACAGCTGAAAAATCCCTGCAAGGTAAGAAGGAGCTCTCAGACCACAGCATAAAGGATGTAAGATTTTCAGTTATTTCTGCCTCAGAGAGTTGCTTGAATTGAGAGCACTGCTTAGCAGTTTAAGATGCAGTTTTTGTTGACTATATCTTGCTTACCACAATACCCTTTCTTTATGTAGCACAAACTTAGAATAACTGACATTCAAAAGATGGAAAAGTGGTCTGCTTCAGGAAAAGATAATACAGTATCATCTTACCCTGTGGTCTCCCACCATGAATTTACTCCAGGATTTCCCTTTCCCTTTTCCTCAAAAGAGAGCTCCAAGAAAGGCTTGGAAGAGATATGTTTTTATATTGGAAAAGAAGATTAAAAGCTTTATAATGACTCTGTACAGATGACCTGATTTTTTCCTAGAGAATTTTCCATAACCCCTTCCCTTTTTCTGAGGGGAAATGTATAATCTTTGTATATAATTCAGTGCATACTGCAGTACATAATAACAGCAGCAATGCTTTGCATTTGCATGGTGTTTCAGAGTTTGTCAACCTCTTTTGCATATACTGACATACAATCTTTATATCAACCCTTTGAAGTAGATATTTATCATAACCACCATTTTACAGATGATAAAAATGAGGCATGCAGGATAAGTAATTTATCCAGGGTCACAAAACTAGTTGAATTCCAGAACCAAACATTGAATATTCTATGTCTAATGACTTCAGATCCAATGTTCACTTCACAAAAATACAACCTGTCCTTCATTGACCAATATTTTGTTACAAAAAGTTAAAAATAAAAAGATTTTATCTGGGGCATAGAGGTTGTTTGGCCTTGCTAACGTCACATAACACTACACACATCTATTAGCAGCAAAAGAGGTGTCATCATAATAGTACACTAACAAATTTCAAATCTATTCCCATCTACTTCTACCTTGCATATTTTTAGATAGAAGTATACACACAGATGGTCTAAAACCACACTTTTTGTCTTCAGATCACATTAAATGATTGCTTCAAAATCATATACATTTTAAAAATTCATCTTTAACTATGGTTAGTATTAAAACCTGGCATAACATAATGAAAAAGCAAATGCTTTATAATTATTTCCTTTTAACTGCCAATAAAAACAGTTTCAGAGACTGCTGGATAGTAAAGGAAAATCAAACTAAGGCTAAAAAATTGAGATACATTTCAGTCAAAACAATTGATGAGTCCAGTTAATAGTTTCACCTTTTATATTTCAATTTTAAAATGTTACTTAGTATAGACCACTGAAATAGCTTTGGATCACCATGAATCCATATTGCAAAATAATTTGAGCGTCTGTATCGACATTGTTAAACTTTATCACCTCAAAATGAAACAATCTATTTCTAAATAAGAGGATATCAAAACCAGAAATGAAAGCTAATTACATGCCCAAAACACTTTTTTTCTCAAGATGTTTCTAACTATGAAAGAACCTAAATGCTCATCACTGCATTTACTCTTTAATATAGATGCTTTTATATGATGTTTTCAGTATATTTCTACCATAATTGCATTTAAACAATAAGTAAGACCAGCACAAATTACCTTTACATACTTATTATATCTTAGAGACATTGATTATGTAGCACTTACTATATGGGCAGATGAGTGATCTCCATTTGCTAAAAATTATTAAGAGTCTGGTTTTTTTTTTCCTATTTTGCAATTTATTTCCTCTTACCTAGCCACTAGCTAAAAAGCACATGGAAATATCATTTCCAATGATATTATTATTGTTTTTAATGATATCATCATTGTAATTTGCCTATTAATCACTGATATTTTTCATTACCTGCTCTTTTTCAGAGCACTGAAGTAGTCACTTTACATTCATTATTTAATACTAACAAATGTATCCTCCACAACAAACATTATTATTGTCAGTTTCTGAGAGACTAACTTTTCTGAGGTCACATTACTAATGTGTCAGCATATTGAACTCAAAGGACTTTTTTTTTCTAAATTTCAGACATTTTTAGCATCTCATGTTATATTATGTGCTCACATCAAATTTTAAGAAATTTTTAAGAAGAAAAAATATAAAGGAGCATTTGAAATGAGTTTTACCTTGTCATACTGTTTTAAGCAGTGATATTAACCATATTGTCAGTAATGTATGAATATGTAAAGAAAAAATGTTATAAAATTTTAGAGTGGGGAAGACATCTTTTTTCAGTAAAGCAAGAAGAAAGGGGACGAGGTTTTACCTTCTTGCCTGAAAAAAATGAAAAAAATAAAATATATGAATCAACAGTTTTAAAGACACTGGAAGTCAGGCAACCAGGGACAGCATTCCTATGAGACAAGAACAAATGAAATGTATCCTATGATTGTTGCACCTGACTGCCTGAAGTTTCCATGTGACAGTACAAGAAAGGGGGAACCCAGGAAGATCCAAGCAACCTCTATAAATTCAAAACATGCTGGAAGCTCAGGAAAGCCAATATAGCTAAAGTTCACAGGCAGAATAACAGGGCAGAGCTGCAGAGGGGAGCTTTGGATATCTGCAGACGATTTCTCTTGAGTTTTCATCTGAATAGTCATCAGTACACACATGAGTGGAAACTACCCACAGAAAGGACCATTGAAAGGATTAGAAGAATCAAACGTTGGTATTGTCATAGGGCCAGAAACCATTACAGTCCTCACAAGCCAGAGCAGAAATTCTCAAAAATTCATGAGTATAGTAATCAGAGTTTTGTCTCAAAAAGGAGAACACAGCCCATGAGAAAATATTTCTAATAACACTTTACAAAGTTGATAAGATCTGAAAGGATCAACCGTGTTTTTTCAAGTAAGTTAACTTCATCCTGAAACAAAACTCAAAAATATTTATATAAATGGAAAAATATACAATACCCAACAAAATGAAATTCATGATGTCTGGCATTTGATAAAAAATTAAGAGGCACACAAAGAAGAAGGAAAATATGGCACACAATAAAGAGAAAAATCACTTATCAAAACTGACTGAGAAATGATACAAATCATATAATTAATGCATAAGGATATTAAAAGTTAACTGTATTCCATATGTTGAAGAAGCTAGGAGAAAGAATATGCATGCTAAGAGGTGATATAAAAGATATTTAAAAACAACTAAATGAGACTTCTGGAAATGAAAACTACCATATTTCAGATGACAAATGCACTAAACAGAATTAAGGCAGATTACACAATGTGGTTGGAAAGACTAGTCATTTTAAAGAATTAGAAAAAGAAATCATGCAAAGAGAAAAAGAACAAAATAATACAGTATCAGTGAACAACCAAAGAGAGTCAAATGGCCTAATACTCAGAAAAATAGACCACATAAGAAATGGAAAGAGGATAGAAGAAATATTTAAAGTAATAATGGTTTAAAATTATGCAAGTTTAATAAAACAAAAAATCTACACACAAATCCAAATACCTCAACAAATTCCAAAGACAAGAAACATGAAAAACTACATCAAAATATATCATAATCAAATTGTTGAAAAACACTGATGAAGAAAACAAAAACAACCCTAAGAAATAGCAGAGGTAGGAGGAGAGAAACACATCATATACATAGTAACAAATATATAAACAAATGCTAGCCAAAACAAGCAGAGCAATATCATTAAAACACTTTTCAAAAAGTTTTAGCCCAGAATTCTATACCTAGTGAAACTTTCTTTCTAAAAGGCTTTATCAGGCATATGCATGCACCAAAAGACTAGAACTATAAAAAAGTGCAAATGAAATTCTTCAGGAAGAAATAAAATGAACTCAGATACAAATCCAGATGTAAACAGAAGGATAAAAAGTACTGAAAAAGGTAAATATACACATAAGTACAATAAACATTTTTCATATTTCATTTATTTTAAAAATTATGACCTCTTAAAGCAAAACTAACAAAAAATGAGTTGCAGACATAGAAATTACAACACACAGAAATAAAATGTACAGCAAAATTATCATGCATTAACAAAAGCTAGCATGAGGGGGAGGAATGGAAACATATTATTGTAAAGCTCTTATAAAATCCTCTAAGTAGTATAATATTACAAGAAGATAGACTGATAGATTAAAGATGTACACTATAAAGCCTAAAGCAATCATTAAAATAACACCATGAAGAATTGTAATAATTCAACCAAAGAGATAAAGTGGAATCATAAAAAACAGTCAATTTGCCAAAAAGTTAACATTAAAAGAACCAAAACTGATCACAGAGTAGAAAGAGAAAAATGTAATTAAAGTTAAAATAACAAAAGGATAATTTTTAACCCAAGAACATCAATAATCAGATTGAATTCAAATGTCTTTAAAATATCCAATTAAAAGGCAAAGATTGTAAAACTGGATTAAAAATCAGATTGAACTCCTGCCTAGTAGAAACTCACATTAAATATAATAATACAAGGAGGTTAAAGTAAAAAGATGGGAAAAAATGTAACACTATAATACTAACTCAGAAAAGCAGGGGTAGATGCAGAAATAGCAAACAAAATTATAAAAGAAACAACAAAACAAGAGGTATAGAAGATTATCTCATACTGATGAAGGGGTCAAATGATCAAGGTGACATGACAATCATAACATCTTATGTACATAATTAAGTTATAAGATATCTTATCCAGAGGAGACTAGGAAGATGGTGGAGTAGAAGGATCCTAGGCTCATGTTATCCCACAGACACAACTAGATAACACATCAATGTAAATAATCCAGATAACCTGAAACCTGGCAGAACAAACTCCACAACTAAATGCAGAGAAGAGGCCACTACTAAGAGGGCAGGAAGGGTAGAGATTCATCAGTGAGCTAAACAGACTCACATGACCTTCCAGAAGTGGGGGGCTGTGGGCACAGAGAAGAGAGTAAAACAGACTCTCGCACCAGGGAGCCTGCACAAGGAAGACAAATCACCATAACTTCTGGCTTTGAAAACCAGATGGGCTGGATTTTGTGAGTTCATATATCAAGAAGGACTTAAAGCCCTGAAATTTAAAAATCAGTGGACTTGGTGAGAGCTTAGTGGGCCTAGGGGACCATAGGAAACCGAGTCCCATCACTGTAAGAGAAAGCACAGCAGACAGCCCTCTAAAATAAAGCAGAGAAGCAGCAGATTGAAAAATGCCTGGGGCATACATGAGGGATAGTTATTTACTAATCTCTGAGCATATCTTGGAGGGACAGATATCCCTGGGAGATTCCTCCAGAAACAATGGAGCTGCCAGACCCCCTTTCCCTCCTCTACTCCAAGCATAAACACACGGCCAACCTGTGGGAACCAGTGGGGCACAGACATTTACCACCCAGCTTGATTACACCAAATCCCACCCCTCAGAGTTCCCCATATATGCCCTTTCAGTCATACTTACCTCAGTCCAGGAGCTCTGAGCTGGGTCCCCTCCCATTGAACACCAATATAAACCTTGACAATACCATGTCTCTTGCACCATGCATTGTGAGCCCCAGTCCGAGCAGCAACTAGGGTAGTGGCAACAAGTCACAAGTCCCTTCCTGCAGAGGACATGTGAGTGCCTCCTTAGAACTGCATGTCCTGGGGAGCCAGGGTATCTCAGTCAGTTGAGCATCAGACTCTTGGTTTCTGCTCAGGTCATGATCTCAAGGTTTGTGGGTTTGAGCCCTGCATCAGGCTCTGTGCTGCCAGCTTAGAGCCTGCCTGGCGTTCTTTCTGTATCTTTCTCACTGTGTCCCTCCCCTGCTTGTGCTCACTCTCTCACTTCCGTCTCTCTCTCTCTCAAAACAAATAAGTAAACATTAAAAAAACTGAAAAAGCCTTTGTGCCCTGTCGATGCATGCTTTCTGTATCTGCCCTAAAGGCTCCAGGCCCTAGAGTAAGCAGCACCATGCCTCCTTTCCCTTCCCATCAGCCCAGTGTATATCTTGTTAAAACTATGTGCCCCACCTGCAGGACCAGTCTCTGCAGCAACAGCAAAACATTCCCTCTCTCCAGCACCCAAGCACTGTAGGCTCCCACAGTGCATCCCAACCTGAGAACATTGTGGACCCACCCCTACTAATATGCTCTTGGCCTAAGCTCATCCAAACTGGGGCCACAAGCCAGGCAGTATGCAAGCATACCCAAAAGTTAGTCTGGACACAGGCAGAGGCAAAAATAAACCCACACACCTATCAGACTGCAGCCCCAGCTGTGGGCAGGGGGCAGACAGTTGGTCTGATTGCAAGCCCTATCCATCACCAAAACCTTCTCAGTAGACAATAAATGGAAAGTGTCCTGGACCTCAGTGCATACTACATGACTAGCAAACATCGGGTCTGACTACACTCAACAAGGTGGTCAAGGACTGGTCCACTAACACCGCAGAGACCAAACACTACCCAAAACAGGCAAAGAGAGCCACTGAAGAAGACTGAAATGAAGGAAAAAGCAACCAACAGTAGGGCACACACAACAAACATAGGACACACCCCTGAATCACCAGGTTCCAATGAACAGGAGATACTATACTACAAGGCACAATATAACCTCTTTTTCATAAAGCCACAACTTTCAAGAGCAAGAGACATAGCTGACTTTTCTAACAAAGAGAAACAAACACAGAGAGATGAAATGAGAAGACAGAGGATCATATTCCAAATTAAAGAACAGGGAAAAACCACAGCATAAAACATAAGCAAAGCAGAAATAATGATCATAAGGATACTCACTAGACTTGAGAAATAGAGGATATCAGAAAGACCATTAACAAAGAGATTTTAAAAAACCAATCACAGATGTAGAACACAATAAACAAAATGAAAAATACACTAGATGTAACAAATGGCAGGCTAGAGGAAACCAAAAAAGTTAGTGACATGGAGGAAAGAGAAATGGAAAGTAATCAAGCTAAGCAAGTCAGAGAAAATAAAATAATGCAAAATAAGAATAAACTAGGGAACTCAGCAACTCCATCAACCATAAAATATTCACATTATAAGGATCACAGAATAAGACAAAATAAAATGGGGAAGAAAAATTATTTTTTTTAAAAATAGGGGGCACCAAGGTGGCTCAGTCGGTTGAGCAACTGACTTTGGTTCAGGTTATGTTCTCATGGTTTGTGGGTTCAAGCCCTGTGTCAGGCTCTGTGCTGACCCTCCCCTGCTCACACTGTCTCTCTCTCTCAAAAATAAATAAAAAACATTCCAAAAAAATGCAAGCTGAAAACTTGTATAATTTGGGGAAGGAAACAGAAATCCAGATCTAGGAAGCAAAAAGATCCTCCAACAAATCTACACAAGAGTTCCTCACCATGACACATAATTTAAATGACAAAAAAAAGGAGTGATGGAGACTTTTGAAAGCAACTAGAAAAAAGAAAAGTTATATACAAGGGGAACCACATAAGGCTATAAGCTAATTTTTCAGCAAAAACTTTGCAAGCCAGATGTGACATGGTATATTCAAAGTGCTAAAAGGGGGGGTGGGCGGGAAGCTGAAACCAAGAATAAACTATTCAACAGGCCTACCATTCAAAATAGGAGAGAGGGGCACCTGAGTTGCTCTGTCAGTTAAGCGTCTGACTTCAGCTCAGGTCATGATCTCATGGTTCGTGAGTTTAAGCCCCACATCAGGCTCTATGCTGACAGCTCAGAGCCTGGAGCCTGCTTTGGATTCTGTGTCTCCCTTCTCCCTTTGCCCCTCCCCTGCTCATGCTCTGTGTGTGTCTCTCTCACAAAAATGAATAAACTTTAAATAAATAAATAAATAAATAGCACTGCTTCATATTTTTAAAAAGGTCAAAATAGAAGGAGAGATGAGATTCTCTGACAACAAAAGTTAAAGAAAATCCTGACCACTAAAACAGCCCTACAAGAATATTAAAGAGGACTCTTTAAGTGAAAAGGAATTACCGTAAGTAAAATGTAAAGAATACAAAAGCAATACAAATAAGTATATCTACAAATTTCAGTAAAGGGATTCACAAAATAAAAAGATGTAAAGTATGGCATCATATACCTAAAATGTGGGGTGGGGAGAGAGGAGTAAATAATGTGTTAAGGGACACTTGGGTGGCTCAGATGGTTAAGTGTCTGACTTTGGCTCAAGTCATGATCTCACAGCTCGTGAGTTTGAGCCCTGTGACAAGCTCTGACCTGTCAGCACAGAGTGTGGAACTTGTTTCAGATTCTGTATCTCCCTCTCTCTCTCTGCTCCTCCCCCACTCATGCTCTGCCTTCCCTCTCTCTCTCAAAAATAAACAAACAACCACAAAAAAAGATTTACCACTTTATTAAAAAAAAGAATATGTTCAAACTTCAGTGAACATCAACTTAATACAGACTGCTACATGCAGAAGATGTCATAAAAAACATAATGGTAATCACAAATCAAAAAACAGTATAGATCTATAAAAACTATACAGAAAGGAATTCAATTATATCACTAAAGAAAACCAGCTTATGGTGAAAGAAAAGAACTAGGGAAGAAAGCAACAAAGATCCAGAAAAACAAACACAAAACAAATAACAAAACTGCAATAAATATAACCTATAAGGAATTATTTTGAATGTAAATGGACTAAATGTTCCAATCAGAAGACACAGAATAATGGAATGAATTCGGGAAGGAAAAAAAACAAGATCTATCTATATACTGCCCACATTTCAGACCCAAAGACACATGCAGATTGAATTATGAGGAGATAGAGAAACATTTATCATGAAAATCAATGTGAAAAGAGAACCAGGGTTGCAATACTGATATCAGACAAAATAAACATTTAAAAAAACCACAAAGACTTATAGTATATAATCACAAATAGGACAATCAAACAAGAAGAAACAATAACTATAAATATTTATCCACCCATGTTGGGAGTAAAGTTAATAATAGACATAAAGAAACTGATAGTAATAAAATATTAGTAGGAAACTTGAATACCCCAATTACATCAAGTGACAGATCCTGTAAACAGAAAATCAAAAAAGAAACATTGGCTTTAATGACATTCTAAACTAGATGGATATAACATATATTCAGAACATGCCATCCACAAACAGTAGAATACACATTTTTTTTTCAAGTACACATGGAACATTCTCCAGAATGGATCACATATTAGGTCACAACACAAGTCTGATTAATTCAAAAATACCAAAGTCATACCAGGCATCATTTCTGACAACAACACTAAAAAACTGGAATTCAACAAGAGAAAACATAGAAACTGCACAAATATAGGCATATTAAATAGCTACTATTAAATGGGTCAACTAGAAATCAAAGAAAAATCAAAAGTTACATGGAGACAAATGAAAATGAAAACACAACAGTCCAAATTCTTTGAGATATAGCAGAAGTGGTTCTAAGATAAAAGTTTATAGCAATACAGGCCAACATCAAGAATTAAAGTAAATAAATAAATAACAACCCAACCTTACACCTAAAGAAACTAGAAAAACAAGAGCAAACAAAAGCCAAATCCAGCAGAAGGAAGAAAAGAAGAAAGATTATAGCAGAAATATATGATATAGAAACTAAAACACAAATAAACAAATGAAAAACACATAGAAAAAATAAATGAAACCAGGTGCTAGTTCTTTAAAAAGGTCAACAAATTGATGAAACTCTAGCCAAACTGATCAAAAGAGAGAAAGAGACAGAGAGACACAGAGTGATCTCAGATAAATCATAAGTGAAATAGAAATAACTAATCCTAAGGAAATACAGGGGAATATAAAAGAGTATTATGAAAAATTATCTACCGACAAAGTGGACAACATACAAGAAATGGATAAACTCCTAGGAATGTAACTTTATAAAACTAAATGAGGAAAAGGAGAAAATTTGAACAGACTGATCATAGCAAAGAAATGGAATCAGTAATCTAAATTCTCTCAAAAAAAGTTCAGGACAAGACAGCATAACAGGTGAGAAATTAATAAATATTCTTTTCAAATCTTTCCAAAAAAAAATATGAGAAGGGAAAGCTAACAAATTCATCTTACAAGGCCAGCATTACCTGATACCAAAACCAGATAAAGACATCAAAAAGAGAGAAATATAGGCCAGTATTGCTGATGAACACAGAACGAAAATTCCTGAACAAAACACTAGTGACTAAATCCAGCAATAAATTTTGAAAAATTATTCACCACAATCAATGGGATACAAGGGTGGTTCAATATTCCCAAATCTATTAATGTGATATATCATATCAATAAAAGAAAGATTAAAAATGTATGATCATTTCATTAGATGCAAAAGAAGTATTTGACAAAGTACAACATCCATGCACGATAAAAACCTTCAACAAAGTAGGTTGAGAGGGAACAAATCTCAATATGAGTATTGCCTTATATGAAAAGCCCACAGTTAACAGTATATTCAATGGGGAAAAACTGAGAGCTCTCTCCCTAAAGTCAGTAAGAAGACAAGGATGCCCACTCTCCCATTATTTTTATTCAAAATAGCACTACAAGTCCTAAGCACAGCAATCATACATGAAAAAGGAATAAAAGAAACCCAAATTGGTAAAGAAGCCATAAAACTTGCAGATGATATGATACTCTATATTGACACATAAAAGACTCCATCAAAAAAACATGAAAATTAATAAATGAATTCACTAAGGTCACAGGGTACAAAATCAATGTACAGAAATCTGTTACATTTCAATACACTAATAATGAAGTAGCAGAAAAAGAAATTAAGAAAATAATCCTATAAGACAATTGCACCAAAAATAACAAAAATATCTAGAAATAAACTTAAAGGAGGTGAAAGACATCTACTCTGAAAACTATAAAACACTGACAAAAGAAATTGAAGATGATACAAATGGAAAGACAGTCCATGTTCATGGGTTAGAAGAGCAAATATTGTTAAAATATCTATTACTACCCAAAGCAATCTACAGATTTAATGTAATCCCTATCAAAATACCAAAGGCATTTTTCACACAACTAAAACAAACCATCCTCAAATCTCTATGGATTCACAAAAGACCCTGAATAACCAAACCAATCTTGAAAAAGATGAACAAACATCACAATTTCAGATTTCAAGTTATATTACAAAGCTTTGGTAATCAAATCAGTGTGGTACTGACACAAAAACCGACACACAGATCATTAAAACAGAATAGAAAATCCAGAAATAAACCCATAATTATATGGTCAATTATTCTTCACTCAAAGCAAGAAAGAATATCCAAAAGGGCAAAAAATTGTCTGTTCAACAACGGTGTTAGGAAAACCAGACAGCTACAGGCAAAAAAATGAATCTGAATCACTTTCTTAAACAACACACAAAAAATAAACTCAAACTGGATAAAGGACCTATATGTGAGACCTGAGATCATAAAAATCCTAGAACAAAGCACAGGCAGTAATTTCTCTGACATCAACTATAAGAATATCTTTCTAGATGTAACTCCTGAGACAAGGGAAACAAAAGCAAAAATAAACTACTACAAGTACATCAAAATAAAAAGCTTTTGCACAGCAAACAACCAATGAAACTAAAAGGTAACCTGGTGAATGGCAGAACATATTTGCAAATGGCATATCTGATAAAGAATTAGTATTCAAAATAAAAAATAACTTATACAACTCAACACCCAAAAAGCAAATAATCCCATTAAAATGTGCAGAAGACATGAACAGACATTTTTCCAAAGAAGACATGCAGATGGTCAACAGAGACATGAAAAGATGCTCAACATCACTCATCATCAAGGAAATACAAATAGAAACCACCATGATATCATCTCACACCTGTCAGAATGATTAAACTAAAAACTCAAGAAACAGCGAGTATTGATGATGATGTGGAGAAAAGGAACCTTCATGCATTGTTGGTAAGAATACAAACTGCTGTAATCACTTTGGAAGACAGTATGAAGGTTCCTCAAGAAATTAAAAATAGCTTTTTTATGTATCATAAGATCTAATAGTCACACTACTGCATATTTACTCTCCAAATACGAAAACACTAACACAAATATGTTTACTGCAGTATTATTTACAACTGCCAAATTACTGAAGCATCCCAAGTATCCAATAATAGATGAATGGATTTTCTCTCAAAAAAAGTAAATAAACTTTGAAAAAAAGAAATTAGTAAAAATATAGATGATTTGACCAAAACTACCAACAAACTTGATCTATTGGACAATTACAGAATGTTCTCCTCAACAACATCAGAATCCACAATCTTTAAAGAGCACATAGAACATTTACCAAGGTAAACTGTATTATATTGGAGCATAATACATGTCTCTACAAACTTCAAAGCATTACAATCAAAAAGCATGTTCACTGACCAAAATAATTAACATATTAACAAATCACATAGCATTAAATTTGAAATCACTAACAGAAAAATATGTGGAACATGCCCAAGCATTTGGAATCTAAATAACATAATTTTTAAGTTTATTTATTTATTTTGAGAGAGAGAGAGAGAGAGTGAAAGAGCATGTGTGCAAATGGGGGAGGGGCAGAGAGAGGAGAGAGAATCCCAACCAGGCTCCCTGCTGTCAGCACAGAGCCTAAGGAGGGGCCCAATCTCATGAACTGGGAGATCATGACATTAGCTGAGATCAAGAATCAGAAGCTTGGGACACCTGGATGGATCAGTCGATTAAGCATCCGACTTCAGCTCAGGTCATGATCTCACAGTCCATGGGTTCGAGCCCCACATCGGGCTCTGTGCTGACAGCTCAGAGCCTGGAGCCTGCCTCAGGTTCTGTGTCTCACTCTCTCTCTGCCCCTCCCCCTGCTCACTCTCTGTCTCTCAAAATAAAATAAAGAATGAAAAAATTAGGACAACAAAAAGAATCAGAAGCTTAACTGACTAAGCCATCCAGGAGCTCCCTAAATAACACATTTTAAAAAAACACATAGGCCAAAGAATTTAGATGTAAAATTAGAAAGTATTTTATACTCATTAGAAATCAAAAGACAATATAACAATTTATATCACTAAAACTTTTTGATCACATTATATTTTACTAATGCTTATGAGCAAGATTTTACATTTCTGTAAAACTGTAAGAAAAAAACGAAAGAAAACAACAACATAATAAAATACTGCAAATATAATAAAAATGTCTAATATAAATAATACTGCAATAATATAAATACTGCAAATATAAAAAAATTTCTAACTTTTGAAAAAATTATACGACGAATTCTGTACTGTGCATAAATAATTATTTTCTTGGTCACATGTAATCTTAAAGAGTGATAATCAGACCTAAAACATCTACTACCATTTTATAAATGGTTAAAAAAAATAGCTTGGATTTTTGTAGCACTAAATATCTATATCAGAAACAAAATGTGATATCAAGTTAATATTCTAAACTTACATCACAAAACGTAGAAAGTGAAGAGAAAATTAAACTCCACATAAACAGAAATAAAGAAATAAAGGCAAGAACTGAATGAATGAAACAGAAAATAGAGGAAGTAATAGAGAAAAATAATGAAATACAAACCTGGTTCTTTAAATATGTAGCCTGACAATAAGGGTAAAAAGCAAAGATACAAATTACCAATATTAAGCACCAGAGAAATGAAAACACTATAGTCTATAAATTAAAAATAAAACTTTAGGGATGCCTGGGTGACTCAGTTGGTTGAGCATCCGACTTTGGCTCAGGTCATGATCTCACAGTCCATGGGTTTGAGCCCTGCGTTGGGCTCTGTTCGACAGCTCAGAGTGTGGAGCCTGCTTCTGATTCTGTGTCTCCCTCTCCTTCTCTGCCCCTACCCTGCTCACTCTCTGTCTCTGTCTCTCACAATAAAATAAAGACATAAAAATTTTTTTAATAAAAAATAAATAAAAATAAAACTTTAGGCCAATAAATTTGACAACTTGGAAAAAATATACAAATTTCTTTAAGAACACTATCAAATCTCACTAAGGAAGAAATCATCTAAATAGCTTTTTAGTTAAAAATCTTCCTACATAAAACATTCCAGGGGCACCTGGGTGGCTTAATTGGTGAAGCAAATGACTCCTGGTTGCAACTCAGGACATAGTGTCACACAGTTCAAGGAATCAAGCCCTCCAACAGTCTCCGCACTGATAGCATGGAGCCTCCTTGGGATTCTCTCTCTCTCTCACTCTCTCTTTCTCTCTCTCTCTCTCTCTCTCTCTTTCTCTCTGCTGTCTGTCTCTCCATGGCTCATGCCCCTATACTCTCACTCTTCTCTCTCAAAATACATAAATAAAGATTAAAAGAAAAAAACAGCTCCAGACTACTATAACTGCATTGGCGAATTCTTCCAAATATTTAAGGAATAAACTATAGCAAATTTATATAATTACCTTTTAAAAATGGACTAACAAATTCTGTAACTAAATGGTACCCCAACACCAAACCTATAAGAAGACTTTTGGGGGGAAAGCACTACATCAAAGTTCTTGAGCAATATAGATGTAAAACTTCTTGTGAATGTTTAGAAATCAAAATAAATGAAAGATAAAAAGGATATTAAATAATGATCAAGTAGGGAATGCAAGGTTGGTGTAACATTAGAAAAACAATGGAACTCACCATTTTAACAAACTTAGAAAAAATACACATATTATTATCTAAATATACAGAGAAAAAACATTTGCCCTAAGCCAACATTTGTTCCTGATAAAAAACTGTCAGGAAACTAGAAACTTAAGGAAAATTACTCTACCTTATAAAAGATATTTACAAAACAAAACAAAATAAAAACCCTGTAACTAACATCACATTTATTAATGAAAGATTTAATGTGTTCCCCATCAAGTCAGGATCAAGGCTAAGATATCTTCTATAATTCTCTCTATTCAACAATGCAGTGGAACTTCTAATCAGTGAAATAAAGCAGGACAAATAAATAAAAGACATAGAGACTGAAGGTAAAGAATAAAATGAATAAAGTAAATTGACTTTTCAGGTGAAAAGACTGTGCAGAGTACCCTACAAAGTCTACTATTAAAGTTTCTATATTAAAAGGCTACAAGTACTAGAAAATTAGTTCAGCAAGATTTCAGGATAAAAGATCAATATGTAGAAAACAACTGTATTTGTATGCACAATTGGAAATTAAACACAATGCCTATTACAATAACATTAAAAATATGAAATACATAGGCATAAACATGAACAAAGATATGTATACTGAAAACTGCAAAACATAGTTTAGAGAAATTTTAAAATACCTAAATAAATGGAAAAATATATTGTGTTCACCAAAAGGAAGACTCAGTATATCAAAATATTATTTCTGTCCAAATTGATTCATAGATTTAATGCAAGAAAATCTCAAAAGACTTTTATATAAAAATAGAGAAGTTGACTTGAAAATTCTTATGTAAATGCAAAGGACCTAGAATACTCAAAACATCTTGGAAAAAAAACAAAGTTAAAGGAATTGTACAACCTGATTCAAAACACTGTAAAACAACAATATTCAAGATGGTGTTGCATTTGCATCAGGACAAAACACATTACTGAAATAATAGAGACTCCAGAAACAGGTCCACACCTATGGCCTTCAGCCAAGGTACAAATCAAAGGGAAGTCAAGGCTGAAAGAATAGTCCTTTCAATACATGGTGCTAAAACAATTGGACCTACATAAGCAAAAAAGATAGAAAGAAAGGAATGGTAAGGAAAGGAGGACAGGGAGGGAAGGGAAGGAAAGAAGGAGGGTGTGTGAGAGAGAAACTGGGGGTAAAGAGAGAAATATTCTATCTATATTTGCACTATATACAAAAACCAATTTAAAATGGATCACCTATCTTAAGGTAAAATCTAAAAGGATACAACTCAGAAAACTCAGGAAAATCTTTTGGACTTTGGGTTAGGCAAAGATTTCTTTGAAATATGGCACCAAAATCACAATCTATTAATATAAATTAGTAACTTGGACTTAATGAAGATTAAGAATGAAAACATAAATAAGAGGAGAAAATATTTGAAAATCTCAGATTTGATAAAGAGCTTATATCCAGACTCTATAAATAATTTCCAAGATACAATGTTAAAAAAATAAACAAATTAAAAAGTTCAAAAAGTTTGGGAATTGACACTTTCCCAAGAAAGATACACAATGGCAAATAACAACATGAAAGAAAATTTCACCGTTATTAGTCATTAGGGAAATGTAGATCAAAATTCAAAGGAAATATCAATATATATCTATAAAATTATCTGAAATTAAAAAGATTACCCTACCCAGTGTTGGTCAACATGTGTGCCACTGATACACTACTGGTAGAAATGTAAAATGGTTCAATTTTGAAAACCTTTTTGAAAGTTTGTCAAAAGCTATATATATATATATATATATATATATATATATACCTACCATATGATTCAGTCAGTTCTCTACTAGGTGTTTAGCTAAGCAAAATATGTAGACTACTATAGAAATGGTCATAACAGCTTTATTTGTTATGGCCTCAAACTGGAAACAACCAAAATGTATACCAACAAACAAATGAATAAACTAGATGTGCTATATCCATGCAATAATACTATCTAATAATAAAAAGGAATGTATTATTGATATGTGCAACAATATGGATGAATCTCTAAATAATTATGTTGAGTGAAAGAAGCCACATAAAAAGTTCATAGCATATGATCCCTTTTATATAAAAATCTAAAATATGAAAATCAACCTATAGTGTGAGAATGCAGATCAGAGGTTGCCTGATGATTCAGTGGCAGACATGGAGGGATAGCAGCTTGAGAAAACTTGGGAATAATGAATATTTTCATTATCTTACTGTCATGGTTTTACAGATGAGATGGATATTAAAACTTGTCAAATCACATACTTTAATAGGGTACTATTTCTTATGTGTCAATTATACCTCAGTTTAACTTTAGGAAATGGAGTATCTGAGTTGTTTACATCAACTATATATTTTACCTTGCTTCTTCCAATCTCCCTAAAACAAACTTTAAAAAAACAGGAAGGAAGAAGGCATAGGGGAACATCTTTTGCCAACAATGACAAATAAGTTGACAGCCAACTTATTTACAAAATTTAGGCAAACTTCCCACTAGTTCAAAGATCTATATAAGTAGAAAATAAAGTGGCAACCAACATGCTTTGCTACCTGAAGTTCAGCAAAGACTGGCAGTTAGTCATACTGTTCTTCAACTTGCTTGTTTTTGTCTTGGAAATTTACAGTCTCTGATAATCCAAACTCCAGGAAAAGGTATAATTCATTATGCCTCAAATTCTATACAGATTCAGATATTCAATCCCAGAAATTACAATGACACACTGTATCCTAACTTATAAAACTCCACAGGCATTGATGAAGATAGGAAAAGCCTATGTATTCTCCACAATTTGGAGATGAAGAAATCAGACAGTTAAGGTTCTCACCTTTATATAAAACGCTTTATTAGATTAGAATGAAACCAAGCTAAGAACTGTGCACACCATCTTCCCAACTTCAGATCTGTGTAGAGACTTCTACATGTAAATTTGCAGTGAGCAAGATCAAAGACTTACCACAAATGATGACTCATGACTGGGTGTAAGTAAATCTCTTCTTGTCCCAAGTGAAATAAAACTATCAACTTGTAAAAGAAGTGGCAAAAAAGGAAGAGGGAACAGCATCTGGAAAACTCATTGGAGGAGTATACCAAAATTATTTACTAAAATATGTAGAAATTTTAGAAAGTGTTTGGCACAATCAATAAACTGTACAAAGCCATGGTGGAGTACAAACATCTAGCTCCCCACCAAAATTTCATATTTCCCTTCCATAAGCATAAAGTTTTTGCTGCTCAGCTAGCACTATAATTCCCAGAACCTCCTGCATCGAAGTGTTGCTGTGCAACTAATTCTTGCCCATTCAGAATGTGAGTAGAAATGATGTGTTTTACTGCTTGGTTACAAGTTTTTTAAAGTAAGCCAAATTTCTCCACTTTCTATCTCCCTTCCACTAGTTAAATGCAGAGGGTGCTGAGACCCCCTATGAAATAACAGAACTTCAAAATTGATCCTGGATCCCTGGATCAACATGTGAAGAACAGCCACCCAGCAACTAAGAATCTGCATTGAATTATTCCTTGAGTCAGAAATAGAACTCTATTGTGTTTAGCCTATGAAATAACAAAGTGGATTTGTAACAGCCATTACTTGTACCTCAATAAGACATGATAATACATGTGTCCTCTACAAAATAGGAACAAACACAACCAAGATAGAATAACCTGACAGGAAATGTTAACAGAATGAAATGCAATAGTATAAGTGAAAAGAGAAAAAAAAATTTGATGCCAAAAAAAAAGTATAAGAAAAAGAGTGTAAATAATATTATTGAAATATCCATTGGGAATAGAAAAAAAGAAAGAGAGAGAGAGGCACCTGGGTGGCTCAGTGGGTTAAGTATCCAACTCTTAATTTTGGCTCAGGTCATGATCTCATGCTTCATGACACTGAGCCTCCTGCTTGGGATTTTCTCTCTCTCCCTCTTCTGCCCCTCATCTGCTAATGTGCTCTCTCTCAATCTCTCTCTCTCTGTCTCTCTGTCTCTCTCTCTGTGTCTCAAAATAAACACAATTTAAAAGAGAGAGAGAGAGAGAGAGAGAGAGAGAGAGAGAGAGAGGACAGAGAGGCAGTATTGAATAACCAATCAACTGGAGATGACCTAGAGGGAATCAGGCTAATTGAAATAAGTCAGACACAGGAAAACAAATAACACATGATTTCCCTTATATGTAAAATCTAAAAAGACAAAAAAAACTAACAAACAACAACAAAAAAGAAACGTAAATATAGAGAACAAACTAGTGGTTGCCAGAGACAGTGTGGTAGAAGGATAGACAATATAGGTGAAAAGGATTATGAGAAATAAACTTCCAGTTATAATATAAATAAGTCATGGGGATGAAAAGTATACCTTAGGGAATATATTCCAATTCCAACTTAGGATCTGGAGATAGACATCAGTGGGCTTAAAATACAATTCCACAAATTTTATGATGCTAGGCAAGTTATTTACCTCTTCGAGCCTCAATTTCTTCATCTATTAAATAGAAATGATACTACCTAACTTAGTGTTTGTGAAAATTTATAGTATCCATAAGACACCTAAGAAGGGGTCTGTAAGGTGTATGGTAACCACTTAATAAACTTACAGATATTGCTTTAATAAAAATTGCAATTGCAAAGTATTTTGCATCTTTCATAGAAAATACTAAGTAAATGTTTCCATGTAAAAATATTGCAATTAATCTACCAAACCATGAATTTAATTTGTGTCTTTCATTTTTGTTACTGGATCTCTAAAAAGGACACTTACCATGAATATACAACAGCTCTTTAAGTAAAATAATTTTAATAATGACAATAAAACCCAAAGTCAGTATAAAAGTAATTTAAATCAAAACACCCATCAAGCAGACCATTCTAAAGTCAGGTGTTACAGAAGTCAACAAAACTGGTCTCATTCCTATTGTAATTTTTTTTTCTTAAAAAGAATTAGCTCCTTGAGAACTCTATTGTGTATTTCCCTGTATGCCTCATGCTTAGACAATACCCAGCACATAGAGGCACCTAATAGACGTTTACTGAATTAATAAATTGAAATTTTATTTTTAAATGTCTTACAGAGATGGTTTATATAAATTACATGACTATAACTTACAATACTAAACTAATGGACAAAAATGGTAACAGCTAACATTTCTTGAGTGCTTTCTATATGCTAGTCACTATGTCAATCATTTCGCATATTGTCTCATTTAATACAATATTCCTATGAAATAGATAATATTACTATCATTTTATAGATAAGGAAGTGGAGTTATCAAGAGCATTGACATTTAATTGGCTCATGGGCATACAAATGAATCAAAATTTGAACTCAAGAGCCCATAAGAGCAACGACACTACAGCTACCTCACTCAGTTTAGGTATAGTAGACAGAAACTATACTTAGAATAAGAAGCCCTGACTGTTGACCTCTGCCACTAATATGTTTTCTGAACATACGCAAGCTCCTTTAAGCTCCAGGTGCCTCATTTGTAAGACAGAAATAAAGATACTTATTTTAGAACTATTAAAACAAGAACACAATTTGAAAAACAAAGAATAAAGCATATGAATGTCCTTTACAAACTATACATTCAGCTATCACTAAGGAAGCATTCTTTTCTCCTTAGCATTTGCAGATTTATCCTTAGAATTTATTAAACTACAGAAAGGAAAAAAGATGAGCACACTTATAAGAAAATAATAGTATAGAATATACTTTTGTTGGAACGCCTGGATGTCAGTTAAGCATTTGGCTTTGGCTCAGGTCATGATCTCCCAGTTCATGGGTTCAAGCCCTGCATTGGGCTCTGTGCTGACAGCTAGCTCAGAGCCTGGAGCCTGTCTTCGGATCCTGTGTCTCTCTCTCTTTCTGACCCTCCCTGCTCATGCTGTCTCCCTCTCTCTCTCTCTCAAAAATAAATAAAACATTTAAAAATTTTTTAAAGAATATACTTTTATAGACCTGGTAGCAAAACATTTCCATGCAGGGACAGTTAAATAACAAAACTTTAAATCTGCATAACTCTTCAAGAAAAGTTTTATAGAGTTTCCGCTCAACATTAATAGAAAAATGGTTCTTTCCAATCCAGTGATACCAAATCGAACTACAAAAAAAAGTAATAATGCCTTAAGTTTGTATGCACACTAGTTCTTTTTATTAATTTTTTAAATGTTTATTTATTTTTGAGAGAGAGAGAGACAGAATGTGAGCAGGGAGGGGTGGGGGTGGGACACACAGAATCTGAAACAGGCTCCAGGCTCTGAGCTATCAGCACAGAACCCATCAAGGGGCTCAAACTCACAAACAGCAGGATCATGACCTGAGCCGAAGGCGGCTTAACCCACTGAGCCACCCAGGTACCCCACTAGTTCTTTTAACTATATATATACTTCATTACTATAACTCTCCAAGATCAAGAGTATCTGTGAGATTTGATAACAGGAATGTAGAAACAAAAAGAACAAAGTTGTGGAAGATAAAGATGTGGGTTTTTATTCTGCTCTGCCCTTTAAGTGGCCTTGAACAAGTTACTTAACCATTTGGAACATGAGTTTCTTTATCTGTTAAATGGGAGTAATTTTAGTAATATCAAAGATGCAATGACATAATTTTTATTAGGAATATTATAGACCAAAACTCATTTTAGGGATTCAAAAAGTGGTAATAGTTATATATAGCTGAATAAACTGAATCACCAACTAGTCATATAACTAGTTCAAGGTTACAAATTAGGGTACAAAAGAAATAGGACTAGCCTATATATATCTTTTAATTCTTACTCCAACATTTTTGAATTTTGTCAGAAATTATGTATTTTTTCTATATCAGATAGAACTATAAAATACTTATCCCACCTATGAAATTGTTTCATATGAGATAAACTCCTATGAGTTTATCTCATATGAGATAAACTTCATTCATACAGGCTGTTATTTACCAAAGATATCCAAACAAGTTGATTTTGTACTGGAATGTTCATCTCAGAAAACAAGCAACAGAAGTAGAAATAATTGTCCAGTCAATCTCTGGTTCGCTTATTATAGCAGAAATAAATTGATCTCTGCTCTAGCTTTTTGACATATGATTTTGATACTAATAGGTTTACATCCATTTCTCTCTCCTTTATCTGCTGACAGGAAATACTTTGTAATGGTGTGTCAGAAATCTACGGTTAAGTGCCTTATATTTCCCTTAAACAGAAAGCTGCTGTCTATATTGGCATGACCAGTTGTCAACAGTTTACTATAATGAGGGATATGCACCAAAATGGCTCTGCTACAAAAATAAGATGCTCTGACCTAAATCTCACCCCTGTGTTGATTAGAAACACAATAATGAGTCACTATGTTCAGGAATCTGGGTCTAAACCTCAGTCTTTCCTGGATAGGAGCCATTGTTTCTCTTAACAGGTTAAGGAGGAAAACAGAGTTTCTTTTGTTAGAGTTGAGTGTTTTAGGTTTTGTTTTTGTTTTTATTTTTCATATTAAGGAAAAATGGGTTTAGAGTTTTGGAAATTAAATTGTATTACAATTCAGGGCTATGTTGGGATGGTTGGTTCTATTATGTCATCCATCATCTTTTTATCAGAGTGGTGCTGGGTTAGGTTCCCTCATTTGCACTGGGAAACTATGATCAAAGCAATGGAGATATAAATATTAAATAAAGTATTGTTTCTGCTTTCAAGTATCACTCTAATCAGGTATGAATATAAGGATGACAGATATGCAGTGATGTTTACAACATAGTGTACTGAGAGGATGGGCATCTAACTGGAAGATGAATGCAAAATGATCAATAAATGAGGAGAGAATCCTTGAATACATACAAAGGGAACTATATGAGCAAAAGTGATGGAAGATGAAAACTCATACATAAAGAAATAAAGGTATTACAATATGGTTAAAACCTAGTGGGAGAAGGGAAACCTAAGGGTAGAAAGGTACAGAGAGGCAAACTCATGAAGGATCCTATATATTTTACCTTGAGGAGTTCAGGCTTAAACCAGAGTGCTGATTTGAAGCTGGTAAAATGATCACATGAGGTGAAAACTTAGAAACAACACAGAAAGAAGTTTTCACCTCATATAGTAAAAAGAATTTCAAATGTCAGCTTGTGGGCTAATCCACATGATCAGTGGCCTACAACCCCAAAATGAAAAGTATGGTATTATATTTCTATATTAATAGTCACTGAAAAGAAACCACCTTTTTAGTTCATTAGACTGTTCTAAATATCAATGTTGCTATATCTATGTGCTTCAAAAATTGCAATGAGAAACAAAGGGAGGGAAGAGTAAAGAAAATAGTAATTGACTACTTATGTACCACATATGAAACACTTCATTAAGTACTCTGAATATATTGTCATTTAATCTTCTCAGTGAGGGAAGTCTTATTACATCTACCTTACAGATTTATAAACCAAGACTCAAAGGAATTAAATTGCCCACAAATACACAGCTATAGTTAAGATCTATACCCAAAGATATCAATCTCCAAGGCTTTTTCTCAATATACCATTCTACATTCCTGGAAAATGGGAAAGGGAAGAGTGCAAGATAAGGATAATGCTGCAGGAATATACAGGTACCAGAGTTGCTCTTATCTACAGCAACTATTTGCATTTAAATACTATGGAAGAGATTTCTGGATAGGGCACTGTGAAAGTTGACCAAAACAATAATTTCATGTCTCTGGAAGTTGAGCAAAGGAAGACAACAAAATGAGAAGCATTTATTCTTGAAAAGTTTTTAAAGCTTCAGGTAAGAATAACAGGAATCTGCAATCTTCCTGCAAGGGGTTATTCCTATTCCACTCCCACCTCCAGAGATGAAACTACAGTTATTTCATCAATGTGGTGATGACAAGGAAAATCAGCAGCTTTGGGGCACCCGGGTGGCTCAGTGTCCAACTTCAGCTCAGGTCATGATCTCGCAGTTCGTAGGTACAAGCCCCGTGTCGGGCTCTGTGCTGACAGCTCAGAGCCTGGAGCCTGTCTTCGGATTCTATATCTCCCTCTCTCTGACCCTCCCCTGCTCGCACTGTCTCTCTCTCTCAAAAATAAATAAAAAACATTAAAAACTAAAAAAAAAAGAAAAAAGAAAATCAGCAGCTTAGCTACCAGAGAGTTGATATGATTTGGGACACAGTGGCAAAAGGCCACAGCTTTGTCAGCTTCAAGTAGTGAACTTAGTATAAAATAAATGAGGAAAAAACCTAGCTGGTCTGAGGTTGCAGCTCCAACTGTGGCTATCATGGAACAGTTAGACATTTAAAGAGATCCTGGAAATGAAAAAGCCATTGGAAGACTGAAATAAATTTTCCATATGTTTCTCTATGGCTTACTTGGAAATTATGAACATGGTTTGGGAAACATGAGAGATGTTCGCAAAAAGTAAAATCCAAATAGACTTGAGAACTAGCTGCAACCATGAATGGATTCCCCAACCATCACACTGATTCAAAGACAAGATGGTATAAACCTTAATGGCTTTGAGGTATTTGAGAACAAATATTGCACAAATCACTGGCTGAGAGTAAGCAATGAAAACACAGACATGACTTATAGGAATCCAGGCTAAATAATAAAAATAATATATAATCCAGCTAAAGCAGTCCTTAAAGTGCAATTTATAGCTTAAAATGCTTGATTAATTAATTCAATGCAGGAAGCCTTTCAAAACACATGTACATCAAATTATTATGTTGTATACTTTAAATGTCTTAAAATTCTTTATATTATACCTCAGTAAAATTGTGAAAAATGCTTTATTACAAAACAGGAAATCTAAAATCAATAATCTAATCTACTTCAAGAGCTAGCAAATAATAGCAAATAAAAAAAAGAAGAGTAAATCAAACACAAAGTAAGTAGATATAGAAAATAATAAAGATTTGATTGGAAATCAATAAAACAGAAAACAGAAAAATTATAAAACTAATAAAACCAAAATGTGACTGTTTGAAAAGATCAAGGAAATTTATAGAGTTTTAGCTAGACACTAACCAAGAAGGAAAAATAACAGATACACATTTCCAAAATAAGTAATGAAAGCTAGAACATAGCTACTGACTTTAAGGAAAGACAAAAAGTTCACCATCTACTCCAATTCATGTAGTCAATTTCACCACTCATTTCTATAGTATTTAATGGTCTCCAAACCCAGCCTCTGGACTTTAAAACGTTATTTTCCTTGCTAAAGCTCCAATGAGTCAGAATAAGTCATGCCTTAAGTATTACCCTAACTGTAACTTCTATCTCCATATCAAATTTAAAGGGATTTCTTTTCAAAAACCAATAAACTTTAACAATTACTCATTGAATATTTATAGAGCACCTAGTTTGGCCAGGTATTCTGTTGATTGTTGCAGACACTATAATAAACAAAATAGCTTCTGCCTATAAAACAGAGCCCACAGTGCAGTGAGAGAGATATAGGTATAAACAAATAAACATGACCCATGGCTGTAAAATGCTATGGAAGACAAAAAATGTCTAATTTTCGGGAACAAAGGCCAAAAGATGGTATCATGAGCTAGCATTTGAATGAAGACTAAATTGATGATCAGCTAAATGGTCATCTGACAAGAAGGAACAGAAAAGAATTTCAGGAAGAGGGACAATCCTTTGCCGAAAAAACGTAAGCGTGTTTAACCCAAGACTGTTTCCATTACTGTTCATAAAGCTCTAATAGGTGGAATATAAAGCAAGTCCATCAGTGATCTATATAAGCATCCATAAAATGGGAAGTAGTTTTGCCTTTTTAAAAGTCTGTTTAAAATCTTAGGGGGAAAAAAAGAAACAAACCAAGAAACATAGCTTTAGCTATAGAGAACAAACTTATGGTTCCTAGAGGGGAGGTGGAATGGGGGATGGATTAAATAGGTGAGGGGGACTGAGGAATGCATTTGTTGTGATGACCACTGGGTGTTATATGTAAGTGATGAATTACTACATTGTATACCTGAAACTAATATTACACTATACATTGACTAACTGGAATTTAAATAAAAACTTAAAAACTAAAACTCTTAGAACAACGCCAGCCTTAGAAGGTACTGAGATGTATTCTCATCTAACTCTTTGCTTTTAGGTGCGTAATTGAGGCTAAACAAATACCCACATTTGTTGACAATCTCCTCTGATTAAAAGCATCTGCTTGAAAAGACTTAGCATGTAGCCTACTTGCTCCAAATCCCACACCCCAGCGCTCTGGCATGACAGTCCTTCTCAGTCAAACCTGCAGCAGTCCAGTGTGGCAAGACCCTCACCTGGAAGCTCAGTGCAGCCACACAACACATCATGTCCCTAAATTTTGGAGTTTTAAATGTAAGCAGGCTTGACTAGGATAGAGTACTTGTACTGCTCTTGGATAGAGACATTGTGAAGACAGTGATCTGAAAAATGTTTATGACACACACAGAGATTATTCACTCTTCTGGGAGTGCTTCCCTGAGAGTACCAAGTATGGAGACCCCTCTCCAGGGACAAAGGAGCTCACTGATGCCATTTCCCTTCCCTGTTCCTCAGCATAAACCAGTTTGAGTAAACAACACAGCATCAATAATGGCTTTCTAATCTGATCAAACCAAGTCCCAGGCAGGTGCACCTAAATCTAAGCATAGTGGGCCTCCTCCCCAGAAGACCAACAGAAACCCCTGCACACATCATGTCTTCTCACTAGAGTGCAATAAGGCTTCACATCTAGTGGATGTAGAGTCTCATATAATGAGAAGACAAGAGTACACCTAGTTAAAAATCACCACCCTACGGTGAAAGTCCAAGCAATGCCCAACACAAGCAAGGGAAGCATCCCCAGATGACCAGCCTGAAAGACAGAGAAGTCAAAACACAGCAGCAGTATGTAGGCAGCACACACCAGAGACTCCCTGAAACACCAGATTCTGGACACTATGTGACCTCTTCATAAAACTACTGATCTTAGGAACAGGAAACATAACAGGCTTTTCTACAACACAGAAGAAGACAGAGGTTTTGACAAAATGCCAAGATGAAGGAAATCATACCAAAAGAAAGAACAAGATAAAGTCATGACCAGAGATCTAATAGAAACAGATATAAGTAATATGTGATGGAGAATTTATTATTATTATTTTTAATATGTATTTATTTTTGAGATAGAGAGATAGAGAGCAAGCAGGGGAGGGGCAAAGAGAGTGATACAGAGAATCCCAAGCAGGCTGGGTGCTGTCAGTGCATGCATGGCTCAAACTAACAAACCACGAGATCATGACCAGAGCAGAAATCAAGAGTCAGACGCTTAACAGACTGAGCTACCCATGTGCCTTGTGACAGAGAGTTTAAAACAACAATCATAAGGATATTTGCTGGGATCAAGGAAAGAATGGAAGACTTCACCACAGATATAGAAGAGTTAAAAAAAACATCACTCAGTAATGAAAAATGCATTGACTGAGATTTGAAACTGGCTGGATGCAATGATCACAGAATGAAAGAAGCAGAGGAATGAATAAGTGGTACAGAAGATAGAACTATAGAAAATAGTAAAGCTAAACAAAAGACAAAAAGAAAAATGGTGGATCACGAGAGTAGACTTAGGGAACTTAGTGACTCCATCAAATATAGTAACATTCGTATCATAGGAATCCCAGAAGAAGAGAGAAACAGGGGGCACAGATTTATTTAATGCAAAATAACTCAAAATGTCCCTAATCTGGGAAAGAAAATAGACATCCAGATTCAAGAAGCAGAGAGAACTCCCACTGGTCAAGAAAAAAGCAGGCCAACACCAAGATATTATAATTAAATTTATGATATATAGCAATAAGGAAAAAAAATCTTACAAGCAGGAAGACAAAATAAGTCCTTAACTTACAAGGGAAAACCCATGAGGCAACCAGCAAATCTCTCCACAGAAACTTAGCAGGCCAGAAGGGAGTGACATGACATATCCAATGTGCTAAATGGTAAAAATCTTCAGCTGAGAATACTTTACCCAGCAATGCTATCATTTAGAATAGTAGGAGCAATAAAGAGTTTCCCAGACAAACAAAAACTAAAGGAGTTCATGACCACTAAACAAGACATGCAAGAAATATGAAAGGGGACTCTGAAAGGAAAGGAAAGACCAAAAGTAACAAAGACTAGAAAAGAACAGAGAAAATCTCTAAAACAACAGCAAAACAAGTAATACATACATATCAAAAATTACTCTAAATGTAAATGGACTAAACACTCCAATCAAAAGACATGGAGGGGGGTCATAATGGATAAAAAAAAAATAAGACCCATCTATATACTGCCTACAACAGACTCATTTTAGACCTAAAGACACCTGCAGGTTAAAAGTGAGATGGAAAACATTCATCATGCAAATGGAAATCAAGAGAAAGAACAGTCAAACTTACATCAGGAAAACTAGTCTTTAAGCCAGTTTAAACTGGTCTTTAAACCAAAGACAGTAACAAGGGATAAAGAAGGATACCATATCATAATAAAGGGGACTATCTGATAAAAAAAATCTCACAACTGTATATATTTATTCCTCCAACAAGAGAATACCCAAATATCTAAATCAATTAATAATAAACATGAAGTAACTCATTGATAACAATACAATATATTACAGAACTTTAACACCACATTTACATCAATGGACAGAGCATCTAAGCAGAAAATCAACAAGGAAGCAAAGGCTTTGAATGATACACTGAATGAGATGGCAAAGCAGATATAGTCAGAACATTTTATTCTAAAGCAGGAGAACACACATTCTTTTCAATTGCACATGAGACATTCTCCAGAATAAGTCACGTACTAGGTCAATAATCAGGCCTTAAAATGTACAAAACAATAGAGATAATACCATTCATGTTTTTTGACCACACACTATGAAACATGAAGTCAACCACAAGAAAAAATTCACAAAGACAACAAATACATGGAGGTTAACATGTACTACAAAATGAATGGGTCAAACAGGAAATCAAAGAAGAAGTAAAGACATAGAAATAAATGAAATGGAAAACATGATGGTCCAAAATCTTTGAGATGCAGCAAAAGTGGTCCTAAGAGGGAAGTATATAACAATATCGGCATATCTGAAGAAGCAAGAAAGTCTCAAACAACAGAAACATTATCTACAGGAGCAAGACAAAGAACAACAAACAAAGCCTCAAGTCAGCAGAAGAAGGGAACTAATAAAGATTAAAGCAGAAATAAATGACATAGAAACTTAAAAAAACAACAGACAAATCAGTGAAACCAGGAGACGGTTCTCTTAAAAATTAATAAAATTGATAAATCCCTAGCCAGATCTACCAAAAAAAGAAATGAGAAAGGATCCAAATAAATAAAATCACAAGTGAGAGAGGAGAAATAACAACCAATACCATAGAAATACAATTATAAGATAATATTTTGAAAAACTAGATGCCAAAAAATTGGACAATCTGGAAAAGATGGATAAATTCCTAGAAACATATAAGCCCCCAAGCTGAAACAGAAAAAAATAGAAAACTTTAACAGACTGATAACCTGACAATAAAGTGAATCAATAATCAAAAAATTCCCCCCAACAATCAAAAATCCAAAGGACAGATGGCTTCACACTGGAGTCCTATGAAACATTTAAAGAAGATTTAATACCCATTCTTCTCAAACTATTCAAAAATTAAGAAATGTTAGGAAAAATCCCAAATTAATTCTATGAAGTCAGCATTACCCTGATACCAAAACCAGACAAAGACTCCACTAAAAAGAAAGAAAGAAAGAAAGAAAGAAAGAAAGAAAGAAAGAAAGAAAGAAAGAAAGAAAGAAAGAAAGAAAGGAAGGAAGGAAAGAAGGAAGGAAGGAAGGAAGGAAGGAAGGAAGGAAGGAAGGAAGGAAGGAAGGAAGGAAGAAAACTATAGGCCAACATGGATGCAAAAATTCTCAAAGGAATACTAGCAAACAGAATCCAACAATGCATTAAAAGAGTCATTCAGATGAAACTTATTCCTGGGATACAAGCATCATTCAATATTCACAAATCAATCAACATGATACATCACATTAATAAAAAAAGGATAAGAACTATATGATCCTCTCAATAGATGCAGAAAAAGCACTTGACAAAGTACAGCATCCATTCTTGAACCAAAAAAATCAAGAAAGTAAGGATGGATGAAACATATATCAATATCATAAAGACCATATAAGAAAAACCCAAAAACTAAGAGCTTTGCCAGCATAGTCATGAACAAGACAGGGATGCTCACTGTTACCACTGTTATTTAACAACACACTGGAAATCCTAACATCAGCAATCAGAAAACAAAAAGAAATTAAATGCATCCAAATTGGCTAGGAAGAAATCAAACTTCAATTATTTGCAGATGACATGATACTCTATGTCAAAAACCCAAAAGACTCCACCAAAGTACTGCTAGAACTGATACACAAATTCAGTAAAGTTGGAAGATACAAAATAAACATACAAAAATCTGTTGCATTTCTATACACCAACAGTAAAGCAGTGAAAGAGAAATCAAGAAACCAATCCCATTTACAATTGCACCAAAAACCATAAGATATCTAGGAAAAAAACCTAAAACCATAGAGATAAAATATCTGTACTCTGAAAAATATAAACACTGATGAAGGAAAAATGAAGATGACACAAAGAAAAGGGAAAAAGATTCCACCTTCATGGATTGGAAGAACAAACATTGTTCAAATATTTATACTACCCATAGAAATCTACACATTTAATGCAATCCCTATCAAAATATCACATTCTTCACAGAAGTAGAACAAACAAATCTAAAATTTGTAGAGAAGCACAAAAGACCCCAAGTAGCCAAGGCAAATGTGAAAAAATATAAGCAAAGCTGTAGGGATCACAATTCCAGACTTCAAATTATATGACAAATCTGTAGTCATCCAGACAGCATGGTACTGGCACAAAAACAGACACACAGATCAGTGAAACAGACTAGAAAACCAAAAATGGACCCAAACCTGTAGGGTTAAACAATCTCTGACAAAGCAAGAAAGAATATCCAGTAGGAAAAAGACAGTCTCTTCAACAAATGGTGTTGAAAAAACAGGAGAACAACATGCAAAAAAAAAAAAAAAAAAAAAAAAAAACTGGACCACTTTCTTACATCATTCACAAAAATAAATTTACAATGGATGAAAGAGCCAAATGTGAGATAGAAAGTCATCAAAATCCTAGAAGAGAACACAAGCAATGACTTTTTTGACATCAGCTGTAGCTACTTTTTGCTAGATATGTTTCCTGAAGCAAGGGAAACAAAAGCAAAGATGAACTCATAGGACTTCATCAAGATAAAAAGCTCTGCACATAAAAGGAAACAATCAACAAAACTAAAAGTCAACCTACAGAATGGGGAAAGATATATGTTAAATGACATATCAGATAAAGTGTTAGTACGCAAGATATATGAAGAATTTATAAAACTCAACTCCCTCAAAACAACTAATCCAGATTAAAAAATGGGCAGAATGCATAAATATTTTTCCAAAAAAGACAACAATGACTAATAGTCACATGAAAAGATTCTCAACATCACTCATCATCAGGGAAACACAAGTTAAAACCACAATGAGATATCACCTCATACCAGTCAGAATGGCAAAAATTAATAACAGAGGAAACAAAGGGTGTTGGTGAGGGTAATACAGAGGAAGGGGGACCCTCTTACACTTTGGGCAAGAATGCAAATTGGTGCAGCCACTCTGGGAAACAGCATGGAGGTTCTTAAAAATGTTACCTATGATCCAGCAATTGCACTACTAGGTTTTTACCCAAAGGATACATAAATACTTATTCAAAGGATACATGCACCCCAATCTTTCTATCAGTGTTATCAACATTAGCCCAATTATGGAAAGAACTCAAATGCCCATTAACTGAAGAATGGATAAAGAAGATGTGGCACACACACACACACACACACACACACACACACACACACAGAGTGAATTATTACTCAGCCATCAGAAGGAAATCTTGCTTTCTTCAACAATGTAGATAGAGCTAGAGAGTATTATGCTAAATGAAATAAGTCAGAAAAACAAATACTATATGATTAACTAATATGTGTAATTTAAGAAACAAAACAAATGAACATGGGAGAACAAAAGATACACCAGGAAACAGACTCTTATGTATAGAGAAAAAACTGAGATGAGTTGGATGGAGTAATGGGTTAAACAGGTGATAGGTATTAAGGAGGGCACTTGTGAAGAGAACCTGTTGTTGTATAAAGTGATGAATCACTAAATTCTACACCTAAAACTAATTTTACACTTTATGGGAACTAACTAGAATTTATTTTTTTAGGAATTTATTTATTTCAAGAAATAGAGCAGGACAGGGGCAGAAAGGGGGGGGAGTAGAGAGAGAAAAAGAGAGAGAGAGAGAGAGAGAGAGAGAGAGAGAGAGAGAGAGAATCCTAAGCAGGCTCTGTACTATCAGGATGGAACCCGAAGTGTGGCTCAAACCCACAAACCATGAGAACATGACCTGAGCCAAAGTCAAGACTCTGACACTCAAGTGACTGAGCCACCAAGGCACCCCTTAACTAACTGGAACTTAAATAAAAACTTGGAAAATAATAAAACAAAGCAAAAAATAAAAATAAAAAGGTGTAGTGTGAACCTATTCTGTTCTCTCACAGAATTAATCAAATACAAAATCAGATCTTCAGTTCAACTTTCTCAATCCCTCAGCCCATTTCTCCTCTAAACAAAACTCGCCCAGTGGAAAAGAAAGGAGTAGATATAAAGATTTGAGAGAGAGAGAGAGAGAAATTTTCAACCATCCTCAGTTTGGCATTACTTCAAGCTAATGAGACAGAAGGAAAAATCATTACCTGGTAACAGCCTAACTATCTACCTACATGTTCAGAATACTATTTTCCAAAAAAAGAACTAAATCACCATTAAATGGTACAATTACAGTCTTTGAAAGATAGTGAGGTGTCACTGCTAGATTTGATTAATCACAACTTGATACAATGAAAATATGTCAAGCAGTAACAAAACAAGATGTCAAGTCACAACAAAAGTGCAGCACATGCAGTTAATATCATGATCTTCCTTACTCCACACTGATTTTGTTTATGACATTTATAATGAGCTTTTGACATTTGAGTGATAGCTACACCAAGATATGAAATTAGAACACCTGGGTATTACCTTTTCTTAAGCAATAGGCATGCTAAAACTAGAATTAAAAATTATTGAAAACTAAAAAGCTTTAAATGTCTCCGTGATTTTAAGTTTCATGCCTGAAGAATGAAAGATGGAAGTCCCTATGGATCATGTAATCCATTGATTTTCATTCTGTTTTCCACCAAAGAGACAGGAAGGACACTCTCAGGCAGGCCCTTCCTAGAAGTGGCCCAGCTGAAATAACTGCTCTTGAAAGAAGGCTACATTGTTGGTACCTTTTCATGAGTCAGTTAGAAAAATATTTTTTAAAAAGAAATTTTAAATTTACGTATCCAGGAATAGTAGTAAGCTCACCCCATGGAGTCTACATCTTGCCTCTAACAAAAGGCCAGGCAAGGCCATCTTAGTTGCCCTATCCAAGAAATGGGCCAGTCTGTAGATTACTATAGCAATGATTCTTAACATTACAACTCTAACTACTGATGGGAGAGAGTGTATCAGGTACTCCACAGGAAGGAAGGAAGATTTGAAGAACATACTCCAGGAAGTATCTACCTTCCAGTGTAGCACTACTAATTTAAATAAATCACCTAATTTCAGAAGTTAAGAAACTGAGATCTAGAAACAGGAAGTGATTTACACAAAATCTTACCTCATATTAGTGGCAGATCTAGCTAAGGACCCAACTTCCTTGACTGCAAGTTAGCTATGAGTACTGCCACTAATAATAAACCCTACACAGCTATAGCACTGGCTGGTTTACAAAATATTTTCTAATGCAGATAATAATCTTAAAGGGTAGACACACTAAGAATTATTATTCCTATTTTGTAGGTGAGATTTTGTATTTTGTAGATGAGAAAGCAAAGATCCAGAAAGGTAAAATGACTTATCCTAGGTCACATGGATACTTTGAAATTGATAGACCTGAACTGAAATATTTCTAATCCTAAATCCATTGCTTGTTGACAAGCCACTCCATTAATACATCTAGACTTAATAATTTTCTATTAGATAGTGCAATTTTCATTCTCAAGACACCAGAGGTCTCAATCTAAGGTCTAGTCTATATTCATTATCTTTTGGAGGATAATCAGGTATTGTAGCATGAAGTAACTTCCTTGGGGAATCTACAGTCTGAAATTTACCCAAATCTTCAATTTTCTCTTCAACCTAGACTAAATACAACCCAGGTATCAATCTGAGGTAACCTCAGGAAGCAAGATGACTTAGAGATCTATTTACTCATAACCAACAATAACCTCAAGTCTCAAAATTCTCAAAATTATTTTATCCCTGCTTTACTGATGTTGCCATACAATATACTCATCTCCTTTCTAAAATGAAAACACACATACACACTTTTGTATTGTTGCTTGGTTTTTGTTTAGTTATTATTTTAACTGACCACCACTAACACTATACAAATAATTTGAAAATACGTATTTAACTTAATAATAAAATAATTATGTGTATTAAGCACATACCATATTTCAAACACAGATATGGGCATTTATATTCACTATTTCATTCATGATGTCCTCACAACAACTCTCTCTATAGGTATTATTAGTAATAGTTTTAGATGGGGACTCTAAATAATAAAGATACTGTTATAAAGCTGAAACTTTAACTCAGAACCTAGCTAACTACAGTACCTATGCTCTTTCCACTATTTAACATTACCTCCTAATAATAATAATAGCAAAATATACCTATGTCCAGCAATTAAGAAAACCATTAAGAATGCATGGTATATTGAGTGATATAACATGGTTGTTCTTGCAGCTGTGTTTTCTACCATTCTATCCATCTAGAATACCCTTCCTATCTTTTTTCAGAGAGCACCTAGTATTCATCCTTTCAGATCAAGCCCAATAGCACCACTTTAGAAACAATTTCTCATTACCTCTCAAAAGTGGCCATTGCTCCCTTTTCAGTGCTCAAGTCATAATCACATTGTTCTTTCTTGCAATTGATCTGAATTCCTTAAGGAGAGGGACCATATCTTTTTAATCTTTGTAACTCTAATGACTACTCCAATGTCTACAGTATGCAGGGTAAACTGGCAGCACGTCAGTAAATATCTGTGAAACACTAAAATTAAAAAGTGTTATTTTATATAGTATAGAACAGGTCAGGATATTCAGAACTCTTCCCTGTCATATCAAACATAGAGTCTTCAAGGGGCTCCATCTTCATGCATTCGCTCATTCAACAAATATGTGCTGACTACCATATGACATGCATTTTTCAGTAATGAATAAAGCAGATAAAAGTTTCAACTTTCACAGAACTTACATTCTAGAATAAAGAGACAGAAAATAAAATAAACATGCAAAATAGAAATTATGTTACATCATTACAAATATGAAGAAAAATAAAGCAACAGAACATGGAGATACTTAGAAGAACTGGAGTCTTAAACATGATGGTTAGTTAAGTTTCACTAAGAAATTAACATTTGAGAAAATATCTAAAGGAGATCTTTAGATCTATTAGGATATCTTAAGAAAAGCTTTCCTGTTAGAGGAAACAAAAAATACAAAGGTTCTGAGATAGAAACATACTTAGAGTACACATTGTTGTGATAAAATTTACTGCTGGATTTCGATATGGTGTATAAAGATAGAGAAAGGAATCCAGAAGGCAGAGAGGACTCTAGGATTCGGGCATGAGCAACTGAAAGAACTGAATTGCCATTAAATGAGACTGAAAATGTATAGGTTTTGAAATGAGTATTATGACCTCAATGTTAATCACATTAAGTTATAAATACTTACAATAATCTAAATAGATATACCTGCTTAGGTAAACAAGCCCGGACTCAGAGGCAAGGTCTGAGTTGAAGATATGAATTTGGGAGACTTTTAGAATGAAAATGGTGGGGCGCCTGGGTGGCTCAGTCGGTTAAGCCTCCGACTTTGGCTCAGGTCAGATCTCACGTCCGTGGGTTCGAGCCCCGCATCAGGCTCTGTGCTGACAGCTAGCTCAGAGCCTGGAGCCTGCTTCCAGTTCTGTGTCTCCTTCTCTCTCTGCCCCTCCCCCTCTCATGCTCTGTCTCTCTCGGTATCAAAAATAAATAAAATATTTGAATGCCATTGGGCTTTCTTTAAAAAAAAAAAGAATGAAAATGGTAATATACTTTAAGTGTAGTATTTCAGTGAAATCACCCAAGCAGCCCTGCACTACACAAAACTGGTTGAGAACCAGAAAACCTCACAGACTAACTGGAAAGGACCTGAGAAGACAATAGATTCCCAGAAGAATCCATTTTAAATTATTTTTTGTGGAGGTCACTAAGATTGAGTTTGGTAATTCATGTATTTTAATATGCCTTCATTTTGCTAATAATTAAACAGTTAGAGCGGTGCCTGGGTGGCTTAGTGCCTTAAGCATCCAACTCTTGATTCCTCACAGTTCATGAGTTCGAACATTGCATTAGGCTCTGTGCTAACAGTGAGGCATCTGCTTGAGATTCTCTCTCTCCCTCTGTCTGCTGTTCCCCTGCTTGCATACTCTCTCTCTCCATCCCTCTCTCTAAGTAAATTAATAAACTTAAAAAAAGAAATTCACTCACAATAATATGTAATAGTAGGGGACTTTAAGACCCCACTTACAGCAATAGACAGATCATCAAAGCAGAAAATCGACAAGGAAGCAATGGCTTTTAATGACACACTGAACAAGATAGACTTCACAGATATATTCAGAACATTTCATCCTAAAGCATCAGACTAGACATTCTTCTTGAGTGGCCATGGAATATTCTTCAGAAATGATCATATACTGAGTCAATAATCAGACCTCAACAAATACAAAAAAATTAGTATCATATGCATATGTTGAGACCACAATGCTATGAAACTAGAAATCAATCACAAAAAAATTTTGGACAGACCACAGTATCTGGAGATTAAAGAATATCCTATGAAAGAATGAATGGATTAAACAAGAAATTAAAGAAGGAATTAAAAAGTATATGGAAGCCAATGAAAAGGAAAACACAACAGCCCAGAACCTCTGGGATGCAGCAAAGGCAGCCATAAGAGGAAAGTATAAGGCAATATAGGCCTTACTAAAGAAGAAATGTCTCAAATACTCAACCTATCCTTACCTTAAAGGAGCTAGGAAATGAATACCAATTAAAGCCCAAAACCAGCAAAGAGAAATAACAAAGCTTTGAGCATACTAGTGATATAAAAAACAAAATAACAACAACAAAAAAAAACCCAACACACACACACACACACACACACACACACAGTAGAACAGACCAATGAAACCAGAAGCTGGTTCTTTGAAAGATTTAACGGAACTGATAACCCCCTACAGAGATTTATTTAGGAGAGGAGAGGTGAGGGGAAGGGAAGGGAGGGGAAGGGAGGGGAGGGGAGGGAAGGGGAAGAGAGGAGAGGAGAGGAGAGGAGAGGAGAGGAGAGGAGAGGAGAGGAGAGGAGAGGAGAAGAGAGGGGAGGGGAAGAGAGGAGAGAAGAGGGGAGGGGAGGGGAGGAGAGGGGAGGACCATAATAAATAAAATCACAAATGAAAGAGGGAAGATCACACCCAACAATGGAGAAATGCAAACAATAAAAAGAGAATACTATGAGCAATTATATGTCAACAAATTGGGCTATCTGGAAGAAATGGACAAACTCCCAGAAACATATAAACTACCAAAATGGAAATAGGAAGAAATAGAAACTTTGAACAGACTCATAACCAATAAAGAAATTGATTCAGTAGTAAAAAGAAAATCTCCCAAAACAAGAGGCACCTGAGTGGCTCAGTGGGCTAAGCATCTGACGTGGGCAGAGGTCATGATCTCGCAGTCCATGAGTTTGAACCCCTCATCAGGCTCTGTGTTGACAGTTCAAAGCTTGGAACCTGCTTTGGATTCTGTCTCTCTCTCTTTCTGTTCCTTCCCCACTGGCACTCTGTCACTCTCTCTCTCTCTCTGACATAAACATAAAAAAAAAATCTCCCCAAAGGATGCCTGAGTGGTTGTCAGTTGAGCATCTGACCTCAGCTCAGGTCATGATCTCATGGTTTGTGATTTCAAGCCCCGCATTGGGCTCTCTGCTGTCAGCACAAAGCCTGCTGCTGATCCATTAACCCCCTCTCTCTCCCTCCCCCACTCACACTCTCTCAAATAAACAGTTATATTTTTAAAAATCTCCCAACAAACAAGAGTTCAGGACCAGATGGCTTTCATTGGTAATTCTTTGTTTTTCTTTTAATTTTTTTAATGTTTGTTTATTTTTGAGAGAGAAACAGAGCATGAATAGAGGAGAAGCAGAGAGAGAGGTAGACACAGAATTAGAAGCAGGCTCCAGGCTCTGGGATGTCAGCTCAATGAGGGGCTTGAACTCCCAAACCAGGAGAACATGAACTGAGCCAAAGTCTCGAATGCATTACTGACTGAGACCCCTAGGCACTCCTTTCCATGAGAATTCTACCTAACAATTAAAGAAGAGTTAATGCATATTCTTTTGAAGCTGTTCCAAAAAATATAAATGGAAGGAAAACTTCCAAACTCATTCCATGAGCTAGCATTTCCTTGATTCCAAAACTAGGAAAGACCCCACTAAAAAAGAGAACTACAGATGAATTTCCCTGAAGAATATGGATGCAAAGTTCTCATCAAGATATTAGCAAACCAACTCCAACAATTCATTAAAAGAATTATTCGCCACAATCAACTAGGATTTATTCCTGGGCCGCAGGGCTGGTTCAATATCTGCAAATCAATCAACATGACACATAACATTAATAAAAGAAAAGAACCACATGATCCTCACAATAGATGCAGAAAAAGCACTTGACAAAATACAGCTTCCTTTCCTGATAAAAATCCTCAAGAAAGTAGGGATAGAAGGAATATACCTCAACATCATAAAAGCCATATATGAAAGACCCACGGCTAATATCATTCTCAATGCACAAAAACTGACAGCCTTCCCCGTAAGGTCAGGAACATGACAGTGATGACTACTCTCACCACTGTTGTTCAACATGGAGTTGGAAGTCCTGGCCTCAGCAATCAGACAACACAAAGAAATAAAAGGCATCCAAATCAGCAAGGAAGAAGTCAAACATTCATTCTTTGCACACAACATTATACTCTGAAAATATACATGAAAAACTCAAAAGTCTCCACCAAAAACACAGCTAGAACTAAAACATAAAGCCAACAAAGTTGCAGGATATAAAATCAAAGTATAGAAATTGACCTTGACCTTGACCACAGCAACTTCTTACTTGACATGTCTCTGGAGACAAGGGAAACAAAAGCAAACATGAACACTGGGACCTCTTCAAGATAAAAGCCTTCTGCACAGTGAAGGAAACAGTCAGCAAAACTAAAAAGGAGAAAGATATTTGCAAATGGCATATCAGATAAAGGCTTAGTATCCAAAATCTATAAAGAACTCATCAAATTCAACACCTAAAAAACAAATAATCCAGTGACGAAATAGGCAAAAGATATGAATAGACACTTCTCCTAAAAAGACCTCCAGATGGCTAACAGACACATGGGGAAAAAAATCCCAACACCACTCATCATGGGGATTACAAATCAAAACCACAATGAGATACCACCACACACCTGTCAGAATGGCTAACATTAACAACTCAGGCAACAACAGATGTTGGCGTGGATGCGGAGAAATAGAATCTCTTTTGCACTGCTGGGGTGAATGCAAACTGTACAGCCACGCTGGAAAATGGTATGGAAGTTTCTCAAAAAATTAAAAATAGAACTACCCTATGACCCAGCAATTGCTGTACGAGGTATTTATCCAAAGGATACAGGAGGGCTGATTGGAAGGGGCACATGCACTCCAATTTTTATAGCAGCACTATCAACAATAGCCAAAGTATGTAAAGAGCCCAAGTGTCCATCAACTGATGATGGATAAAGAAGATGTGGGGTGTGTGTGTGTGTGTGTGTGTGTGTGTGTGTGTGTGTGTGTATCCACAATGGACTATTATTTGGCAATCAAAAAGAGTGAAATCTTGAAATTTGCAACAACATGGATGGAACTGGAACTTAGCTTATTATGCTAAGTGAAATAAGTCAGGCAGAGAAAGATAAATATTATATGATTTTACTTGTGTGTAATTTAAGAAACAAAACAGATGGACATAGAGGAAGGGAAGGAAAAATAGGATAAAAAGAGAGAAGGAGGCAAACTATAAGAGACTCTTAAATACAGAGAACAAACTGAAGGTTGCTAGAGGGGTGTTGGGTGTTGGGTGCTGGGTGGTGGGACAGGATAAATAGGTGATGGGCCACTTGTTGGATGAGCCACTTGCTGGATGAGCATTGGGTGTTATATGTAAGTGATAAATCACTATATTCTACTCCTGGAACAATTATTACACTATATGTTAACTTATGTGGATATTTTTTAAAGAAGACCTGAAAAAAAAGAAAAGAAATTGGCTCACATGATAGTACAACACTGGCAAGTCTGAAATCTGCAGGGCAGGCTGGCAGGCCAGCAATTTTGGCAAGAGTTAATATTGCAGTCTTGAGTCCAAATGCAATGTGGAAACCCTTAGCAAAGTCTCTGCTAAAAACTCTTCTGAAAACTTCTATGGGGTTTCCCTTGTACATAACAAGTTGCTTTTCTCTTGCTGCTTTTAGGATTCCTCTTTAACTTTTGACATTTTTATTATAGTGTGCCTTGGTGTGGGTATCTCTGGGTTCAATTTATTTTGAACCCTCTGAATTTTCTGGACCTGGATGTCTATTTCTTTCCCAGATAAGCAAAGTTTTCAACTACTACTTCTTCAAATAAGTTTTGGCCCCTTTATCTCTCCCTCTTCTCCTTCTGCAATCCCTATAACGTGAATGTGATTCCCCTTGACATTTCCCCAAATGTCCCATTAGTTATCTTCATTTTTAAAATCTTTTCTCATTTTTCTATTTGCTGACTGTGTGGGTTCTAATGCTTTGTCTTGCAGCTCACTGATAAGACTTTTGTATCTTTCAGTATGCTGTAAACCCCTAGTGTGGTTTTCAGTTCAGTTATTGTATTCTTCAGCTCTGTGACTTCAGTTTGCAACTGTCTTATATTTTCTATCTCTTTGTTGAAGTTCTCACTGAGTTCTTCCTCTCACTGTGATCGACTTTATGACTATTACTTTGAATTTGTTTTCAAGCCGATTAGTTATACAATTAAAACCTTTTTCTGAGGTTTTTTCCTTGTTCTCTCATTTGGAACATATTTCTCTGTTCTCTCATTTTGCTTGACTCCTTGTTTTTGTTTCTATGTATAAAAACAGTTACCTCTTTCATTTTTGAAGGAGTGGACTTGTATGGGTGATGAAACTTCTTATTTACCCTTATCCTAGTTCTTGGTGTCTCTCAATCCTTTGTGATTGTCTTAACAACCTGATTTATTCTGATATGTCCCCATTGTTGAGGGTGTGCCTATGAGTGTTCAAGAGGAAGGAATAGTATTTAGCACCTAGTTTCAGGCCGACTGGAAGCCAGACACTAGGAAATATGTGTTAAAGTATGCAAATATATACAGCACTTTGCAGCTGCAATAATAAACCCTGCTGGCATCCAGATTAAGAGATCTGGAAGTATCCCCTAGGCAACAGCGGCAAAAATTAGGGCTCCTAACAAGTACGTAAATTCTTTTCTGGGAGGTGTTGGCCAATTATAACAAGGCCAAGGAGGCAACCCAGGCTGATATATCCCTCCTTACATTCCCTGGGAGCACCTCCTTAACCTCTAGATGTGTGAGATACCTAAAGTTTGCCCCTGCACATGAATCCTCAAGGTAAGTAAATAGGCCTTTTTCGCAGCTGTTGTTTTTCAGACTGCTGACTAGGCAGTGCCCTGGTGGCGGTATACTTCCAAGAACTGGCTTTCCAACTGTCACAATCCCATGTAGCTCAAGAATGCCAGCTCCTTTGGCAGCCAGGTTCAGGAGATCAAAGGGCATTCCTTCTGTGTATTTTACATGCCCACTGGCTTTAGCCAGGCAGCTGGAGAGTATATGGGTCAAGGCACATTCACCAGCTTCAGAACAGGAAAATGTATTATAACTATGTGCAACTGCAGGCTTCAGGAACGCAGTGGGAGACTGCCTGGTCTGTGCACTTGTACCAGCTTTATGTTGAGAGTTGGAAAATGACATAAGTGAAGTAAACCATTTGGTCAAAGTGCATAATTCTTTTCACATATTACTGAAATATCTTTGCCAATATTTAGTTAATAATTTTTGTATCAAACATGGTCAAGAGGCTCAGAGAAAGCCTCTACATACACTAAGTTCTAAAAGCTATACCAAACCTTAAACTGATGTTCATTCTACATTGTCACTGACTTGCAGTCCTCTTTACCATTAATTTAGAATTTCACCTTCTTATCTATATGCAACCATTATTCACAGGTTCCAAGTCCCTACACATAGTTTAGGTGGAAAAAAGAAAAACATGCACTAGGCCTCTGAGTTCAGGTGTAGATTGAGGCAGATAAAGCACTGGCCAGAGAAGCAGATCCTCTTGAAAAGAAAATACGGTTACCCCAAAAAGAGTAGAGTCTTGATGTCAGAAAGGACTCAGTACTAGAGTGTCACTACAAAGATAATTGCTAAATATATTCATTTTATTAACATATCCCTTTATTTTAAGGCAGACATCATCTCAAGCATTAAGAAAACCAAGATAATAATTGAAATACATATTAATATAGTAATAATAATAAGCATTATTGATACTTCTTTTATCCTAGTATTAGCTCATTAAATCCTCACAACAAGCTCCATTTTGCAACAAGATAAATAAGAAATCATCAAATCTCAGTCCAAATACAAATTAGCTAAAAATCCTGGGGAAAGGAAGGAGTAGAGAGGCACAGAAACCATCAGTTACACCATGGATAACAATGCTTTGTTAGCATCAAAAATGAAAGTTGTAGGAACACCATCTAGAAGTAAGGAGAAGCTTCTCAGAGTAGAAGAGACTTTATCTATATCTTAAAGGATTTGTTAGCTAGGCAAATTGAGAATTAAAGAAAAGCTTTCCAAACTGAGAGGGTAGCATGAATAATGAATGAATCATCAAGGATGAATCCCATGTTTCCAGGTTATGCAATCAAATAGACAATGATCCAATAAAACAAAAGACTAAAAGGAAGATATACACTTTGGGGAAAGTTGCTGTTCAATATTGACATGGAGGTATCTGACAGGCAGTTGGAAAAATGGATCAGGTGAAATTAGAGTTCAAGATCAAAAAGCCATCAGCATTTAGTTTGTCACACTACAGAATACTATAAGCTAGACAGCTGAAATCGAAAGGTGAACATAAACACAGGCAGGTTCCAAGCAGTTTGAACCATTCAAGATTCATATGGGAGAATTACAAGAGTTTCTGAGAGTTCATCTGCTTAGACTTTAAAGCTTTCTCTATACATTCAGCAAATCAAAGCCTATAAAAGTTTCAGTGTCTTTTCCTCCTGATTTTATTGCTTTTGTTCTGCCAAAGCAAGGCTTAGACTACTCATGGAACTCTGCATAAAATTTAAATATCAATCTCTCATTCCTTTGGCAGTAGATCAGCCAAACAACCCATAGCTTTAAGACTCATCTAGCCTAAGATGCTCTGTTTCTAGTACCCAGAGTTTCATTTGCATAAAGATCTTTTTCACTTTCTACATCTGTGTTTTATTTATATTGCAACAGCAATATTTATCAGTTTATGTCACAATAAGTTACCAGTCTAAATTTGGATCTTCTTTAATTGTTTAGCAGTTAAAACCACACACAAAGAGTAAAAAAGAAGAAGAAGAAAAACCACCATGAAATTCCTCATAGTGAAGCTCATATGAGAGTGTTGTTCATAAACAAGTAACCATTTCATGTTACATCATAGAATGTTGATGTTAAACCACAATAAATGGTGAAATATGACTTTCATACTCAATGGCCAAGTTTAAAACTTAATGAAAATGGAAAATTATGTTTTCCTTTATATAAATTGACATCATGATATGATTTGATTTTTTGGACCACTTATTTCACTATAAAATTGAAGTTTGTGACAAGCATATCAGGTTTCTGATAATTAGTTGACTATGATGAGTTTTCCCTATTCAAGACTAGCTCTAAGGACATCAAGCTCTAGTAACGTCTTCTCTCTATATCTCTCCTTTAACCTGAGCCCTAGCCCAATTAAAGGTGGTATACTTGCATAATTTTCCTGTATCTCTAGTACTAAGTTAATTATTTTATTCATTGGTTTACATTTTTGTGTATAATTGACTTAAACTTATTACTAAAGTGTATGCCCCATTAGTAGAAAAAAAGGATTTCATTATACAAGTGCCTTGGTTCACATGCGTCTTGAAAGTGTTTGCTGAATAAATGAAGATACTCTCCCTAGTCATATTCCTATTTTTAATCAATGACTCAGTTATTTGTTTATCAATGAACATCACTGAAACACTGTTCTATGATGGTTAGAGAAACATTAGAGCCTGAATTATACATATAAGACTGAGAAAGTGAGTGTTACTACCTTGGAATCTAAAGTAATAATTTACATTAATGATAAGGTTCACTGTCTTCATAAAACTTAACCACTAAACTAACCTAATATTTTGCATGTTTACTTTTCCCTCATGAAAATACAAGCTTAATGAGTCACAGGACATATTGTTTTTGCCATTATTACTTCAATGTCTGGCATAGTATCTGGCATATAAAAATGTCTTAATAAATACGTCTTGAATAAGGCTAACAATGTTTTCAAAAAGTAAACCCTGTGCCGGGGACTTTACTATGTGTTCATTATTTAATTTCAAATAAAATTAATAAAATAATAAATTATTTCATTTAATGTAAAACAATGCTTTGAAATAACATTTGATATGCAAAATGAGAGTCAGAGGTTAAGTACTAGCTGAAAGCCAGCAACTACTGAGTAGTTATTAAGCTTGAATTTAAATTCGGAACTGTGTGATTCTGCACTCCCTTACTAGTTTCAAGCCTCCCAATCTAAGCATTCATTACATACTCAGATGAAATCAGTAAAAGAAAGTAGCTAGGCTGCTTTGTTCCCAACTTTCTTCCATTCTTTTGAAGTGGAATTGGGTAATTAGACACATTCAATCAACTGACCAAAGGAATATTTTAAAAAGAAATTAGTGAATATCAATCACATGCAGGAGTATGTAAAATAGCATGAACCAAACGTAGTTATTTATTCAGACACGTTTTTTAACCATGACACAATAAATATTGTTGGGTCATCAAATACTATATTTTACAGATTAATTTCTTATCTTTGGGAGAAAATGGAAAAGAATAAAAAGGAAAAGAAAATGCTTCCATGCTTGGTTGCCAATTATCCAGTGCATTTATACACTAGTGTTCAAACATTAACAAGATACTATTCCCAAACGTTAAAGAGAAAATTCCTGGATTATGTCAAAATCACTTTGTATAAGATACTGCAAATTTAGGGGCGCCTGGGTGGCTCAGTCGGTTAAGCGTCTGGTTTCGGCTCAGGTCATGATCTCATGGTTTGTGGGTTCAAGCCCCGAGTCGGGCTCTGTGCTGACAGCTAGCTCAGAGCCTGGAGCCTGTCTTCAGATTTTATGTCTCCCTCTCTCTCATCCTCCGCTGCGCGCGCTCTCTCTCTCTCAAAAATAAATAAAACATTTTTAATTTAATAAAAGATATTTATTTTAAAAACTACATAACATCATAAGTAACCTCATACTTAGTGTTGAAAGGCTGAATGCATTCCCCTAAAATTTGGAATAACACAATCTGGTCCACTCTCACTACACCTACTCGTCAGTGTAATAGAGGTCATAGCTGGTAGAAACAACACAGAAAATAATTTTTTTAAAGGGGGCATAGATCCTTTATTCCAAGAAAACATAATTTCCTATGAAGAATATCTCAATTGACAAATAAACTACTACAATTAGTCAGTTTAGCAATGATGCAGATTATAAGGTCAGTATCATATTACTACATACTAACAAAGAACAATTAGCAATTAAAAACTTTTAAATAATCTAATTTACAATAGAACCAAAACGAAAAGAGATATTTTGGGATAAATCTAACAAACTTTGTGGGACATCTGTATGTCAAAAAAAATTATAAATAAAAAATTGATAAAAGAAAACAATTAAGATATAAATAAATGAAAAGATGTATAGCACTTGTGGATTGGAAGAAACACTATTGTTAAAATTTCAGTATGTCAATTTCTCCTACAATTCCAATCAAAATCCCAGCAGGGGGTAATGGTCATGGAGTGGGTCACTTGTGGGGAGGAGCACTGGGTGTTATATGGAAACCAACTTGGCAATAAACTATTTAAAAAAATCCTAGCAGGATAACAGGATATTTTTGTAAAAATCAAAAAACTTATTCTAAAATTTACGAAGAACACAAAGGTGCTAGAGTAACCAAAAGAATTTGAAAAAGGATAACAAGTGGAAAGGCTTATACTACCTGATTTCAAGACTTGATATTAAGTTATAGAAATCAAGATAGTGTGGAATTGGAGAAAGGATGGTCATATTGTTCAATTAAACAAAACAGAGTTCAGAAATAGACCCACATATATATGGTCAGTTGATTTTAAGCAAAGATGCAAATAATCTTATAAAAGAGAGAAGATTTTTTTAACAAATGGTACTGGAATAGTAGACATCCACATGCAAAAGATAAATTTAAAAAAACTCCAAGAAAAAACTCAATCCATAGTTCACAGCATCTATAAATACTAACTTAAAATGGATTATAGGCCTAAATATAAAACTTAAAGCCACAAAGAAGAAAACATAGAAGAAAAATTTGCGATCTTCAGTTAGTCAAAGATTTCTCAGAATTAACATAAAAAGTATGACCCATAACAGAAAGATAACTGGTCTTTATAAATATTATAAATTTGTTCTGTGAAAGATACTTAAAGGAATAAAAAGATATACCTCATTCTGACATGATAAATGAAATGACTTATACCCCGAATGTATACGACTCTCTAATCCCACTAAAATGAGCAAGCCAATTTAAAACAGTAACAAAAATCTTGGATAGGTACTTCATCAAAGAATTAATACAGATGGAAAATAAACACATGAAGATGTTCAAATTTATTACTCATTAGGGAAATATAAATAAAATCACAATGAGATACAAATATACATCTATTAGAATGGCTGAGATTAAAAACCACTGATGATAACCAAGTGCTGGCAAGGATATGCAGTAACTGAAACTCTCAAAGATTGCTGATAGAAATGCAAACTGATATAGCCACTTTGAGAAACAGTTTGGTAGTTACTTATAAAGTTAAACATACACTTACTTACCATATGACCAAGCAATCCTGCTCCCAAGTATTTACCGAAGTGAAATGAAAACTTACATTCACAAACACATAAAAAGTACAAGAATATTTATATCAGTTTAACTTATAATTTCCCCAAACTGGAAACATCTGCAAAATCCCTTAACTGGATAAACAAACTGTGGTAGCATGTGTCACTTTCTAAAAATATCTTATTTGTTTACTTTCTCCCATTTATTGTCTTTCTTCTCATAATATACCATAAGCTTCCCCATAACAGAAGAATCTCATCTGTCTTATTCCATGCTGATTCCTGACTACCCAGAATAGTGTCTAGCATATCATAGGTACACATTAAATATTTGTTGAATATTAATGATTAAAAAAACTAATAATAATGGAGGGCTTTCTAAGTGTCAGGGTAAACTTCAACAGTTTGCTTATACTGTTACCATATAGGTAGGCTACTGAGATGTATAGAGCATAAATTCTCTTAACCAAGGCCACACAATAAAGAGCTAAGTAGAATATGAACACTGGTAGTATGACTCCAAAGCATGAGCTTAATCCAAATGAAGAAGCACTGGATGGGCATTATAGGAAATAGCAAAATGGAGGTAGGTGAGAAATAACATTGTCTCTACAGGAAACTACAAGAAGTCCAATAAGTATGGCAAAGAAAACTAGATAGGGGCCAGATCTTGAAGCCTACCCATGCCAAGCTAAGTAGCCTGAACTCTATTATAAAGGCAATTGGGAACATTTAAGGGGTACAGTACAGTAGCAAAGTTAGATTTGCAGTTAACATAGAATACTCCAGGTCATTATGAAAGATGGACTTAAATAGCACAAGACGCTGGACAAAGCTACAAGTTGGAAGACAACTGCCATCATCCAGGCAGCGTAAGAGAGTAGACTGAACTTGATTTGATTTTGTCATCTACAAAAGGAAGATGATAATAATACCAACCTCCCAAAGTCAGCATGAAGATTAAAAGTAATAAATTTAACTACTAGAAATTTATACAAGGCTACGTATCAGGAGTGCTGAGTCATAGAGGCACATGTACTCCAATGTTTATAGCAGCACTTTCAACAATAGCCAAATTATGTAATGTCCATCAACTGATGAATGAATAAAGAAGACGTAGTTTATATATACAATGGAATACTGCTTGGCAATAAGGAAGAATTAAATCATGCCATTTACAGCAATGTGGATGGAATTGGAAAGTATTATGCTGAGTGAAATAAGTAAGTCAGAGGACAGATATCATATGTTTTCACTCATATGTGAATCTTGAGAAATATAACAGAAGACTATGGTGGGAGGGAAGCAGAAAAAATAGTTACAAACAGGAAGGGAGGAGGCAAACCATAAGAGACTCTTAAATACAGAAAACAATCTGAGGGTTGATGGGGGAGTGGAAGAGAGGGGAAATGGGTGATGGGCATTGAGGAGCGCATTTGTTGAGATGAGCATTGGGTGTTGTATGTAATCGATGAGCCATGGGATCTACCCCCAAAAACCATAAGCACACTTTACACACTGTATGTTAGCCAATTTGACAATAAATTATATTATAAATAAATACATAAACCCTTTTTAAAAATAAATGAATGAATAAGTGAATGAATAAATAAAAATAAAAGTAACACATATAGCACAGTACTGGCCTAGTTAAGTGATCACTGAATGGTGGTTACATTATTACTATTTTTAGATCTAGAACCACAAGGAAGGAGTCTAAGATAACTGCCACATTTCCAAGTTGAAATGCATGGATAGAAGCAACATTCACTGAAACACAGAGTAGATAGAAGAGGCAGATTTAAAGCATAAGATAAAGAGTTCACTTGCATAAATGATGAGTTTGAGATACCCATGGGGCATTCAGGGATGATGTCCAAAAACCAGTTTAATCAAGGAGTTTTAGTCTCAGAAAAGATTTTCAAGTAAAGATACAATTGGGAATGTGGAAAAGAGATTAAAATGTAAGGGTTGCCTGGGTGGTTCAGTTGGTTAAGCGTCCAACTTTGGCTCAGGTCATGATCTCACCGCTCATGAGTTTGAGCCTCGCATCAGGTTCTCTATGCTGAAAGCTCAGAGCCTGGAGCCTTTTTTGTATTCTATGTGTCCTTCTTTGCCTCCTCCCACCCCCAAAAAAAAACATTAAAAAAAAGAGAGATATAAATGTAAGATGTGATGATGTGAGACAGAATCATGGTGAGCATCAATGTTTAAGGAGTTTGTAGGATAGAAGAAGCCCATGAAGGACTTCTGAAGAATCGGAAGAAATAAAAAAGGAGATACAAGGAAAATCAAGAGCAGAATATCAGGATTGCCAAGGTAACAGAATGTTGAACAGTGAACTATCAACAGTATCAAATGCAAGATAAATTAAGATATTGGATATAATACGCCTACTGGATTTAGCCACATGAAAATCATTAATGACTATTCTCATAGTGAAACACCTGTTGAAGAAATATTACAAAGTGTAATGCCATATAAGTGTGTTTGAATGCTATCATTTTAAATTATGCTAATAGTATTTGGTATAACTGATATAACAGAAAAATACACTAATTTTATACAAAGGTATATCATGTTTACAAATATATAAGCAAATAATTCTAGGTATAGTTTCTTAGACTTACAAGCACTTTCTAGAAACTCAAATTTATCTCTGTAAAAGATTACATGTAAAAACAATAGAAGCCAACTTGAAAAAATAAAAATGTGTTCATGCTGGCAGTACTTGCACAAAAATTTAAATAATATAGTTTATATACAAATTCTTTAAGCTTTCCATATCTTCTGCATATTTAATACTATTCTATCTTCTTTTCTTTCTTTTCAATTTTTTTATCTAAATCTCAGTCAGTTATAATACAGTGTAAATTCAGTTTCAGGTATAGAATTTAGTGATTCAACACTAACATACCCTGTCTTTTGAATGTTTCCCTGAATAAAGAATTCCTTGCCCCATGAATCAAAAGTATGGCTATCATGTTGTATCCTACAAAGACCACACTAAAATATGTGTGTCACCAACTCCATTCAACATTTACTTAAGGTAAAATATAAATATGTGTCTACGTGACAGACACTGTTCAGGTGTTTTGTAAGCATCTATTGCCAATCTTCAAAATAATACTTCAAACTAAGTAATACTTAAACACATTCTGAAAAGAATAACTGAAGCTTAGCAGGGTTAGGTAACTTGTCCAAGGACACACAGTCAGCAAATAACAGAACAAAGATCTGGAAGCCAGAGCTCATGCTTTGCCCACCATGTTCTAATATGATCACTACCCCTGAACAATCAGACGCAAGCGATGTTTTTTTTTCATATAAGTGTAACTAAGAGAGATTTCTTTCCTCTTTTTCTCATTTCTAAAAAAATTTCTTCTTCCCAATCTAACTTTTTGAAAAAAGCTTTATCACTTACTCTTCTATGAGTTGCCTGTCTATATCCTTTATGTACTTGGTTGTTTTTCTTTCTTTTTTCTTTTGGCTTATAGGACTTCTCTATATATTTTAGATACCAATCTTATACCTGTAATATATTGCATAAATTTCATTTCCTATGATAAAGTGTAACTTTCAACTTTGGTTCTTTTGACACTTAGACTTTATTTTTACAAACTCAAAAGTATTACTTTATCTCTTTATGATTTTGCTCTGACTTGCATAAGAATTTTAATCCTACTTCCAAAGCCAATAAAATATTTGTTTTATATTTATTTTCACAAACTAAATTTTTAATTTGTTTTCATATTTAAGTATTTAATCCATCTATAACATGGGAATAATGTGTGCCATTGATTTAATATATCTTACTATTCCTCTATTTTCTAATGAAACCTCTGTTATGTAAATAGTCTTATTTCTGAGTTCTAGTCTGTCCATTTGGACTACTTGTCCATTAATATGCCAATGCCATACTATTTTAATCACTGTAACTATAAATAAAAATTATTAGCTGAAATATGAGTTTCTATAAAATAAACATATACCCATTCATTATTCTTAAAAACTAGCTTGGCTATTTATTCTCTTTGCTTTTCTACATGAATTTAAAACTGTCTTGTCAATTTGAAATAAAATTGGGGGGAATTCTAATTGGGACTGCATTAAAACAAATGGCTGACTTAGGGAGAATTAGCATCTTTATAATATTGAGCCTTCATTTCCACAAACATATCTTTGAATCTCAATTCACCACAATATCTCTCCATTATATCTCATTATTGCTATCATCTCCTTATTCCTGTGTCATTCCTCATTTCTTATTTTTTAAATTTTTTCATGTTTATTTATATGAGAGAGGGGGGGGAGAGAGAGACAGAGAGAGAGAGAGAGAGAGAGAGAGAGAGAGAGAGAGAGCGAGCAAGCAGGGGAGCGGCAGAGAGACACAGACAGAATCTGAAGTAGGCTCCATGCTCAGAGCTGCAAGCTGTCAGCACGGAGCCCGACACAGGGCTCAAACTCACAAATAGTGAGACCATGACCTGAGCCAAAGTTGGCCACTCAACCAACTGAGCCATCGAAGTGCCCCTGTCATTCCTCATTTCTTAATGACTATTGTTGAGGCCTCACTGTCATTTCTCCAATATATACAGAGATAATATTCTCCAACATTTTTTTGCTACTTTGAGTTCCTCCTCTTCAATATTTTATTTTCCATTATACTTCATCTAGCTATATATAGTCCTACTTTACACCTTGACATTGCCAATAATTGCAGTAATTGCAATCTCTTCAATTTCTTTTATTCAACTTACTCTCTAATGAATACCCATTTTCTTTGAAGTTTACTATAGTAACTAAATGTAAAACTACTTTCACTTCATCAGAATGTCCAACAAGAGTGAACAAAAGTCTGCAGATACCTCTGAACTATGATGCAACGCAAAGGAATTCATGCGAAATACTAATTCACTGGGTTGAAGAAACAGAAGTTGGAATTCCAGGAATGGATTGGGGATGATGTTACGAAAAATATAGAACAGAGCACTAGAGAAGACTCTGCATAGAACAATGCTCCAAAACTCTGCAATGAGTCCAACTTGAATTCCTGGCTGAATGCAAAGCCATACATGCATAAGGTAAGACTCCATGAGAACAAGCAAAGAATGATTACAAAAAAAGTGATGGAAGAATTCCAAAAACACACAGAGCTGGGGGACATTCAAATCCAACAAATCAGAGTGGAAGTCTCAATGAATATTTCATGAGAGATTCCAGAAAGATCACATCTTAATAGTGAAGTAAGCCAGCCCCAAAGTAGAATCTAATCCAGACCTGCCTCAGCAATACTTAAAAGTAAGTCTTCATAACTACAATGTAACTGTTTCATATCTACCCTTTAACCATAAACAACTAAAAAACAGTATAAAATATATGAATATATGTTTTCAGACATTGGACAAAAGGCATCAAGAAGCAGGGTCCCTAAGAGAAGGAAAACAAATGAGATAATTCCTATGATCATTGAGTCTTTCAAAACACAGGGATTGGAAATGTTACAGTTGTAACCAGAATAGAGAGGCCCTATTGAATATCTGGAAGATTCAGCAGATACTCCAGAAGGGCTATGTCTGACTCCAGTAGAACTGAAACATCATCAACAAACTAGGCCTGCATTAACAAATATTTAAAATAAGCCTCAAAAAAAAAAATTCAAGCTGTTATAGAAGTAATTGTCTGTAAAAAAAAACACAAAACAAAATGAAAAATGAAAACAAAACAAAACAACAAAAAACCTTCAATAATCTTTATTTAAAGAAAGAGAACAAAATCTAAACAACAATGTAATAATCATAATGTCAGATTCAATAAAAAAGTCTAGATATGCAAAAAAGCACAGAAGTGTGACCTATAATCAGGAGAAAAACCAACTGACACGTTTCTACTTAGAAATGACAAATAAAATTCTCAGCAGTCTTTAGACAGTTGTAAATGTATTCAAGTATATTATAAGCATATTCAAGGACTTAATGTGTAACATAAACATGGTGACAGAAACAGAAGATATAAAAAAGAACTGAGTGGGAGTGCCTGGGTGGCTCAGTCGGTTAAGCCTCCAGCTTCGGCTCAGGTCAGAGCTCATATTTGTGGGTTTGAGCCCCAAGTCAGGCTCTGTGCTGACAGCTCAGAGCCTGGAGCCTGCTTCCAGTTCTGTGTCTCCTTCTCTCTCTGCCCCTCCCCCTCTCATGCTCTGTCTCTCTCTGTATCAAAAATAAATAAAACATTTTTTAAAATGTTTAAAAAAAGAACCGAGTGAAAATTCTCATATATTGCTAGTGAGAATGTAAAAAGATACCACAATATGGGGAAAGGATTAACTCTGAGGTGGTATGAGGATACTTTTGTAGTATAGAAGAAGTTTTATATTTTGATTGTGATAAATATTTTGACTGTAAGAAAATCATATCTCAATAAATTGATTTAAAAGTAAAAATATAATAGGGGCACCTAAGTGGCTCAGTAGATTGAGTGCCCAACTCTTAATTTTGGCTCAGGTCATGATCCCAGGGGTGTGGAATCAAGTGCCACATCCTGCTTTGTGTTGAGCATGAAACCTGCTTGGGATTCTCTCTCTCTCTCTCTCTCTCTCTCTCTCTCTCTCTCTCTCTCTCTCTCTCTCTCTCTCTTTCACACACACACACACACACACACGTAAAACTATAATGATAAAATAAAATATTGTTTCCTCAGAAAAAGTAAAAGTACAACCATGGTTAAATCAAACTTTCCCCCTCTTCTGTTGTACAGCCTTATAGCTAAAAAGGATAGGTAAAAAACACTCACATTGTATTTTATGCCTTTAAACTCATGTCTATATATCTCAATTTCACCCTTATTACGGTCAATAAATGATATTCTATACTAGATCATGTACTCTTCTATTCTCCTTAATGGGTATGTCATACCTTGTATTACTTCATGTTTCCAAAGCTCCCTCCCCCATCATCAGTCTCTGCTGATGATTTTGCTTCCTATGTCACTGACAGGATTGAAGGAACAGAAGAAAACTCCACAGATTTCTACTACCTCTATCCACTTAGTAACATCTGACTCATTCTTCCCTCCAGCATATTACTATGCAAGAAATATCTGTGTTCCTATCCAAAGGCAATCCTTCAATTTATGAACTGTCTCTTCTCAATATGCAGGAACACCATTCCAGAAACTGTCCCTCCTTATCTCTGTATCATTAGTTGTTTGTTCTATACTATATCATTCCAATCATGCTATTTCTTCCACCCAATCAATTTTTTTCTTAAATATACTGCCTCTATTTAGCTAATAGAGCTATATTTAGCTACCATTCCATTTCATTGCTTTCCCTTGCAGAAAACTTTTTCAAAAAATGTTGCTTACATAACTGTTTCCAATGCCTCTCCTCCCATTCTCTTTTTTAAAATCTTAGTTTATTGTGGTAAGAAGATTTAACATGAGACCTACCCTCTTAACACATTTTAAAGTGCACAATGCATTATCATTGACTATATGTAGGTGGAATATTGTAGAGCAGATCAATATAACTTATTCATCTGGCTTATCTGAAACGTAACACCTATCAATTAGTAAATACCCATTTGTCTTTTCCCACATTTCTGGCAAACACCATTTCACTCTTTGACTCTATAATTTTGACTATTTCAAATACTTCATGTAAGTTGAATCATGCAATATTTGACAACCTAAATGACTATCAACAGATGAAAAGACAAAGAAGATGTTGCATATGAATAGAAATGAATACTATACAGGCTTTAAAAAGAAGGAAATCCTGCAATATGTGACAACATGGATGAACACTGAGGACTTTATGCTCTCATTTTCTAAAGCCTACTCTAGCACTCAATTAAAAGTGCTATTTGTCAAGGTCATCAATGACTTCCATATTCCCAAGTCTAATAGCCCCATCTTAAACTATCAGCAGCATTTATTACAGTGCACCACTTCCTTCTCCTTCATGACCTTTTTTCACTTGTACTCTAAGATAAGACACACTCTTGAATCTCCTCCTCCTAACAACCTGCTCTTTGTCAATTTCCTTTGCTGGCTTCTCAACCATAGGTCCTTAAACTCACTATCTATTCCTCTCCTCTTCTCTATTAACATGTATTCCTTTGGTGATGTCATCCTGTTTTATGATTTTAAAAACTATCTATATGTCAACAATTCCCAAATATGTAGCTTCATTCCTGACTTCGCTCTCAGGCTCAGACTCATGTATTCCAACTGCCTACTTAATAGTGTATTTGAATATATGATAGGTATCTTTTAATTTAACCTAAAACTGAACTCCTCATCTTTCTCCCAAAACCTGCTCCTCTGTCTTCCATTAAATCTCTAGATCAGATATTCACACCAAAAGCCAAAAGTAATCCTTGATTCCTCCTTGATTACACATCCATATCAAATCCAGCCCTATATTCAAACACTTCTCACCATTTAAATTGCTACCATTACAATGCCTGGGTGGCTCAGTCAATTAAATAGCCAACTCTTGATATTAGTTCAGGTCATGATCTTGCAGTCCTGAGATTGAGCCCCAGATAGGGCTCCATGCTGAGCTTGCAGACTGCTTGCAATTCTCTCTCTCCCTCTTCCTCTGCCCCTCCTCACTCACTTTATCACTCTTTCTCTCTCAAAAGAAATAAATATTTAAATTGCAACCATAATTGTCCAAACCACTATCTCTCTCACTAAAATTACTATAAAAGTCTTCTAACTGGATCTCTGTTTCTACTCTTGAACCATTGTATCTTTGATGTCTATTTTTAACAAAGAAACATCAATAATTTTAAAATACAGGTCATATCATGTGGCAATTTTGTTAAACTCCTCTAATATTTTTATGACTCAGAGTAAAAGACGATATCTCTACTATGATCCACAAGATCCTCCAACATAATCACTTCAACACACCCACTGCTTCTCTACCACATACATACTTACATACATACATACATACCACATTTTCTACCACCTTCTGCCTTGCTCACACAGCTCTCATCACACATTTCTTTGCTGTATCTCAACCAGGAATGATACCACCATAGGGCATTGGCTTAGGGCAATAGCTTTCCATCTTACAAGAATGCCCTTCTTGCAGATATTTGTAAAGCATATTTCCTTACTTCCTTTGTCTTTGCTCAAATGTTACCTTCTCAAGGAGACCTACTTTAATGACTATTCATTTTGTTCTCCACCTATCCCTCTTAACCTGTTCTACCTTTTCTTTTAAAAATTACTTTCCAATATACCACTTACTTATTTGTATGTTTATTTTTTTGTTTTTCTCTTGTTCCCAATAATACACCTAGAAAGCAAACCCCACAACTGCTCTTATCATTCTCCTCACTTATTCCAAGTGCCACAATAATGTATAGAACAGATGGCCATTAAATATTTATTGAATAAAAATATATCCTCCCTAATTGTATAGGCCCTCTCTGATGTCTATTAATATAGTTTTATATTTTTATTCATAAAGGTTTTAAATCCTAGACATCTTTGTTAGGCTTACTCTTAGACATCTTATGTTTTTTGTTAATGTTGTTTTATGATACATGAAAACTTTTTTGACTGTAGTTTATATTTATTGTTGCAAATATAAAGGAAAAGTATTAAGTTATACATGTTTATCTTACATACAGGAACATAGCTCTACATAGATTTTAATAGTTTGCCTATAGATTGTCTTTTTTTCTTAGATATTCATATCATTTGCAAATAGTCCTAATTATGCCTCTTTCTAATCCTTGTATCATTTGTTTCCTTTTTTTTCTGTCTTATTGCTTTAGTTAGAGACTCTATTACAATTATGAACACTATGTTATCAAAGTCATTCATGGCTTCCTCCCAGCCTCCAACTGGATGGGCTTTTCTTCATTTATTTTTTTAATTCCAGTATAATTAACACACAATGTTATATTAATCACACATATAAAGTATAATGATTCAACAATTCTTTACACTACTCAGTGCTCATCAAGATAAATTTAATCTCCTTTACCTATTTCACCCATTCTCCCCCACCCACCCACCTCTTGTTCTCTATATTTAAGCATCTGTTTTTTGGTTTGTCTCTTTTTTTTTCTTTGTTAATTGTTTTCTTTCTTAAATTCTACATATGGGTTAGATCATATGGTATTTGTCTTCCCTTGATGGAGCTATTTCACTTAGCACTATACACTCTAGATCAATCCATGTTTGTTACAAATGGCAAGATTTCATTCTTTTTATGGCTGAGAAATATTCCTGTGTGTGTGTGTTTGTGTCTGTGTGTGTGTGTGTGTGTGTGTGTGTGTGACATCTTTATCCATTCGTCTCAGTGGATACTTGGGTTGCTTCTGTATCTTCACTATTGTAAATAATGCTGCAATAAATACAGAGATGCATATACTTCTCAAACTAGTGTTTTTGTATTCTTTGGATAAATATGGGGTAGTGGAATTACTAGATTATATGATACTTCTATTTTTAACTTTGTGAGGAACCACCATATTGTTTTCCACATTGGCTGTACTAGTTTGCATTCCCATCAACAACAGTACATAAGGGTTCCTTTTTCTCCATATCCTAGCTAATATTTGTTATCTCTTGTGGTTTTGATTTTAGCCATTCTGACAGGTATGAGGTAATATTACATGATGGTTTTGACTTGCACTTCCTTGATGATGAATGATGTTGAGCATCTTTCCATGTGTCTGTTGGCCATCTGTATGTCTTCCTTGAAGAAATCTCGGCCCATGTCTTTTGCCCAATTTGATAAAATTATTCACTTTTTGTTGTTGAGTTGTATAAGTTCGGAATATATTTTAGATACAAGCCCTTTAACAGACATGTTATTTGCAAAAACCTTTTCCAATTCAATATGTTGTCTTTTTGTTTTGATGAGGGTTTCCTTGGCTGTGCAAAAGCTTTTTATTTTGATGTAGTTCCAATAGTGTATTTTTGTTTTTGTTTCCTCTGCCTAAGGAGACATATCTATAAAAATGCTGCTACAGTTGAGTTCAAAGAAATAACTGCCTATTTGCCCTCTTCTAGGATTTTTATGGTTTCAGGTCTCATATTATGTCTTTAATCAGTTCTGGATTTACTTTTGTGTATAGTGTAAGAAAGTGATCCAATTTCATTCTTTCACATGTAGCTGTCCAGTTTCCCCAACACCATTTGTTGAAAAAAGTGTCTTTTTCCCATTGCATATTCCTGTTTCCTTTGTCATAGATTAATTGACCATATAATCATAAATTTATCTTTGGTTTTTCTACTCTATTACATTCAGCTATGCATTTATTTTTGTGTTAGTACCATACTGTTTTGATTACTACAACTTTGCAGTCTATCTTAAAATCTGGGGTTGTGATACCTCCACTTTCATTATCTTCCTTTTCTAAATTGCTTTGGCTATTTGACATCTCTTGTGGTTCCATACAAATTTTAGTATTATTTGTTCTAGTTCTGTGAAAAACACTGTTGTTATATTGCATTGATAGGGACTGCATTAAATCTGTAGATTATTTTGGATAATATAGACATTTTAGTAATATTAATTCTTCTAATCCATGTGCATGGAATACCTTTGCATGTATTAATATCAGCTTCAATTTTCATGTGAATGATTTTTTTAAACTTTTTTTTAATGTTTTATTTATTTTTGATACAGAGAGAGGCAGAGCATGAGAGGGGGAGGGGCAGAGAGAGGAGACACAGAATCAGAAGCAGGCTCCAGGCTCCGAGCTGGCTGTCAGCACAGAGCCTGATGCGGGGCTCGAACCCACGAACGTGAGATCTGACCTGAGCCAAAGCCGGAGGCCTAACCGACTGAGCCACCCAGGCGCCCCTCATGTGAATGATTTTAAAGTTTCACCACATGAATAGTACTTGGTCTGATTCTTGGATGAGATCCTTTATCAAATAAGAAAAGATCTTTCTCATCCTAGTTTACTCATCTTAATTCTAATGGGTTTTACTTTATTATTTTTTAATATTTTATTGTCAAATTGTTTTCCATACAACACCCAGTGATCTTCCCCATAAGTGCCCTCCACCATCACCACCACCTCTTTTGCCCCCTCCCCCTTCCCCTTCAGCTCTCAGTTCATTTTCAGCATTCAATAGTCTCTCAAGTTTTGCATCCCTCACTCTCCCCATCTCTCTCTCCCTCCTCCGCTCCCCCTGGTTCTCCATTAGGTCTCTCCTGTTTTCCTGCTAGACCTATGAGAGCAAACATATGGTTTCTGTCCTTCTCTGCCTGGCTTACTTCACTCAGCATGACACCCTCAAGGTCCATCCACTTTCCTACGAAGGGCCATATGTCATTCCCTCTCATTGCCATGTAGTACTCCATCGTGAATATATACCACATCTTCTTGAT